>NC_061098.1:17374143-17481629 GCF_015104395.2 Macrobrachium nipponense | reverse complement strand
TGCCCACAGATAAAAGAGGGGGTTTGTTGAAAAAGATGGGGAAGAAGAAGCCAATCCACACACTCATTCACTCATCATTCATGCAGTAACACAAGGAAGGATGCCATGCTGTTCTAGTCCGCTCAGGGGTGCTGGGTAAGCTACACAACCTGGTTGAGCAGCCACCCACGGGTCCCAAGGAAAAAGTGAACCAAGGAACCTGTGGGCTAAATATCCCCGAAGGTAGAAGGAGGTAGGAAGGTGGTCTGGTTGGCCCAGGACCCCTGCCTTCAGGACCTGCGCATGGGAAGAAGCTTATTGTCAGAACGCAAGGGAAGGGACCAATATCTCTGGCTTCGTGGGCTCCTCCGACGCTGAAGGGTACGGATTGTTCGTCGCTACCATCAGCATTTGTACGCCCTTCCTGATCAACCTCACGCCAGCCAGAAAGAAAGAGTATTCTTGGATACTTCTTCTTCTGGCGTTCACTCCCGGTGCTAACGAAGAGGGCGTCGACACCTCAGGCCTGGAAGGTGCCGAGTCTCTTTCAGATAGCGCCGTCTAGCGACCCTCACAGAAAAAAGAAAGCGCATCTTCAATCCGCAATCGTTGCCCGGTGAAGTCCATTTAGGGAGGGGATTGTGAATGACTCGAACTGGTTGTCACGGACCAAAGGAGTTCTGAGTCTTCGCTACGAAGTTCGGGGCCGGGACGAAATAGAGCCGTCACAGAAAACCCCATCCTCCGGAATGGCCTTGGACGGTTTGAAGGACTAGGACCATTGAAGTTCCCCTAACTCCTCTTCGCCGATGCCAGGGCCAGCAAGAAGAGGGTCTTGAGTGTAAGGATCCCCTGGTCTGAACGACCTCTCGGAGTGGCTCGAAAAGGACGTTCAAGTCAGAACTCCTAAGGACGAGAAGTCATATTCCCATCACCGGAGGCCTGAGTTCCCCTGGGGGGAGGTGGGCCAAGACCTCTCGAAGCTCCTCCATCAGAGGGGAGATTCCTCGAACGAGTTCGAGATATCCAACTCCCCTCAGTTTCAGGACTATGGGCCAAGGCGGGCCCTTGTATCCTTTGGACTTGTGGGGACAGGAGAGTAGCTTCTCTCGGCGCGAAAAAAAAACAAGGAAATCTGCTACCTGCTGAACGAGTGGCTCTGAGGAGGATATAGACCCCATTTCTACGACACCAACCACCATAAGACGGCCCACCTCCAACTTTCCCTGGGTACAACCGCTGCCAGAAGGACTCGGGGGCTGGATACATCAAGATGATGGATAAACAGCCAGCGCGTGAAGACGAAGGGGAACTGGATCTGACTGGGGTGTGTTACCGTTCATACATGTGGGCTGGCAGAGGAGGTTGTGCCAAGGGGGAATCTTCCTCGGTGCTTCCATGCGAGCAGAGGGCGGCAGGGTCCAGATACCAAATGGCATTGAGGCCACTTCGGGAGCCACCAGGATCATCCTGGAGATTTTGGGGGCCGTCGTGACCAGCACTCTGCTGATTACCTTGCGAATCAGACAGAACGGAGGAAAGGGCGTACCACGAAGAGGTTGTTCCCCACAGGTGTTGTTGAAGAGCGGGTCGGTCTGCAGCTGCCCATGGGTCCGCCAACGGCCGAGTAGAAAACCTGAAGTTTACCTGTTTGTGCCAGGTGGCAGGAAACAGATTCCACGAACTGGACGCCCCCACCCACAGGTTGAAGATCCTTTCTTGCCACGGTCTTGATGTGTAGGGCACCATTCGGTCCCTATCACCTGATCCCGACGGCCTGAGCTTGTCTGCTACTAACATTGCCTCTTGCCTGGCAATATGTAGGGGCGGGCTGACAGCCTCTATGACGGGTGAAGCCGCGGCCCACTCATGCACCTGCAACGTCAACTGGTTTTGTTGAAAAACAACGGCCGGGAGGGAACTTAGGGACCTCCATTTGTTGAACGTATGCCACTACTGTGGTTTTGTCGCAACATCAACACCACCAGAAGTGTCCCATCAGACGGTTCCTGGAAAAACTCTTGGAGAAGCGAGAAACGCTGCCTTGAGCTCCAGTACCGTTTGATGGGTTGGTGGGCTTGTCGTGGATGATCCCACAAGCCTCCTGGCAGTCAGCAACTCCTCTAGGGTGTGCGCCCCCATCCCTTGGTTGACGGCGTCTGAAAATAGCAACATCTCCAGGGGGAGAGTGTGGAGAGGACCACTTACCTTTTACGAGGTTGGTTCCTGTCGTCAGCCACCAGGGCTAGGTCCTGGCCTCACCTCCATCCGTGGGAGGGACCACAGGGGCAAGTACGGTGGGGGTCTCTTGCCTTGGTGATCCAACACTCTCCTTTAGCCATCCACTGGAGGAGGAACCGCCCCCAGGTGAAAGGGACAACCCGTGCAGGGGGCTAACTTCTCGAGCTGACGACAGGTGGCCCGATTCACGGACCTGACACTGCTGAGCTTGGGCTGCTCCATGACGAAGAAAGGGAATTGGTCCAGCTGGCCTCCCTGAATCTGCTGGGATCTTACGAGTCTGCGGGGAAGACTCGCCCTGCTACCGTATCAATCAGCATACCCAAGGTACTTCATTCCCTGCTTCGGGCTTGGGGCCGAAGCTCTTGACTTTCTCGAAAGTTTACCACTATTCCCCAGGATTCGCAGCAGAACTTGAGGAGCCGGATCCACTGGTTTTCGGCGTTAAGCAACTGCGAGCGGGAGCTCGCCAAGGGACTAACCAGCCTTCGAGATATACCTCAGAAGATGTATCCCTAACGAGTGGGACCCAAGCCAGACAACCAGAAGTGAAGACTCTCCGTGGAAAACACCTGTGGGGCGGTTGAGGAGACCGAAGCAAAGTGCCCACCTGAATTGGTTAAACCACCATCCCGTTCGAGGATGAAGCAATTGGTTTTCGGAGGTTAACTTCCTGGAGGATTGTATGAACGGTTATCTGGGAAAATTATGGTCCGTTCCTTCAAGTCCACCGAAAGCATGAAGTCGTTCTCCCTGGTGGAGTCGAGCACGGGATGTGGTGCCGTCTCCATCGTGAATCGAGACTGGGCGAAACGAATACCGTTCAGGGGAGAGAGATCTATCACCTGGCCCACCAGCCCCCCAAAGATTTCCCCCACCAGGGAAAAAGATACGAAAAATCAGATTAAAAAAGGCCGCTTCGGAATAGGATTAATTTCGTAACCTGAGGCCACTACTGTATTATTAGTTTTCATGAGGCTAGGGGCCAAACCCAAATACTTATTAGTGGTTCTGCTTGTCTTTGTTGTCAGTTTCCTGATCATCTGTGATTTTCCAACGCGTTGTCTTCTGTTACATGTACATACGCTACAACAATTTCAGTCTTTAATTTCTGATATCACAATTTCAGTCTTTAATTTCTTATTGCATCATATTCTGAATGAAATGAGGAGTAGTATAGGTACCATTTCATAGTTAAGTACCTTAATAAAACATATAATGGAAAGAAGGACCTTGGAAATTGAAAACTTTTTTTTTTAAACTTTTTTTTTTTTTACCAAGTTTGTCAGCCAAAGATGGTATAGTGCCTCACGCACATTCTTGTGTTAGAACTCCTTTTTTCTTTAGATTTCAGGGACAGTTGTGATGTTAGTTTTGAATATTTAAATGGGTATTCCTCTTGAACGGGACGTCTTTCAGAAAAGCTTTTGTCATAGCCTCATTTAGTCCATTGGGTCACTTTTGGAAGAGAAACCAGTTGTGTTTGTACCTGCCGTCGGCATCTTTCTGTACAGCACTGTAACGGATTTAACTTTCTTTTGGTTGTAATACTGTTTAAAAATAAAACAAAGTCCTCCCTAACCATTAATATTGATGATGATTCTTGTCTAGGTTCAAAGAGAGGTTGTAAATACTGTCTTGAAGTTTCTATGGGATGGAATATAATTTAACCAATATATTAACCCACATTGCTGGGGCATTATAACGAAAGTTTGATCAACGTTATGACTCTGCTCTTTTTTTAGTTTTTGTTTTTTACATAGCCTTTCTTTTAGTGGAAAGTTTTGTGTGCCTTCTTTTCACATGCAGTTTCTAATTGGAATTTTGCGAGGTAGCGATTTTACATGGTTTGGAAAATTTATTTTTTATTCAATAGTTAATTCAGGTTATTAAAAACGTTGGCTTATGTTTCTAGAAAAATCTGCTTCAGCCCTAGGTACTTTTTTGTAATTTAGGAAGTAAAACATTGTTCAAGTGAGAACCAGCCTTGTAAGTTGAATAAAACTAGCTCAAGATGTTTCCAGGTGAAACTGCTTAGTATTTGTACAGTACTCAAAACGCTTTCAAGTTTTGTATCAGTAACCGATATTCCAATTTCTTCTTATTTGGAAAGTCTCTTCAACAAACACACTCAAGTTAACCTTCTTCCCACATGGTTTGTGTGGGGTTGGTGCTTGTACTACACTTGTCCACTTGATGTAAAAAAGGGTGAAAAAAATTGTCAGGTTAGAAGGGACTGTATCAGTTAGTAATAACTTTGGCTTTTGACCTGTAATTTTATGCTTGCATAAACCAGCATAAAGGCATATTAGTTGAAAAGTGGTAGATTTTTATCTGTGAAACGTTTTGGGAATGTCAAACCATTGCCTTACAAAAGCTACTTTTCCTTGTCTTTGGTAGGTCAGGGGTAATGAAAAATAAGGTAACTTGAGTACCTGGTGCCTTATAATTGTTGGTAATTATTAGCTTTTTTTGTCAACTTTTAAAGAAGTAATTTTTACCACATAATGTTTATAACACTGAATTGCCAAGCTCCATTATTACCACATACAAGTAATGGTGTTGCTGCTCTACATATTGACAATATTTTTGGTTGTGGGTAATTAATAAATTAACCCACACACCAGTCTTGACCTTTTTAGTCAGAGATGGGACACGAACTGGATCGTGAATAGTGTACGTATGTGGTTAGTGGGATATGAGGCTGAAATCCAGTAAAACAAAAACACTATTGATAGACTTTGTACAGATTTTCCACCCCATCCTTCAGGTGGATGGGTCTCTGCTGATTGAGTGATGCTCAACTATTCTAGGTATAACTTGACTACCATCTTACTTTTGTGGAAATTCCAATGAATGTTTTTGGTAAATGCTGTGTGAACTTTGGTTATTGTTCCCAAGGCCTCATATTTATAACTGGCAAAATCAGTGCAATCTGTTTTAGATCATTTGTTTTTCTTTGACTGGAGAAAACTGTTCTCCAGAGTGGATGTCTGCTGCCACATTTATCTCTTTTAGATAAGAGTGGTTCATGGTGGTAGGTTTCCGTGTCCTAATATTAATGGTTGTTACTAGAACCATTGACGAATACGTAGTCCCTTTTGTTACTTTTTCACAAGTTTTATTTTAATAAGAGATCGTTCATATTCACAACTGATCTCCGATCCCCTTTTCCTGTCGAGAGCAACCAGGTTCACTGAACAGCACCACCAGTATGTAGTAAATGTACATCACTGCTGAACTTCAGTTACACTGGTCTTTTATTCCTCACTGTTGGACTGTGGAACATCCCCCAGAGGACGTGCTATTTGGAATATCAAAAGTTCAAGCAAAGATGCAAGACATTGCTACCATAATACTATAATTCTTCTTGTAGTGTAATAACTTTTATCTATCCTAATAACAGATCTTTCTGTATTTCCCATTACCCTCTGTAACTTCTGGAGTAGGTTAGGCGAGTTCATCCAATATTTGTTTGATCAGGTTCTGGATGTTAGCTTTTCAAGAAACACTTGAAATCCCAGGCCAATTGGAATGGTATTCACTATGATTGTAGCATAGATCTGAATATTATTGTGCTGCATTAATGGTTACCTTATGACTAATGTAGAGAGGATTCCTTCCAAGATCCTCAACCCAAGTAGGGGGTTAGTGTCATCAGTGCACGGTGCACTGTAGGCATTACTTAAGGCTCTTTGCAGTGTCTCTTCGGCCCTTGGCTGCAACCACTTCATTCCTTCTACTGCACCTCCATTCATATTTGATTTTGGATCTGACCCTTTGCACCCACTTCTAACAATTATTTCAGTGGAACTGCGAGGTTTCCTTCCTGTTATTCACTGTAACCTGCTTTCAGTTTTCCTCAGCTCTGTTCTATTCTAAAATGCATGAAGTTATGCCATGGCTGTAAGCTTGAGTGCTTTGGAAAAAAAACAAAGCAACTTGTCAGTAATGGAAGAACAATCCATCAGAATTTGTGTATGTAATTTCATCTAGCTTCAGTCCAGTTCGGGTGGGTCTAGAGCATAAAATGAGGGTGTGGAAATCTTGCTCTAGTGTTGTTGAACATAAGTGGTAACTTTTTTGGGAGTCAAATTTACCTTCTTTTAAAAGTTGATGGAACTGCTGTTTATTGGCCCTAAACAGAAGGCAGAATTTTGGCCAGTCTTTGAGCAAAATGGGGGAGAATCCATGGTTTTGGTTTAAGTCGAGCTTTTCCAGCCTAGGGGTCAAAACTGCTTCGGGCCTTACAGTTTTGGTGGCATTGAACCTAATAGGATGTTTAAAAGACTGCAGATTTCATTGCTCGTAAAAATTTATATACTTGGACTTTTAGTTTTTCTTCTGGATGGAGGAAGAAAATTTATGATTTACTTGAAAGTTCTCTCTTTGAAGGAATAGATTACTGCCTTTACCAGGGGACTGTCTGTAGCCCCATAGATTATAGGCAAATTTGAATTTCCATTTTTTCTTGAGGTTTGATATTGCTAAGCATATCTGTAGGTTATAGATCTACCTCAAACAACAGTATGGGTTTCATTAAGGCCTTGGTACTTTGTTTGAATGAATGTCTTGCAGTGGATTGAGGGCGAAACACACACACATACATGCATGGTTGGCTCTCTTTTAGTGCAGCCTTTGTATATCCATATAAATATATAGTATAATGCTTAATAAATAAATAGATCATGGGCTAACTAAAAATTACCGAGTTGGATTTTAAAATTAGTTTTAAGGAAGCAGTAACCCAAATTATTACACATTCTTTTTTTGTATGGTGCTTTTACAGTGCATGGAACCAGTGGTTATTCAGCAACAGGACCAACAGCTTTGCGTGATTTCCGACCTTGTTGAGAGTGAACTTCTATCACCAGAAATACGCATCTCTCGCTCCTCAATGGAATGGCCGAGAGTATTCCTATTTGTTGCATACTTTTACAAATTTCTGTTGCAGGTGCAAGTTTGTATGGCATTTTTATGTTGAATGGAACCAGTGGTTATTCAGCAATGGGACCAACAACCTTACGTGACTTCCAAACCACGTATAGGAGAGTGAACTTTATCACCAGAAATACGCACATCTAATCCCTCAGTGGAATGCCCGAGTATCGAACTTGCGGCCACTTAGGTAGCATGCCAAGACCATACTGATTACACCACTGAAGTGCTCTAGGTGCATATGATAGAAACAAAGGGCTTCTTAGGACTATTAGTCCTGCTGATCATTAGCTACATGAAAGTACTTGCAAATGCCATTTCTCTGGAGTCTTAAGTAATTTACTCCGTAATGCTAAGTTTGATTTAATCTGACAAACTAAGCCTTTGTGATTCTCTTTGTAGAGGAAAGTTGTGGTAAACCAGCTGAAAGTACTATCTATGCCACAGTTTAATTCTATTGCTCTCATGTTAACGGAAATTGTGAATATGGAGGAAATAAAAACTTGAAGCTTTTTAGTTTTTTTTATTTAACAAAAATTTTATATACTATACACATTATGTTTTTAACTTTGTGGTGGCTTAGAGTAAATTTTTTAAAAATACCCTAGAAAAATTACTTGACCTATTATTAATTCCTGTAAGTACTGTTTGAGAAAAGCTCCAAAACTGGCATTATGCATATGCAAAGATGACATGCTAGAAAAAATGCAACCTAATAATGAAATATCACTATGTGGTCAAAGTTATAAGTTTCAAAAGCAAATCAGAATAAAAAAAATTTGGCAAAACCAAATCTCAAAAATTTATATGGAGAAAAATATTTTGGCTAGCAAATCTTTCCTACTCAAGGAGAGTGAATTTACATAAAATTACTTATTTTCAATGTAAAAAACATTTAGAAAATTGATGTTACCATCTGTGTATAAGATTTGTGTGATACTTAACTTCCAACATTGAAAGTCAAAATTGGGAAAGTTTCATACAAATCTACACAAATGGCAAAATTAATTTCCTCTCGAATATGTTTTTGCAGGGCAAATAAAAAAATTCATAAGTTTACTCTTCTTATGTAAAATCTAATAATTACAACAAATTTTTCTGCATATAAATCGAGAAATTTGGTTTGTTCCGATACATATACAACCCTGAGGTCAAAACAGGAAGGTACTTAGAGGCAGCTGAACTGGTTGTAAGCTTCGAACAAGGGGGTTTGGTAGTTAACTAATTGTCCGGCGGTTAGCGGTCAGCTCGACTGCGAGGAGAGAAGTCACTTTGCTTTTGGCCGCTCTGGTGGATAGACATGCTACTTGCCTCTGCCCGCTTTCAAGTCATATGCTTGGTTTTCTTCATACCGTGAAGGCTTTTCTCTTTTTCTCTCACTTAGTGTGCATGTGCAAAGCTTCCGCAAGTATGTGTCTGTCTTTTGTATATTCATACGCAAGTGATAGCGAATTATTATGGATTCCCGAGAGCTGGAGAGACCCGCTCGCCCCCCCATCAGCCGCAGATTGTGCCCTGGTGTGGAGGGCCGTAAGTGTGGGGCCTTTCAGTCCTCTGTAGAGGTAGACCCTCATGAATTTTGCACTCGGTGCCGAGGGCGAGAATGCTCTTGCACCAAGCCATGTGATGTTTGTACTGTTCGGTCGACGTCGAGCAGACTTCAAGAGAAGAAAAGGTCCTGCTAGAAAGAAACACTAACACAACAAAGGTTTATTTACAAGCTTACTAACATAGGTAAATGCAGAATGGTATCTCCTATTTGCATAAAAAAAAATAGAATCTTACACTGCATGTACTGGGGGAACAGTGAGGTAATTCAAATACTTGCTAGTCAATTTGGTAATTCGAAGCGATGGCTTCTCAAAAGGAAAACGGTTATTGCAGATGTCCTCTTGACTCCGTATTGCAGAAAATAGTCTACTTGCAAGGCAGGAACTCCCCAAATTCTCTAGCAGGACCTTTTCTTCTCTGAAGTCTGCTCGACGTTGAGATAACACAAGATAATTCGTCCACTCCTGAAGACGACTAGACCAGTATCCAACCAACTCCCGAGCAACTTTTCTTCTGATCCTTCGTCAGTTCCTTTGTCTCTAGTCTCTCTCTGACTATCTCTGCTGCTGATCTCTCACTGATATTCTGACCAGTGGCTCTTACTGAGGATATCTCTCTGTGACTAACTGGTGTCTCTCTTCTACGATCTCCCTCTCTCCTGCTACGACCATCGTATTTATACGGCACTCAGGGGGCAGAGCCTACGGCGAACATCACAGACTCCAGGGATTTCTAGAACTTCTTAGATGAATCTAGACGAGGTATTGCATCAGAAATCACAGCGTTTCTCACGACCCGACGAGTTCCACAACACTCATGATTCTCCACTCACACACTCACTCGTGCGATAACAGAAAACTGTTATTAGGCTACTCATTCTGAGAAATCTCTAGAGAGGCTATCAGCTAATACATTATCCTTCTCTCTACTTTTCCGTTTTCTGAACTCTGCTCAAAACTTTGAAAGACTAGACCACCTCTTGCATCTTTCTCAAAACTAATCTCTCTTTCTGGGACACAATTACCAAGAGCAGGGCGGTGGCCATGCACGGGGCGTTCTTTATAATTCTGAAGCAAATTTACATTCATTGCCTTTGCTCTACTCTTACCCACATTAATTTTATGATATATATTTCCCCTCTCCTCTAACACTGAAAAAGGACCTTCGACATGAAATAAAAAAAATTTCAACACCAACAGTTGAAACTGGGGATAACGAATATAGAAAGAAACACCAACACAACAAAGGTTTATTTACAAGCTTACTAACATAGGTAAATGCAGAATGGTATCTCCTATTTACATAAAAAGATAGAACCTTACTCTGCATGTACTGGGGGAACAGTGAAGCAATTCAAATACTTGGTAGTCAATTTGGCAATTCGAAGGGATGGCTTCTCAAAAGTAAAACGGTGATTGCAGACGTCCTCTTGACTCCGTATTGCAGAAACTAGTCTACTTGTAGCAGGAACTCCCCAAAACCTCTAGCAGGACCTTTTCTTCTCTGAAGTCTGCTCGACGTTTGAGATAACACGAGATAATTCGTCCCACTCCTGAAGACGACTAGACCAGTATCCAACCAACTCCCGAGCAACTTTTCTTCTGATCCTTTGTCGGTCCCTTTCTCTCTTATCTCTCACGGATAATCTCTGCTGCTGCTGATTTCTCACTGATATTCTGACCACTGGCTCTTACTGAGGATATCTCTCTGTGACTAACTGGTGTCTCTCTTCTACGATCTCTGCTTTTTCCTGGTACGACCATCGTATTTATACGGCACTAAGGGGGCGGAGCCTACGGCGAGCGTCACAGACTCACGAGATTACTAAAAATTCCTAGATGAATCTAGACAAGGTATTGCATCAGAAATCGCGGCGTTTCTCCCGACACATTGGTGCGTGTTGCACTCCACAAACGCCCGTCGATTACAGAACAGCCGCAAGAACAGGCGCCTCCAACACGGGCGCGAAAGCCTCCTTACTGCCGAACTTCTTGAAAATGCGTTCTCCTTTCCTTTATCTTTCTTTGCTATGAAGCAATTACCATCACAGTAAGCCGGCCAAGGAGTACTAATCAGAGGGTTCTCCAGTTACTCCCTTGGTCACTGACAAGTCTTCTTCCTTCTCCCTCCATCTCAGCTCCCTCGTATGGCTCCTTCCCTTTCGGGGGGGGAGGGGTTTCTCGCTCCTTCTCCTCTCTCAATCAGTCGAGCGTGGAGGATGGGGCTAGGTACCCCGATGTTCAGTTGTATTCGGGGTAGTCCGTTCACTCAGGGTGGGAACTGTCAGCCTCCGGGCGAGGGGAAATCCCCACGCTTACTAACCCGACAATGCTTCCTTCCTCAGATCTGCTTGCCACTGGGGATGATCTTGGCCGGGCCTGGTACTAGCTGGGGCTTCAGGGGACACAGATTTCAAGGGCTGCAGTCATCTGGCGAGAGGGGCCAGGCCAGTAACTTATGGCCCAACCACGACGGTATCCACGCCTGGCTACGCTGCTCCACTGCACAGTCTACACCCAGCACTTTGCATGGTTACCCCGACAGCTGCTGTCCAGGTGCCACTGCCAGAGGTGAATAGGTATACTATGATGCCGCCGCCGGTGGTTTTTGCAGCTCTTGCTCCAGCCCCTGACTTCCGGTGTCCCAGGAACTCTCCCTGGACCTGCCACTAGTACAGAGGATGCCGCTGGTTCCTGCCCTGCCTCCTGTTCCTGAGATTGCTGCCACTCCAGTTCCAGTACCAGTTCCTGCCCGTGGTGTTGCTGCCTCCACCCCATGTCCTTCCGGACAGGTGCCAGCTGCGGGCCCTATTGCTTCGGCAACTGCCCCGGCTCCGTCCTGAATGGAAGACCCGACGGTGGTCCTGAGGAAGCTGACGAAGAAGAAGAGGAGGAGGAGGAGGAGGAGGTGTCGTCGTCGTCGTCTTCGTCTGCCGCTGATTCCCCTTCGTCTTCTAAGGCCCCACAGCCAAAGAAGGAGGTAGCCTCCTCCCCCCCCCTTCAAGGCTCGCTCCGAGACTTCTAAGGGTTCGTCCCACTCCGGTGGGACAGTTGGGACTTCCGCTGGTCCTCCTGTTCCTTCGAAAACAGGGCCCGTCTCTCCTTCTGCAAGGATGAAGAAGACGGGGACCGGAGGAGCTGGGCTAACAGGTACCTCCTCGCCTGGCGAAAGAGGTTCTGCCTCGGCGCCACGTACCGTCTCGGCCTCTCGTTCGTGAGAGGTACCGAGTGTACAGTCACCTGTGGGTGATCGTGCAGCCAAGACCCAAGCAACCAAGTCCGCTCAGCGCCAGAATCCAGGCACGGAGCGGAAGACTGGTGGGAGTAGCCCAGGTGACTACCACCAGGCCAGCAATTGCTCGTGGCAAACCGCTGGTACCCAGGGTTGACGCGATGGTCCCAGACCAGCCATGGGCTGAGGCGAGGAAGCTGTCCCCTGGACCAGCCAAGCGAGGAAGCTGTCCCCTCTGGTCCAAGCAGCGTGAAGCGCCTCGAGGACAGGCCTCACTCCCACCGCGACAGCAGACTCTGCCGGTCCCCTGACCGCTGCTCCTACCGGGACCGGGCGGAGAGGGGGACCAGCAGCAGCTCTTGATGCTCGGGGACTGTCGCCGCTGTTCTCGGTCCAGCCACTCGATCGGCACCGCGGTTGGCGATTTGCCTACAGCCCCCCCCCCAGCACACTGGTTCTGCCGGTGGGCGAGGGGGAGTGTCAGGTCTACCTCGCCTATCCCTTCAACTTCCTCGGGCTACACCGAGAAGAGCGAGGTGACCAGGAGTGATCGCGAGGGGCACACTCCTGCAAAGACGCCCTACAAACTTGGCACGGTCCTGGGACCAACCAGATAGTACGCAAAAGTGACAGGAGACCATGAGGGGTCTGTTGTGGTTCCTCCTGTGGAAGGAAGAGGGTCTCGGGAGGCGTTCTCGCAGGACGCAGTCACTCCCGAGATCCAGAGGTCGTTCGTCGAGGTTATTGCACTGATTCGTCAGCACAATGACCTCGGGGAAGGATCGCCGCTCCCGCCTTCCAAGCTTACATTGGGTTTGGAGTCGTTATGGGAACCCAAAAAGCAACCCAGGACGACTGTGGGTCTGCCGTGATCAGCCTTGGCCGACAGTGTGCCGAGCCAGGTGGACACTTATTTCCGGACGGGAGGGTTCGCTTCGGTCCGGCAGGTCGTCCAAGCTCCTTCCCCCACCTCAATCGCCACAGAGGCACTTTTACGTGCCATCAGAGGACCCTCTGCTGCCTAAACAGGTTAACCCGGAGCTAGCTAGGTTAACTCCGTGGGTGTCTCTGCAGCAGCTCCTGTCGGTCGCAGCAAGAGGCACTTGCCTTGGAATCTACTGCTATGGCAGCATTCCAAGCAGTCTCCTGGATAGACCTGTGGTCCCTCAGTGTCTAAAGGGGGACCTGGCTTTCGCGAGACTGTGCCAGTCTGGAGGTAGGGCTATCTCCTACCTTGCCCACCAGATGGCTAACCTGTGGGCCAACCTGGTTCTGAGGCGTAGGGAAGCTGTCCTCACTCGAGTGACCAGGGCGGCTGGGCAAGAGGCGGCCTTGGGTCTTCTCAACAAACCGGTATGAAGTTCCTACTCTCCCTTTCCCAGAGAGATGGTGGACGCTGCGGTGGAACAATGGCGCAGTGATGAAAGTGGCTGGGGAACCTCAAACGACTGCGGCTAAGCCCAAGAGTTTAGCTAGCGTTTCCTCGAGGAGGAACCAGGAAGAAGTCTAAGAGAGGAGGGAAAAAAGCTAGGGACGGCGTTCCCCCTCACCTGCTGCCAGAAGTGGGGGGGGGGGGGGGGGGGTGCCTAGCGAGCCATTGGGAAACATGGCAGCGCTACGGAGCAGACACCTGGATAGTGAACGTCCTTCAGGAGGATATTTACAACCTTCAAGTCTCGGCCACCCCTCGCCTCCAACCTGGTCCATCATCAGACGTACGTTCTTAGTTCGGCCAAGGACGTGGTGCTTCAGCAGGAAGTAGAAGCCATGCTGAGCAAACGAGCGGTGGAGATCGTATGGGATCAGTCGCCAGGCTTCTAGTCGACTTTCCCTGGTGGAGAAGTTTCGTTCACCAGACTCGGTTCACGATGGAAACAACGCGGTCAGTGCTCGATTCCATCAGGGAGATGACTTCATGCTTTCTGTGGATCTGAAGGACACGTATTTCCAGATACCCATCCATCAATCCTCCAAGAAGTACCTCCGCTTCATCCTAGACGGGACGGTGTACCAATTCAGGGCACTTTGTTTCGGTATCTCAACCGCCCCACAGGTGTTCACGCGAGAGTTCACGCTGGAGTCGGCTTGGGCCCACTTGGTAGGGATACATCTTCTGAGGTATCTTGACGATTGGTTAGTCCTGGCGAGCTCCCGCTCACAGTTGCTACAGGACAGAGATAGATTTCTTGAATTCTGCCGCAATCTGGGGATCGTAGTGAATTACGAGAAGTCAGATCTCGAGCCCAAGCAGAGGATGAAGTACCTGTGCATGCTGATCGATACGGTAGCAGGGCGAGTCTTCCCCGCAGATTCGCGGATCAGCAGGTTCAGGGAGGCAGCAGGACGGTTCCTGTCCCTACAGGAGCAGCCAGCTCAGCAGTGGCAGGTTGCGATCAATCACCTGTCGTCTCTCGAGAAGCTAGTCCCTCACGGGTGTCTTCACCTGTGGTCTCTTCAATGGAGACTAAAGGAGTGTTGGTCACAGGCAAGAGACCCACCTTTCTTCCCAGTGTCTCTCACGGAGGACGTGAGGCAGGACCTAGCCTGGTGGCTGGATGACGGGAACCTCGTAAGAGGAGTGCCTCTTCGCACTTCTCCCCCGGAGATGTTGCTGTTTTCAGACGCATCAACCAAGGGATGGGGCCTACACCTGGAGGAGTTGCTGGCTGCGGGTGTGTGGAGCCATCACGACAAGCACCTTCACATCAACGTCCAGGAGCTCAAGGCAGCGTTTCTCGCTCTCCAAGAGTTCCAGGACCGTCTGATGGGAGACTCAGTGGTGTTGATGAGCGACACCACCACGGTAGTGGCATACGTCAACAAACGGGGGCCTTGTGTCCCTCCCGTTGCATCAGTTGACATTGCAGGTGCACGAGTGGGCCAAGGCACACTCGGTAGAGCTGTCAGCCCGCTACATTCCAGGCAAGAGGAACGTGGTGGCTGACAACCTCAGCCGTCAGGATCAGGTGATAGGAACCGAGTGGTCCCTTCACCCAGACGTGGTGGAAAGGCTCTTCAACCTGTGGGGGCGTCCAGTCGTGGATCTGTTCACCACCCGGCACAACAGAAAATTCCAGGTTTTCTACTCGGCTGCAGAGGACGCTCTTCAACACCCGTGGGACAACTGCTTCGTGTAAGCCTTTCCCCCCGTTCTGTCTGATTTGCAAGGTGATCAGCAGGGTGCTGGTCACCCCGAATCTTTGGATGACCCTGGTGGCACCCAGATGGCCTCAAGCTGTTTGGTACCCGGACCTGCTGGCTCTGCTCGCCGAAGCACAGAGAGAGATTCCCCCCCGGCACAACCTCCTGTGCCAGCCACACTTAGAATGGTACCACCAGTTGGTTCAGTCCCTGTCTCTTTACGGCTGGCTGTTATCCATCATCTCTTGCGAGCGAGAGGCTTTTTCTCACAGCGCAGCAACAGAGATGGCTGCACCTCAGACAGTCCTCTGCAGCTGTATACCAGGGAAAGTGGTCTGTCTTCTGTGGTTGGTGTCGTGGATGGGGTCTCTCTCCTCTCAGAGCCACTATTCAGCAGGTAGCGGATTTCCTAGTTTTCCTTCGCCGAGAGAAGCTCCTCTCCGTCTCCGCAATTAAAGGATAGAGCCGCCCTGGCCCTAGTTCTTAAACTGCGAGGAATGGTCATCTCCTCCTCCTTCGAGATCTCCCTCCTGATGAAGAGCTTCGAGAGGTCTTGCCCACCCAGGGAACTCAGGCCCCCAGGTGGACGCGACTTTCGTCCTTAGGAGTTTGCCTCAAAGACCCTTAGAGGCCACTCCGAGTTGTCAGACAGGGATCTGACCCTCAAGACCCTCTTCCTGCTGGCCCTGGCATCAGAAAAGGAGTAGGGGAACTTCATGGTCTTTCCTTCGACGTTAAGCATTCCAGGGGATGGGGATCCATGACGCTCTATTTCGTCCCGAACTTCGTAACTAAGACACCTTTTCCTTGGGACCCATGGTGGCTGCTCAACAAGTTGTGTAGCCTACACAGCACCCGAGCGGACAGAACAGCATTGCATCCTTGTGTGACTGCATGAATGGACGAGTGAAAGAGAGCGACTGGCTTCTCTTACTGGACGAGTGAAAAAGTGTGACTGGCTTCTCTTACTCCTTCGTTCTTCCTCCTCTACCTGTGGGCAGAGGGCCACGGTCATCACTACGCTGAACAGGAAGCAGATGCAGGTAAGCTACACGACTGAGCTCCAACCTATCCCTTTCAGTAGGGATAGGAGTGTTTATCCACCACTCCCCAACGGAGAGGGGGGGGGGGAGTGGAAGCCAACAAGAGAAACCCATGACTTCATTTTGGCTCTTGAAGTAGGAACTAGTTCTTGTGTATTTGCTTTTCATAAGAGGTACGCTTGCCTCCCTCTTATAAATTTGGTCCAGAAGTCTGGCCACTGATCCTGCGGTGCACACCCCGATAAGCTGGGCAGAGGCTAGGATCCCTCCCTTTGCTCTTACGACTAGGGAGGGAACCAAGGTCGGACGTACACCAGTCTGTTCATAAGACTCAGATTCCACCTACCAATTAGTGAGTCTTCCTATTGTTAAAGGACCGAGGGTTTGTATACGCAATGGAACAAATAATGTCAAAAATTGTATTTTTTCTAACTATACAAACCTGAGGTCCTTTACACACAGTCCCACCTCATGCCACCCCTCACTCAGTTTCCTGGGCCTAAAGCAAAGCGACTCCTCTCCTCGCAGTCGAGCTGACCTCCAACTGCCGGACAAGTAGTTAACTACTGAAGCCCCTTGTTCGAAGCTTATGACTGGTTCAGCTACCGCTAAGTACCTTCCTAATGTTAAAGGACCTCAGGTTTGTATAGTTAGGAAAAATAAAATGTTCGACATTGTTATTTTGCCAAAATAAGTTCATTTTTTTTCAAGTATACACTGTAAATTGTACAATTTTGACTATATACTGTATTGATTTTTCATTAATACAATGGTTCTTTTTTCCAAGCATGTCTCATCTTTTCATATACTATTTATACCATAATGCAAGTTTTGGTGCTTCTCTTGAACAGTACTTAGTTAATAGGGTTAGTATTTTTTCTTGGAAATTTTCTCTACAGGAAAGTAATTCCTCATCAGGATTCTGGCCAAGCCATAACCATTATATTGTAGTTTAAACCACTGAATCATCTGACTCGAGCCACTCAAAAAAGGTGCCCAAAACTACATGTTGACACCCCACCCCTTCCAATTATACTTCAAGAAAAAAAATCTAAAATAAAAAAATAAAAAAACTTTCCAACCAAGCACTTTCAAGGCAACAGAAATGACCCACTTTCAAAGAAACAAGACACTCAAATTGACACAATTTCAAAAAAACAAAAATGACAAATTTTCTAAGACTGTATTTTTCATAGCTACAAACCTGAGGTCTTAACAATAGGATAATTTCTAGTGCCAAGCTGGATCCGGTTAAAAAGCAGATGAAAGCAAGGAATCTTGTGATATCTGGCAACACATGCATAGATCGGGTGAAGAGTGGTCAAGGACCACGCATCTAAGCCAGTCTTTCCAGACTCAGGATGACTTAACAAACAGAGGGGCGGCTAGAGGTGGGCAGTATAACGTTAAGGCCTCAGGTTTGCACTATGAAAAATACTAATGGTCTTAGAAAATTTGTCATTTGTTCATATGCTAACAAACCTTCGGTCTTAACAATAGGATAGACTCATACTTGGAGGGAGGTATAAGACATCCTAGACCGGCTAGGGGCCTACCCACCAGTCCAGCTCTCAAAAGAAATAGTTCTTGGAGAGGGACTGAAGCCCCTTGAGAAGCTAGATAAACTGATATCTAACCACTCAGATCCTGAGTGATGTAGAATGATATATGGGATAACCATTGTACAGGGAAACTTTGACTGTCCAATAGCAAACCAAGACACTGGGTTTGTATTACTCCCGACTCCTTGCCAAGGAGAGGAGCGTATGCTACCAAATAGTGGGTAAGATATTGTATACTGCACGACCACACTACCAGTATGACTACCTTACTCACCTGTATCAGGCCAGTCCAGCAAATGACGTGTCTATTCCTTTAACTGCCCGAAGGAAGAAGGAAAGGTACAAGAGAAAGGAGACCAGCCAACTCGCTCATTCTTTCATCCACACAGTCATCTTAGGTAAGATACAAAGGTGCCCTGTTAAGGGCAACTGAGTTACACAACCTGTTGGGCAGCCACCACGGGACCCAGGGAAAACGTGGTCATAGATCTGTGGGCAACATCCTTAAGATAGAAGGAGGTGAACGTGGACTGGCGTAACCAAGTACCAGCGCTCAGCATTCTATGTACAGCCAAGTTCTTTTTGAAAGCCAGAGAGGGACCAATACCTCTTAACGTCATGTGCTCTAGCCTGTACAGACGTGGTGGTGGAATCAAGAGTCAAGTATGCCTGTCTGATGGCTCCCCGTATCCAAAAAGATAGTAGTCTTAGACACCTTTCTTTGTATGGCCTGTGCTAACAAAAAGTCTGCGGCAGCCTGGTCTAAGCTTAGTCCAGGTCCTTTTCAGATAGCAACACAGGGCCCGGACAGGGCACAACAAACGCTCTTGAGCATCACCACCCACAAGGTCAGTCAGTGATGGAATGGAAAACTAAGTGAACCTGTCATCATGCACCAAGGGATTTTGAGTCTTGGCCACGAATTCTGGGACAAATTCGAAGGACACCAACTTCCAACCCCTGGTGTGCTTCACCTCAAAACTCAGACCGTGGAACTCTCCTACCCTCTTGGAAGATGCCAAAGCCAAAACGAAAAGTCTTGAGCGTCGGGTTCCTGTCAGATGAGCAATTGCAAGGGCTCATAGGGACTCTTAGTTAAGCCCTTAAGCACAAAGGAAACATCCCACATTGGAGGCTTGAGCTCTCTAGAAGAAACTCAAACTACTCAAAAACCCCTTAACTAGCAGGGAAAGTTCCAGGAAGAGATTTCGATACCCTTAAGGCGTAACACCAAACTCAGTGCCGCCCCGTAGCCTCTAATAGCAGACAGACAAAGGTTTGTTGTCTCTGAGGAAGGTTAAAAAGTCTGCTATTCGCTGAATAGAGGTCGCGAGTGGAGAAAAACCCTGTTTAAAAACACCAATCACAGAAGATCACCCATTTGTCTTGGTAAACTGTGGAGGCGGACTTCCTAAGACTGCTGGACATGTGCCAGCTGTTCTCTGAGAAAAGCCTTTCGCTCGGAAGAGATACTTGACAGCCTCCATCCGTGAAGAGACGAGGATTCTACTGACTGGTGGAACCTTTCCACATGGGGCTGACACAGAAGATGCTGCCAAGGGGGAATCTCCCCTGGAACCTCTGACAACAACTGATCTGGAAACCATTCTTCCCGAGGCAACAGAGGGGCTACCAAAGTCATCCTGAGACCCTGTGAACTAATCAGCCTGTTCAGAACCTGACGGATCAAACAAAACGGAGGGAAAGGCATACACTCCAAGTTTGTCCCAGGATGTTGGAATGCGTCTTCTGCGAATGTTAAAGGATCTGGAACCACTGAACAGAACCCCTCCAGCTCCCTGTTGTAGTGTGTTGCAAAAAAGGTCCAGTATGGGTCTCCCCCAAACCTGGAAAAGCCTGTCTGCCACCACTTGATGAAGGGACCACTCTGTGCCTAGGATCTGATCCCGGCGACTGAGTTTGTCTGCGACCACGTTCCGCTTCCCTGGGATATACCTAGCTGAACACTCTATTGAATTGCTGATTGCCCAATGGTGAAGCTCGACGGTCAAGGCGTGAAGTTGCTGGAGAAACCAGGCCTCCCTGTTTGTTCACATAGGCTACCACCGTGGTGTTGTCCGACATGAGAACAAACAGAATGACCCTCTGCCTTCCCCAGAAACTCCTTCAGACCCAGGAAAGCCGCCTTCAACTCCAAGACGTTGACATGTTGCTGCTTGTCCTCCAAACCCCAACGCCTGAAGCGATGAGGCCGCCTAAGTGCGCGCCCTAACCTGCGAGGGAGGCGTCCGAGAACAGGAGGAAGTTCGGTGAAGAGAACGCAGAGGGACACCCTTCAAGAGATTCTGGTCGTCCAACCACCAACGAAGGTCTTCTCTCACTTCCAAAGACAGAAGAACCATAAACGGGAGAATGCCCCACTGGAGACCAGAATTCTCCCAGTCTCCATTGCAGACCGAACCGAATGAATGACGACTCCCATGAGGGACCAGCTTCTCCAGGGAAGATAGCACTCCCAGAAGAACCTGCCACTGATGAGCTGACTGATGACTGACAGGAAGTGGCACGCTACAGCCCGCAACTACTCAAATCTTTGATCCGACAGGAAAACTTTTGCCACTGTCGTATTGATGACCATGCCCAGGTAGAGAATCCTTTGAGTGGGTACAAGGTTAGACTTTTCCTGGTTGATTAATATGTCCAAGTCCAAACAGAACCAAAGACGACTATTCCTGTCCTGCAGCAGCTTCTCCCTGGAAACTGCCAAGACTAACCAATCGTCGAGTTACCTAAAAACAAAGGGATCCCCTGAGCATGGGCCCAACTTGACACGAGAGAGAAGACCCTTGTGAACACTTCAGGGGCTGTCGTCAGCCCAAAGCACAAGACTTTGAGCTCAGAGATCTTGTCCGCATGAGAGAAGCAAAGGAACTTTCTGCACATGGGATGAACAAGGATTTGGAAGTATGTGTCCCTGAAGTCTATCGACAGCATGAAGTCGCCTTCCCTGACGGCTGCCAACACCAAGCGCGGGGTCTCCATCTTGAACCGTGTCTTCCTGATGAAGTGATTCAAGGTGGATTCCAAGTCCGATCAAGGGCCTCCATCCTCCCGGCGCCTTGGGCACCAAGATGAAGCGACTGAAAAACCCTGGGGACGGAGCGCACTACTTCCTCTATTGCATCCTTGTCCAGAGTTTCTGCACTTCCTCCAGACCAAGAACTTCAGAGAATCTGGAGGATACGTACACCTTCCTGAGCTGCGGCTTGTCCGACAGAGGAGGAGAGAAGTCGAACAGTAGCAGGTATCCCACCCGAAGGAAATCTACCACCCACTACTCCGCCTCATTACTCTGCCACTTGGCCCAATGGCCAGCCAGGCACCCCCCCACCAGTGACGCAGGAGAGGGAGAGGCGCCTAACCTACCGACGACCCCCTTGACCTCTGCCCCTTGGGCCCCTTCTTGGCTTAAAGGAACGAGAGCAAAGGGCGTTGATCTTGAGATTTAGGCTGTGTCGAACGGGAAGGCCCTGCCAAACTCGAGGTCCTCGATGGCCTACCAAGCGACGATCTCCCCGACTGCTGCTGGACCAGGGAAGGAGGAGGAGCCGGACATCTCCAAGGAGAAGACTCCGACTAAAGACACTGCCTGGTGCACCAGTCAGTCCTTGGTGTCAGCCCAGCGCCGGTCTATCACATTTTTGAGTTCTGTGCGAGTTAACAAAAATTGGGACTCCAACAGATCTCCGTTCCTCAGTGCCAGCAAAGACTAAGTGTCGAGCGATCTCTTCATCCTAGACAAAGCTGCATCCCTCCTAATCAGAAGATTAGCCCATAAATTGGCACGAAGGTGAGCCAAATATGAAAACGCCTTGCTCCCGGACTGCAATAGACTGGCAAGCAAGGCGGCACTCACCAACCCTTCAGGGGACCTGTCATTAGGTATCTTGGCAATAACCACAGACCAGTGGTCTAGCCAAGAAACCGTCTGCAACATGAAGGCCGCCGTAGATTCCAAAGCAGAGGCATCTTGCAGAGACAAGGACGGAGCCACTGACCTCACCTGTTCCAAAGTCAAACCTGGCTTCAGGCGCATGACGTCTGGGTTTAGGTGGCATGACAACAAAAATGCAGAGCTCGTAGCATAGCACTTCCTATGTCTCGTGAGTGGCAGGGGTAGTAGTTTGGTAGAGCCCCTAGAGTGAAGTGAACCGTCCCGGTCAGAAACAGGCGTTAACCTTCTGCAAGACCGACTGAACGTACCCCGAAAAGGAAGCTGAAGAGATGATTTGGGGTCCTGAGTAGCTCCCACTAAGGCTTCCAAGCAAGGAGTGTAAGACGACCGAGCCCGAGTCCTACTTTCCAATTTGTTAAATCCACGAATGAGATCAACAACTTCCAAAAAGGAAGACAAACTCCTGCATGTCTCCCTCCTCCTGCTCAGGCACTGTGATGACGAGAAGGGTGTGTAGGCTCTTCTAATGCGCCTTCTCCATCAAAATTAACAGAAGGGTTAGCAGCCAAACAGTCCAAAAACCCCTACTAACCTGTCTGGATAGACAGATAGACAGAGATAGACAGAGAATCCCTTAAGAGTCGAACTCTTGGAAGCACCAGTGAGAGGGGCAGGCAAACACTCCAGTTGCGCCAACTCTGTGCTCACTACCTTCAACCTCTTGACAGGCGCCTTCAGATCTTTATGGCGATGAATAGGCCATGGAGGAGGAGGTTGCAACACGCTCGCAATGTGCAAGGACGGAGGGGGGTGGGAGGGTTGCACGTTCAAGATACGAGCCAGAGGACGAAGCAACCGCTGCAGAACGCACACCACTAACCGAACACGTTTTTTCACGTTATTCCTCCCTCGAAGGCAAAGGAAAGGCAAAGTCCTTAGACTTCCAACACTTGCTACGCCAACGAGTTGTGTAGAGGGGGAAGAGGGAGAAGATAACACTAAGTTTCTTATGCGCACAAATCTCGAGAGGCGGGATGAAGCAAAACACGTTTCCTACCAGTCCTCCCAACCAACCGATAAGGCAGCCACGTTCACATCCAATACAGAGTCCAACCTCTGAGCACTGCCTGGCATATGACCTCTGACTGATGTGCCAGAGATGGCTCCGAAGAAAAGGAAGGGAGATGTTGCGAGCTGGGCAACAGTGATGATGTCATGGCTAAGCAAGGCGGATCAGAGGCGACAACTGGGAGAGACATCATCGATGAGTGACACGTCACAAGCGGTGATGATGTCCACAGCTTCCCCTCGCACCGAGGGGGGGAGAGACGCCACTGGCGGAGGAAATACACAAAGATGAACCCCGTGACATCATCAACGGGGCTGACGTCAACAGCGTCACTCAGACTCGAAGCAGCGGCAGACACTGGTGGAGCAAATACAAGATGGCCGACTGCTGATACCCACGAAGACGAGGCCGGGAGGTCGGGGGGATGGCCTGGCCAGACTGGGAAGGGGGGGTGCGAGCCTCCACAAAATTCGCTAGCAATCCCTCCAAGAAACAGGGTCACCCCCTAGCCCAAGCGTCTTCCAAAACGCCGCCATTTTGAACGCCTCCGACACCGGAAGAGAAGAGAATGATGAAAAAAACCTCATCCTTCTCAGGAACCGAAAAAGCTCCGAGGAAGAGGGGGCTACTTTACAAAATTATACCCTGGCGACCTCCCGATACTTCCATCGATGAATCAACGGAGAGGAAGGAGATGCAGGGGCAACGCTACTATGGGGGTTGACTACTGTGGAAGACGAAACTTCGGGAATAGGAGCAAAGTCCTCCCAAGTAGGACGAGTCGAGACTCTCCGATGTTCCCTCTTGCCATAAAACTTCCTCCACTGCTCCTTAGGACCCTGCCCAGCATTTCCGTGCAAGGATTTCGTAATGGTACAAAAATTCGAACGACACCTACTGCATGTGATGAGAGGGTCGGTCTCTGCCCAAGCCAAAAAACCAGAACACAGAAAACCAGAAACTCCGGGGCACATACACTGACGCCGAGAAGGTGCAGGAGAAGCCATAATACCAAGTAAAAATGAACACACACACTAGAGAAACGAAAACAAAAGGGCAATGAACCAGAAAAAGGCCAAGAGAGGTAAACACAACTCTCGCCCAGGTGGTCAAGAAAAGACTGGCATAGATGTGTGGTCCTTGACCACCTCTTCAACCCGATCTACCGCATGTGTGCCAGATATCACAAGATTCCATTTCTTTCATCTGCTTTTTAAACCGGAATCCAGCTGGGCACTAACCTGTTTTTTTTTTTCATCTGTCCATCCGCCTGTGGGGGTTTTGTATGGTAACACTGCGTCCCGGGCTTTAAATAGTTTACGACCTACGTGTAAGTTTTTAGGTAAATAAAAGGATATCTGGGTGTACATTTGCAACTGAAAAGTGTTTTAATATTTACTGTATGCGAATTACACCATTAATATTCGAAATAGGTTATTGTTATTATTGTGAATGTAAGCTCCCTTTTCAGGGTGGCGAATGGAACAGCCAGACGCAGTGGCGGGAAAATTGCTTCTCTCGCTGTTCACTATGGCAAGATGTCAACGTATTACTTCATTACATGTATACGTAATATAACAGTATGTACTGTTAATTTTTATAAAGTGCGTTTCAGCCAGATACGATATGACGTAACTTGGTTTAGCATCTGTTAGATGGAATTTGCGTCCTGGCTGTTCCATTCGCCACCCGAAAAGGCAAGCTTACATTCGACAATAATACAATATCCTATTTCGAATATTAACGGTGTAATTCGCATACAGTAAATTATTAAAAACACTTTCAGTTGCAAATGTACAACAGATATCCTTTATTTACCTAAAACTTACACGTAACATAAACTATTTCAAGCCCGGGACACAAGTGTTACCATACAAAAACACCACTGGCGGATGGACAGGTGAAAAAAAAAAACAGAGTATAGAAAATTACCTTATTGTTAAGATCGAAGGTTTGTTCGCATATGAACAACTCGCATATGAACAACTATTAAATTAACCCACTTGCAAGGAAACATCTGACCCCCACTCAAAAAAAGTTCATAACTGACATTTCCAGGAAAAACTAGTAAAAAACCAATTCTAATACACTAAGCAAATCCCTCTCTTAAAACAAAATTTTATTAATAACCTCTGCTACTTGCACATTTTATACATTACCTCTCTATCAAACTCAAAACAACCCACTAGAGAAAAAAGCTAGCTGAAAAGCATATGAAATAGCTGAAAAGCATATGAAAAATGAGTGTAAAACTCACAAGATGTATTTTTTGCCATATATTCGAATCCTCAAAACAACTTCCAAACCAAAATTCATTCTTTTAGTTTCTTAACAAACTTGCAAACAAACTAACAACTGTTCTATAAAACAAAATTACTTTCTGGACAATTTCATTCACTTCCTAGCAGAAAATATAAAAATAGATTTTAGGCAAAAAACAACCTCCAAACGCCTTCAAAGCCAAACTATCATAGATAACGGACTTCCCATAGGCAAACCAACATACCAACAGTCTACAAAGGTAATAGCATCAACAAATGTAAATAACCTAACAAACTACTTTAGGGGGAATATAATGCAAACTGTTTTAAATCACAAATCTATTCCAAACAAACATACATTCTAAGTGCAAGGTTATACAATAAGGTTTTGAAAGTACACATGAAAGATTCCTTAGGCTAAAGAACAGACTTACACTATAAAGTAAGAGTATCACAATAGCCATGACAAACTTCCTGAGGGAAAATGCAACATGAACATCCCAGGCACCAAAGTATCAGACTAACGTGTTTCATAAAAATCTATAAATATCACAGGCAAATAAAATTAATTCCAAAAGTAATGGAAACAAACACTTCCTAAAACCAAATACAGTGGTACCTCGAGATACACGAAAGGCTCAACTTACGACAAAAAAAAAAACTCGAGATATAAAAGATTTTTGTGGCTCTACATACGCAAATTGTTCAAGATACGAAAGGTTGTTGCTGTAAAGTCCAAGATTCGCCCCCCCCGGAGCACGATAACAATTTTAAAACTCTCGCGCGCCGCCAACTGAGTAGACTCACCACCATCCTCCCGCCTCCCACACTGGTTCCTAGATGCTAATCAACTGCCATAAGATCCTGCTCATCCTATTGGTCAGCATCTCTTCCCCATCGAGTCTACGTAGCGGCGTGCTTCTTCGGCCGCTTCGCTGCATCACGGTCGTATGTAAGCATGAGGAAATTAGTTTTCGTTCTATACGATTTCGTTCTTAACGTAAATTCGTTAGTGATTTAGTTGTAGTACTACTTTATCGTGTTGTGCGAGAACTTTACTTCATACGTATACGTACTACATAACTTAATTACATATGTAGTAGTATACGTAGTCATGGGTCCCAAGAAAGTTGAAGTAGGAAAGAAGAGGATGCTTTTCTTTGGAGAAGAGCAGCTACACCTTCAAAGGGCGTGACTATTTTGTCCAGCAAGAGGAGACACGTGCACGATGAGATGGAAAGGCTGCTTCTTGTCTGGATAAAAGACTAAGAAATCGCTGGCGATACGATAACGGAGACGGCAATCTCCCACAAGGCCAGCACTATTTTTGGCGATTTTGATTTGCCCAAGCCGAAGACGATGGAGGAGAAGAGACATTGACACCAACCCAAGACTTCAAGGCTTTTCTCCATGGGTGGTTCGAAAATTCCGTAAACAGACTGGCATCCATTCGGTGGTGCGGCATGGGAAGGCGGCCAGCTCGGACACGAAAGTGGCCGAAGCATTTTTAAGACGTTCGACGAGATGACGCTCAAGGAAGGCTACAGTTCTCAGCAAGTCTTCAACTGTGATGAGGACTGGCCGTTTTTGGTAAAAAATGCCTTGTCGGAAGTACATCACGTAGGAAGAGAAGAAGCTACCCGGCATAAGCCTATGAAAGACAGGCTTACACTCGCACTTTGTTCGAACAGCCAGTGGGGATTGCAAGGTGAAGCCCCTACTTGTGTATCATTCCGAGACTCCTCGAGCCTTCAAGGCCCAGAAAGTGCTTAAGGAGAAGCTTCCAGTGATGTGGAGGCTTATGCAAAAGCCTGGATAACGAGACTTTTGTTCACGGAGTGGGGTTAAATCTGTTTCGGGCCGACAGTGAAGAAAATTCTTGCTTGGAAGAGAATCGCCTCTCTCTCTGAAAAATCTACTGTTGTTGGACAATGGCCCTGCTCACTCTCCTGGCCTTGGGGAAGATATCTTAGTGGAGTATTCGTTTATCAAGGTTCTTTATCTTCTGCCTAACACCACGCCTCTACTTCAGCCCATGGACCAGCAAGTGATATCGAACTTCAAGAAGCTGTATACGATACATCTTTTCAAGAGATGTTTCAACATCACCGATACCACAAACCTCCCTTGCGTGAATTTTGGAAGGAGCATTTCGATGTTGTGATATGCATCAGACTCACCGACCAAACTTGGCAGGAGGTTTCAAGGCGAACCTTGATTCTTTGTGGAGGAAACTCTGGCCTGATGCCATATCCACCCGAGACTTCGAGGGACTTGATGTGGGCGAAGCTGGTGCTGCAGATTCAGGAACAGTTGACTATTCTGAAACTGTTTTGCAACCAGATCTTGATGAGATCGTTGCACTCGGCAAGTCCATGGGGCTGGTCGTCGACAAGGACGACATCATTAACCTTCTCGAGGAGCACCGGAGAGAGCTTACAATGGATGACCTGAAGGAGTTGGGAGGCCATGCAACATAACGTCGTTCAAGAAGAGTTCTCTAGTAGCAGCGAGGAGGACAACAAAGACCCTATGGCAACGGCAAAAATTAAGGATGTTCTAGCTGCTTTTCATATGGTGCAATCATTTGTTGAAAAGAGACAACCCCGAAAAGGCTTACACAGGTCGTATGCTTGCACAGTTTCGATGACATTTGCCAGAGTCGTTTCATGAACATTGTCAAAAGCAGGCAGAAGCAATCTTCCTTGGATAGTTATTTTTTAAAGAGGTCTTTAGTAGGGGTACAGGGGGGGGGGGGAGCTCTGTCCCCCCGGTCAGGCAACATGTTCTACTAGGTTAGGTTACGATCCTAACCTATATGTTACACTTCTAGGTAGTCCACCCCCACCCCCCCCCCCCCCCAGCCACACTTTCTACTAGGTTAGGTTAGGTTAGGTTGGTTAGGTTACGATCCTAACCTACTATATGTTACACTACTAAGATTACCTTCCTTTAAGGGGGGTTACGGTCAGGTAACACATTCTACTAGGTTAGGTTGGTTTGGTTACTATCCTAACCTATGTTACACTTCTAAGATGCCTTACTTCAAGGTGGGCTATGGGGACGGGGGGAGCTCACTGGTTAAGTTACACAATTTTTACAATTGTCCTCAACATTTCTAGTTATGTTCCATCACCCCCTGAACTGGCCACTCTGATCCTTGAAACTTGATATTCTATTCATTATTCACTAAAATGGCCTTAGACTTGTACTTGATAATTTATACTCAAGTACCAGATGTAAATACCAGATGTAAAAAAACCGTGTATAGATATATATTTTCATAAATGTATGGATTTTTTATTTTATTAGCTCTTATGTAAGATATGTGTCCCTACTGTAAGGTTTCATTGCAATATTTTTTACTTTAATAATAATACACGATAACTTTGGTTTCATAAACATAAAAGAAGCTATGTTTGTACGGTTTCACTCAACATTTGTCAAGTTCAATTACACAAAACACGGCCTCCCTCATTTCCTATGTTGTCCACCCACTACAAGACCGTGTGGTGTGTTTTTTTTTTTTTTTTTTTTTCTTTCTTTCACAAATGTGAATATGTAACCCCCATCCCATCCTCCCTACCCTCTTTCGAGGTCTCAACCCCCCACCCTTCCTCCTGACAAACTTGCCAGTCTCACTTCACTTATCAACCCAGCAGCACAATGGCGGAAGCAGTTCCAGGCACCTCTACCTCCTCCGGGCCCATTACTAACTCGACTCTGCCCCGTACATGTGCTAACTGTTTTCGTTAGTATAAGGACTTTTCAGCCCATTACTCGGGGCAGTATGAAATTTTGGTAATTATACCGTCAGGATCACGGCCTTTTGAGGAAACAGGCCTTTGCCCTCATTGTGGCAAAGAGTGTAGGCTTGACCTGCAAAGGATGAGGTTTCAGGTAACACTTAATATTTGTTGATGTTTGAGTTTTACCTCATTATATTTTACAAGCCTAAAGTAGGTTAAACACACTATACCTTAAAACATCTATCTATAACATTAAATCAATATGCCTGTTCCCTATGTTCTCATGTTTTGAAGTTTGTACAGAGTAATTTTAATATCTCTATCCACTTACAGGTGTGACAAGTCTTATGCCCCTTACCCCCAAAAAACCAAAGAAGAGGTGCAACTATTACCTCTCGCTATTTAAGGGCACACGGTTTTCTGGGTCCCTCTGATGTTAAGACTGTCCTCTTCTCATTTATTTATGTTAGCGATTTTTTTAGCTATCAAGTTGCGAGGACAGAGCTCGGTTTAAGTGACGTAGCCATTAATGATTGGTCCAGCTACTCCAGGGAAGTAAGTTTTTTATTTTTTTTTTTGTCTTAAGCAAATTTTTTTTTTATAAGTAGGTTTTTTTTCTCCACGGTTTTATGTTAAACTTTATTAATGTCACTAACCCTACTTTCCATTTCAGGTCATAGTACATTGGTGTATCCGGCAGAAGAAATTAATAGGTGGTCCCGGTGCAACTGTTGAGATCGACGCAGCAAAGTTCGGCAAAAGAAAGTATAATGTAGGCCGTGTTGTCGAGGGTTAGTGGGTTTTTGGTGGGTCTGTAGGCAGACCAGGGTGTTTTTGTAGTGCCAGTAAAAAACAGGAGTGTCACAAAACTTTGCTTACCGTGATTATGGACTACATTGTACCGGGGACCACTGTTATTTTCTTGACTGCTGGAAGGCTTATGATTGCCTGGCGGACAAAGGCTACGCCCACTTGACTGTCAACCATTCCATCAACTTGGTGCACCCAGTGGACGGTGCCCATACAAATACAACTGAAAGGCGGTGGAGGGAACTTCGTGAGGCAACGCCTCGGTATGGCCGTAGAAGGTACAACTTTGTCGGGTACTTGGCAGTGGCGTACTTCAAAATCCACTTTCACGACCCCAAGAGGAGACTCCACTCCTTCGTGAAGCGGCTGCTGAACTCTATCCTCCACCCCTTTAAGGTAAGGTTCCTAATATTTAAGGTACTTTTTTTGTTATATTGTTTTTAGTGTTACAAAAGTTTAGTGCTTTTGATGTCTGATGATATTATTGGGAATTATTATACCATCATATCCCAGCGTGGCTTTACCAACTCGTACCTCTGCCTTCCTCTTCTGGTACCCCACCCCACCCCATCCCGGCCCCCTTATTACCGGACATAAGGTTCCCTGTTGGTTACGTATCCCACACACCCTACTAGCATTCAAATATGGAGGTTTGTTTACGTTTGTTGGCCCCGAACCAACATCTTGAATATTGTTCAGTCGAAGTAGACGATGGCAATTGACGTTTTCCTATGTTATTTTGCTTACTTTACAAGAGTTTAAGGTAATATTTTGCCGGTCGACTGTAACTAATCTGTTAATTACCTTTGAACTTAGTACATTGGTACATCACACCCCTTGTACTGTCATGTAGTCTTCAAAAGTAAATTACAATTTAATTACAGTCAACCAAATAAATATTACTTTAAATTCTTGTTCAGCAGGTAAAATAACATAGGAAAACGTCAACTGCCATAGTCTACTGTACCGCGGAACGCGGGCTTAGAATTACCCTTACCACTCACGTATTACATCCACGAAATAGTGAATTAACTTTATTTCTGTTGTGGTACTTATCTTAAATTACGAACTTTAGCTCGACCCGGAATTACTGACCTGTCAACTCTACAATGGATTGCCAAGATAATGCGATGCTTCCTTCTGCCATCAACATCAGGAACTGCCTGGCTTGTGGGGACAAGGATGAGTAGCAGGGAGTATGAACCCCATGACATTTGTAGCTCTTGTCGTGGACAGGTTTGTGACTTGACTTCTATTTGTGACTTATGTAAGCCCTGGTCTGACGAGGATATGATTGCTTATATGAAACACCAAAGAATCTGCAGCGTAAAAGATCGGTAAGGAGAAAAAGAGATCAATAGCTAGAACTGTATCTAATGATTTCTTTGACTTGGGCGCTCATTTTTCGGCTCTTCGTTTCGGTATCGTACGAGTCCGATCCGAATTAATTGATGCTTTGCCTCGGTACAACTGGTAAATAGTGAAGTCGTTTCTGATGTAGATTCAAAGATTTTGGCAATGGAAAACTAGCTGGAAACAGAATTTTAAAAACTTACAGCTTAGTTTAGATAGAGACATTTCAGCTAAGTTTAACAAGCTGTCAGAGAATTTTGAAGAAGCCTTACTAGAATGTCTAACTCTTTTTTTAGATTAATTTCAGCTCCTCGTCAGGTACCTGTCGACAGCACCATGGGTAAACAGTGCAACAGATACCCCGGCTTGTGAAGCCGTCGTGGCGTAGGCCTAGGGGGGATCCAGTCCAAGCAGGTGCCTGACAATTCTTTACCCACCCGGTGTCCCCTGTTGGTCCCATAACAGTGCCAAAGGGGGCTTATTTAGGAGAAGGGGGGAGGGGTATTAGTGTCAGGCCTAAGACAGCTAGTCGTCAGGATCTCACTTCAGGGGAAGTTTCTCTTAGGATCTGACTATGATGATGATGATGACACGGATTCGTGTGATATTGATATTTCCTTGAACGGTGGTCATGATGTAGCGGCTTTGGTGTGTATTGATGTTTCCTTGAACGGAGGTCATGATGTAGAGTTCAAGAAACTTTATTTAATTTTGAGTTTTCTTCCTCAGGCGAGGCCTTAGAGCAGAAGCAGCCTCCGCCTCGTTGTATTACAGAAGCGATTTTTCTTAACGGTCCTTCCCGGTCACGGATATTTTTTACGTTTTCCCTTTGCTCAGAGGTTCGCGAGAGTGAGGGAGACGTTGCCGCTAAACTTTCGAAGGTGATTGGGGAAGGGAAGAGGTAGCTCTCATCTCTTCTACGACACCGGAGAGGAGTATATCAGGTGGCGGATGATACTTCATTCTCCCGACCCCCCAAACCAAATCTTGATTTTGTCAGACTTTCGGGTCAACCCTGCTTTCTAAGGCTTCGGTCTCTGTCTCAATCGAAGATTTTATTGCCATGGAGTCTGTTATGAGCTCCTTACAAGAAGCTCAATCCTTCAATGTGTAGGTCCTCGGAGGGCTTTTAATGTATATCAAGGACTCCGGGTTTGTTCCTCCTGATGCTCTCTTATTGAGAAATTCTGCTCATCCATTTCAATTGCTTCTGTACATCAGAACGAGCTTGCTGCTTCAATGCAGGCCTTTGTTTCTCTAAGGCGTAGCCGTGTTATTTGTCGCAGTTACCCTTCCTCTGTATCAGAGATTCACAGAACCAGTCTGTTGTATCCATTTCTCCTTTTGGCGATTCCCTTTTCAATAGGTCTGTGCTTTCTGAGGTTTTGAAGGAACATCAAGGTGATGCCTCTTCCCAAGCTCAACTCGGGTTTCTGGTGCCTCTACTTCAACCTCTGGTGCTCACCCTTTGAAAGGCGGGAGAGGTTCTTGGCGTGGCTCAAAGGGCAGAGAAAGAGCTCAACCTCCAAGAGGGCCGCCGCCTTCCTTCTTCCTCCTTGTCTCTGCATAAGAATTTCGGAAGTAGGAGTCATCACCTCGCCCGGAGACGCAGTAGGAGCTTCTCTCTCCCGCCATTGGGTCTAGCCTTGGAGGAGGAGCTTTCGGCCCTCTTGGAGAAGGATGCCATAGAGAGCTCCTCCTCCTCCCGGGTTTTACTCACGGGTGTTTGTAGTTCTAAAGGCCTCGGGTGCCTGGCACCCAATCATAGACCTTTCGTCTTGAACAGTTCATTCTAAAGTCCAAGTTCAGGATGGAGACGGTCCAGACTGTTCTTTCATCTGTCAGGATGGGGGACTGGATGATTTCCATCGATCTGCAGGATGCTTATCTGCAAATCCCCATCCATCCAAGAAGCAAACCTTACCTTCGGTTTTTCCACGGACTCGGGAGTTTTCCAGTTCAAGACACTTTGTTTTGGCCTCACCACTGCTCCACAGGTCTTTTCTCGGGTGATGGCTTCTGTTTGGCTACTCTACATCAGTTAAATGTAAGGATGCTTCGGTATCGGGACGATTGGCTAGTCCAGGCCGAATCTCGAGAGAAATGTCTCCGGTCGAAGGAGATAGGTTCTGTCTCTGTGTCGAGTTGGGTATTCGTGTCAACTTCAACAAGTCCAATATAATCCCTTGCCAGATCATGAATTATCTGGGGATTGTTTTGAATTCCCAGACTTTGAGAGCTTCTCCAGCTCAGAAACGGATAGACAAGCTTCCAAGTCTGATCGAAGAATTTTTGTCCTCCGTAATGCAGCCAGTTTCTCTCAGGAAGACACTCTTGGGCCATTTGTCATCCCTCATCCAACCGATTCCCGGCGAGGTCGTCTCAGAATGATGGTCCCTTTAGTCTACACTTCGCCAGTCGTGGGATTTTGTGTCAGAGGACACAATAGTCGCCTCTTCTTCCACAATGTCGGAGCGATCTCCGTTGGTGGATGCAAGTTTTCACCGCCTCAAGTTCAGGGATGTCTCTTCTTTCAGTTCCGCCGGACCTAATGTTTTTGGTCAGACGCCCTCAGATCAAGGTTGGGGCACACACCTGGGCTCCGAAGCCGCTTCGGGCCTTTGGTTAGAGGAAGGGAGGATCATGTCAATAAATTGGAGGGAACCAAGGGCAGTGTACCTAGGCCTTCTTTCATTTCAGGATCAAATGTTGGTCGGTTGTCGCAATCTTTTCGACAACACCACAGCAGTCTCATACGTTGAGAAACCAAGGTGGCACACAGTCGGATCTTCTCACTCAAGAAGCCTGATCAATCCTGTGGGTTGGTCAGAAGACAGAGGGATTACGTTGGTCCCTCAGTTTTATCCTGAGCCATCACATCATCTTAGAAGACGCCTTGTCGAGACCGAACGAAGTTCAAGGGTTCGAATGGACACTGTCAGGATGTCTTCGACAACCTCAGGAAGAAGTGGCCTGTCACAGTCTATCTGTTTGCCACCCCAATGAATTTTTGGTGCCAGATATTCTTCGGCCCTTACCAGACCTTCTCAGTGTTGCCGGGACAGACGCTCTTTGCAGGACTGGCAGGGACTTTCAAGCCTATGCATTTTCCTCCGTTCTCTCTGGCGAGGTCAGTCCTCAACAAAGTGAGGGCAACCAAGCGTCTGGATCTCACCTTGATTGCCCCTTCTGGGCACAGGAGGAGTGGTTTCCCAACCTACTGGAAGCACTGGTGGAGCCCCCCATTGTCGTCTGCCAGAGAGACCAGATCTTCTCAAACCCCATTTTCATCGGTTCCCATCAGAGGCTCCACATGTTCATCTTCATGCCTGGAGACTGTCAGGTAGGTTCTCAAAGCACGAAGGGTTCTCTCCAGAGTGGCGCGACAGTTGGCTCTTCCCAGACGGCAATCAACCGAGTAAATTATCAGGCTAAATGTCTGTTTACAGACGTTAGTGCAAGTCTCAAGGACATTCAATTTCTAGACCTTCCTTACCGAAAGTAGCATAGTTTTTAGTTCATTTACATCATGACAGGGCCCTGTCACCTTCGTGCATTAAGGGTTATTAGGTCGATGCTTTCCTATGTTTTTAAGGCAAGGCTCCCTGAGATCTCTTCATCTTACGTCATTAGAGATTTACTTCGATCCTTTTCCCTATCTCGACCCAGTCCGCAGTGTTCTCCTCCGACATGGGACGTTAAAAGTCCTTCAAGCCTTAAGGTTCCCTCCGTTTGAGCCTCTGAATACTGCCAAATTTAGGGACCTCTCTTCCAAGACACACTTCCTAGTCTCGCTGGCTACAGCCAAGAGGTGGGTGAACTACAATCACTCTCGTTTCTAGTTGCCAAATCTGGACAAGACATGATTTTGTCATACCTTCCTGAATTTGTCGCAGACTGAATCATCTGATAATCCCATTCCCAGGTCTTTCGTACTGAAATCGGTAATTTCAATGAGGAATTAGTTTCTTTGCCGTTAGGGCGCTCTCGTGCTATTTACGCCACACGAAGGACATTCAGGGTCGTCCCCATCATCCGTTGTTTCACCCAGAAATGTCAAGAGACCTATATAAAAAAATGGTGTATCCTTTTTTCTCAGAGATCTGATCATTAAAACTGATGGTTCGGTTGCCTGTGAAGACCAGACGCCGAGAGCACACAGTATTAGAGCAGTTGCTACATCAGTAGCTTTTATGAAGAACGTCAGTCGCCAAGGTGCTTGAGGTGGCGACTTTGCGTTCTAATTCTGTTTTTGCCTCGTTTTTTTACTCTAGGGATATTTCTTCTAGTTCTAGGCGATCCCTTCGTTCTTTGGGCCCGTTGGTGATGACAGGACAGGTCGTCAGGACAGGAGAATTAGGTAGTCTTCCTGTTTTACGTTTGGTGCTACCTGTATATTATTCATTAATTTTTGCTTTTGTTGTATATATGTTGTTGTTTTTTGTTTTTGTATTATAAACTCATGGCAGTTTTTGGTGGCTTAGTTATAATGGGAATTAGGCTGGAGTTTGGGTATTTAGGTAGTTTGATGACAAGGACTGACTGCTTGGCAATTCATGCTGCTTCCATTGTCAGTCTGACATGGGACCAGCCACTGGGTTGTTGGCACTAGCGACTACGCTTCTCCAAGTCAATGCCGACCTAGGACTTAGCCACTGGTTCGCTTGTCCTGACGACTCATGCTTCTTCCACTGTCCTTCTGGACAGGGAATTAGTCGATGGATCGTCCGCTGTCATCTGGTGACTCGCTCACCATCTACTTTTTGTCTCACCTGTTTTCTCGGAGTCAGACACTCTTGCGAGATCAGGCATTCGTCCTTCGGGACTGAATCGCCTTTTTGCTCCGCGCTCCTTTCTCTTGGCACTAGAAAGCTCGAGTCAGGAGTTGCTCATGAGCCGATTCGCTGCTGGGGACGTTGGGTTGCATTGATACAAAGGTTGCTTAGCTTTGAATCGGCCAGAAAGTCGAGACACTCATCCTTCAGGGGAAAGAATAGTGCTTGATAGTCTTCAGGGTGCAGCCTTGCGTCCTCGATTCGTCTGACTGGTCAACTGGTCAGTCAATTGACTTTTGGTACAGACGGACTGATTATGCACTTACTCCTGTCCTGTGCTACCGCAGTTCGGCGCCATTATGGTAGGAGACTGAGTTGTTAGTATCTTAGACCTTGGGTTGAGTTTTTAACTGCCTACGATATATATTTCTTTGATTGTTTTATGTCCTATTCTCGTCCGAAGGGGAAATTGTACTCAGATTCCCTCCTTCTTTTCAATGTGGTTAATCGGGCTAGATTAATTATATTACGGTAATGTTTATTATTATGGAATTTTTATTCTAAAATTATTAATATAATTACCTGTATAATTTATCTAGTCCCACCCATCCTGCCCCACAATCTGCCTATCACAACTGATTTTCAGGGAAGGTTTTGGAACTGTCAACGGCAGCGTTGCCAACTGGCGGACAGAATAGGAAGGTAACAGGGTTGCCGATGTAGTAAAATTTTGGTGCGGCTTTTGGGGATTTAGGCTAGATAAAATTATACAGATAAGATATTAATATTAATTTTAGAAGTAAAATTCCATTTTTGTAAAAAAAAAAAAAAAAACAAAAAAAAAAAAAATGTAAATTATAAGAAAAAAAAATGTAAAAATAAAAAAATAAAATAAAAATTCCTTTAATTTTAGTTTTTTGTAAAGTTAAGTGTTACACTTTTGTTAATGTGTTTCGTAAAGTTTAGTTTTATGTTTTCCTGACATTTTTTTGTGTGCTTTGTAAAGTTAAGTGTACGTACTATAAGACGTTTTCTGACGTTGTCCTCCTCCTCCGTCGCCACTTTACGTACAGTATTTCTGTATACCATGTACACTAATACACTTTATTTACAGGTACATATATTAGTACTACTAGTACATATTTACATATTAGTACTACTAGTACATATTAAGTTAGGTATATATATTGAATTGGTCCAAATTGTTGTAGTATTTCATTGTTTGTTAAGTCAATTTAGCTTTATTATGAATTTACTGGGTTGTTTTTGGAGGGCTTTGAAACGGATTAGCCATTTACATCTAAAATGCAGTTCAAGATAAGAAAAGCTCATGATACGAAGGCTGCCTCTGAAAGGATTAATTTCGTATCTCGAGGTATGTGCAGCTATAAACAGCAATAACACTTATAAAAGTTAATCCTGACCAAAATTTTTCGGACTCCCAGACATCCACATTCACACATTATGCACTGTACAGTTGAAATCTATCGTACTAACAAACCCAAATTACATGCGTCACAAGCATGTTGTGGAGCCCGCATCAATATAAACACAATCTTAATTATATCAAACTAAACTACGTGTTATCGGCTAAACATTAATGAACACCAAATTTCACTGTTAGCAAGTTATTTCTGAACATCAAAGCCATATCTGAACACCAAATAACTTCTGAAAGGCAAACTTTCATGAACAACCTTGCTGAACAAATCTTTCCATATTCCATACATCATTAAATCTTTCCTTGGCACCAACCTACATCATGAACACTTTGAATTCATAACCTTGACATGATCAATATTTCTCGTATAAAAACATATCAAACTCGGGAAAACATATTACTGATCACCACCTTTCACTTAAGATTGTGTCCTACAACCAATACACGTCAATATTTCATTCTAAAGCATTACAACAAGGAATTTATTAAAACCCAAACCACCACATGAAAAAGTGTCTATCCTGAACTAGACCATATCATCCTGAATGCCATTATTGTACAAATACTACTGTACATTTATCTCCAATAGATAAAAAATTCGAAAAAAGAAAATATTTGCTTACATAAAGGAAAAGATCTCCAAACCCAACATTAAATATCAAAGTAGCTTGTATGAATGAGCAACTATCTTGTCTATAGCTTCTATTTCATCCAATTTGACCAGGCTTTTCATGAAAATTACTCACACCAGTTAAACCATTGTAGTATATGTATTCAGCGACAGTGCATAGTTTTTCATGTACATTTGATAAATTTCAAATTATCATCCATGTAAACTACTATAAGATATATCCAGTATGTCGAATCAATCGGCTACATTGAACAATTCTAATTGTAAAAGATGCTCTACAATTTCCAATTTTTCATTTCAAATTAACATTAACTTTGCCCAGAAACATTTTAAAACGACGAAATAGATGTTTTAGTAAAATCTGAATATTTACAAAAAAGTTTCACTGATATGACAATTTTCCTTAAAAGCAAACAAGAAAATTCATCGAGCTAATTTACATTATAAATACAGAGTCAATTATCCATGGTGAAAATCCACCAATCTTAAAATACAATCTCTTAAGACAGAACAAATAAGCATATCTACAAATATTTGCAAGTGAATTTCTCTACAGACCTTTAAGGTAAGAAATCTATCAAATTATAAATCCAATTATACAGAGCCTTATGCTTTAAAAATACACTAACACATCTTTTGCTCAGTAATAAGACATAGGGAAATTGTTCATAAAATGTAAAAGAAAAATCCTGCATTAAATCTAAAAGACAACCGAAAATGTTGAATCTTATAAAATACAGTTTTCTTCCCACGTTATTCCATTGGAAAAAAAAAAAAAAAAAAAAAAAAAAAAAACATACATACACCAGGGGTTTTGACCTTATACCATCAGTAGAAAATTCTGGTCGCAAAAAAAACAACATCAAAGAGACAACTTGTCCAGCAAACACTCTGGTACCGTATATTTCCAAGTACAAAACAACAAGACAATTTCTTAATTTCTGTTTTTCATAGCTTAACAAATCTTCGTTCTTAACCAAGATAAATTTTCTGGTGCCAGTTAAAAACAATCAAAAGATTCTAAATGCAAGGATTCCATGGCATCTGGCAAGTGACCCATCAGTCTTTCTTCAACCACCTTGGAGATTGGACCTTCACTTTGCTCTCCTCCCACTCAAGCCATTTTTTTTCTTTTTTTAACCTAAGCCTGTGCTTTTGTTTCGTATGTAATCCAAAATTGTTAATTACAATATAAATTAATTTTTAATTAAAAATGATTAAGTCATCCAATAGGTTATTACTACTGTAATTATACTATCATTAAAATTATTGAAAGGTTTCCTTATTATCATTAATAGGGCTTAGTTTTTCCAGACCTCCGAGTCTTGAGTAGACACTCTCAGGCTGGTTCTCAGGGATTAATCCTGAGAAAAAAAATTTAAAATAGAAAAATAAAAATGAAATTTAGACTAAGAAACCTATTTTATTTAAAAAATGTATGATTTTAATTGAAAAAACTTTGCTTTCAGCAAGAATATTTTTCCAATTTGTTCCGATATGTAATACAAACCCTCGGTCCTTTAACAATAGGAAGTAACTAGCGGCAGCTGGAATGGTCTAAGCTTTCGAACAAGGGTAGTTCGTAGTTAACTGCGTGTCGACAGTGCGCGCGCCGCACGCCTGGGAGGTGAAGAATCACTTTTGCTTTCTTGTCTGTGTGGTGTGAGGACGTTGTTGCGCAATCGCTCTCTGCCGCTACATCGTCGTATGCTTGGATTATGTTCGTCTTACTGGTTTGTTTGATTGTGAAAGTGAAAATTGTAAGTACCTATTTTCATTTTTCATTGAATAATTAATTGAGTGGATCAAGACATGGAGCTTTCGCCACGCCCCCTGATCGCCGTAGTGTGTGTCCCAGGCTGGAGGGGCGTAAATGTGGCGGCTTTCGCTCCTTTATAATGTTGATCCCCCATGAATAATGTACTCTGTGCCGAGGGCGTGAATGCTCTCGTGCCGAGCCATGTACTGTATGTGCAAATTGGTCGGAGGTGCAGTCGGGGGCCTGTATGAGGGTGAAGAAGCGAAGGCCTGCCAAGGAGTCGTCGGAAAAGCTCTCCAGCGACTCCTTTGGTTACTGATACCTCGTCTTCTTTCCTGCCCCCAGCTCAGCTCCCGCGTATGGCACCTTCCCCTTTGGGGGGGGGGGGGGGGGGGGGGGTTTGGTAGTCCTTCTCCCTCGCTTGATCCATCGAGTGTGGAGGAGGCGCTCGTTACCCTGACATACAACTGTATTCGGGGTGGGGTCTTCCGTCCGCTCTGGGTGGGGTTCGTCTCCCACCAAGCGAGAGGGTACCCCTCATGTTTCCTGACCGTTGCTTCCGCAGGTGCATCTTCCGTGGGAGACGTCCTTGGACATGTTCCGTGGGCGTTCACTGGGACTGCAGGGCGTGCCAAGTATCCAGGGGCTTATCCAGCGTTTGGCGGGGTCTGGGGCGGTCACCCATGGAGCGGTGACCACCACCACTACCACGATCACTACCCCAGGGTACGCCACCCCTCCTCACCTGGTGTATACACCCCATGTGATGTCGGTGACGCCAACAGCCGCTGTGCAGGGGGCCGATCGCTGCCGTACCAAGAAGGGGCGTACCGCCTCCGCCTGGGTTCTTTGAGCTACCTACCCCAGACTGCCTGCCGTACCTGCCACTACTGCTGTTCCTGCTGCTGGCCCTGCCGCTCTTGCCGCTCCTGCTGTTCCCGCTCCTGCCCAAGTCGTTCCAGTGCACGGTGTTGCTGCCCCAGACTCAGGTCCTTCCGGACAGGTGCAGCCGGCCGTGTTGCTTCAGCAATTGCCCCGGCTCCGTCCTGGATGGAGGATCTGATGTCTGTCCTGCGAGAGCTGAAGAAGAAGAAGAAGAAGAAGAAGAAGAAGAAGAAGAAGAAGAAGAAGAACGAGAGGAGAGGAGGAGGAGGAGGAGAGGAGGAGGAGGAGGAGGATAAGGTGTCGTCGTCGTCATCTTCGTCGTCTGCTGCCGCCTCTCCCCCTTCGACTTCTAAGGCTCCCAAGCCGAAAAAGTAGAAGGCTGCCTCCTCCCCCACTAAGAAGGTTCCCTCAGGATCTTCTAAGGGCCCGTCCCACTCCGGTGGGACGGGGGGTCCTTCTGCTGGTCCTCCTGCTCCTTCAGGAACAGGGCCCGCCTCTCCTTCCGCAAGGAAGAAGACGGGGACCAGAGAGGTACCGGCTACCACCGGTACTTCCTCACCTGGTGTTAGTGGCGCTGCCGCTAAACCAGGTTCCGGCCCGGACCCTCGTTCGCGAGAGGTTCAGCGTACGGTCTCCTGTAAAGCCAAAGTTCTGACACCAGAGTCGCTCGGCGACCAGGACTGCGGCACGGAGCAGAAGGCTGGTGAGAGCCGCTCAGGTGACTCTCGCCAGGCAAGTGGCCGCTCTCGCAGCGACCAGCTGGTAACCCAGGTGACGCAACCGTCTCTGACCAGCCACGGGCTGAGGCTGGGAAGAGGTCCTCCCGATCGTTGGCGCCAGCCTCGGCTCGGTACCAGCGGTTCGACGCGCCGCGAGGACACGCACCGGTCTCACTGCGACAGTGATCTCTGCAGGTCCCCTGACCGCCGCTCCCACAGGGACGGGCAGGGCATAGGGGGACCAGCAGCAGCTCATCTGACGCACAGAACCGGGGCGGGGCCGCTGTGCTCAGTCTAGCCGCTCGCCACAGGGTGAGCGGTGCGACCAGGCCTGCAGATCAATCACCACGCGGGTTGGTGATCGTTTGCAGCCCTCCAAGCACACTGGTTCTACCAGTGAGCGAGGGTGTGAGCGTCAGGTCTTCCTCTCCTGTACCTTCAACTTCCTCGGGATACGCGGGTAAGGGCGAGGTACCTAGGATGATCGTGAGGGGCACGCCTCTCGCGATCCGTCACTACGCCGTACGCTCCAGGCACAGTCTTAGGATCAACCAGGACGTAACGCGCAAGTGACAGGAGGAGAACGAGAGGGGTCTGATGCTGTTCCTTCCTTCTGAAGGAGGAGGATATCGGGAAGCTGCTCTTGTTGGAGGGACTGGACGGTCCTACCTCCTCAAGATGCAGTCACTCCTGAGATTCAGAGGAACTTTGCCCGAGGTTATTGCGATGATTCGTCGGCACAACGACCTTGGGGAAGGATCGCCATTCCCACATCTGAGCCCACGTCCCGGCTCGAGTCGTTTTGGGGCCCGAAAAAGGAACCCAAACCGACGGTGGGTCTGCCGCGATCAGAGCTGGCTGACTCTGTGCTGGACCAGGTGGAGTCTCTTGTTTCCGGACGGGAGGATTCGCTGAAGTCAGGCAGGTCATCGAAGCTACTTCCTCCTCCTCTACAGCGTCAGCGGCGATTCAACATGCCTTCTGAAGATCCGATGCCGCCCAAACAGGTTAACCCAGAGCTAGCAAAGCTAACTCCAGGTGTGTCCCTGCAGCAGCTCCTGTCGGAGAACCTCTGGTTCTCGCAGCAGGAGGCACTTGCCCTGGAATCAACCGCTATGGCGCTTTCCAGGCAGTCTCTTGGTTGGATCTGTGGTGCCTCACAGTATCCAAAGTCGCGGCCAACTCCGGGAGTTCTGCTCTCGAAGAAGACCCGGCTTTCAGGAGACTTTGCCAGTCTGGAGGTAGAGCCATCTCATACCTCGCCCATCAGACGGCAAACCTGTGGGCCAACCTGGTACTTCGTCGTAGGGACGCAGTCCTTACACGAGTAACCAGGGGGGCTGGGCGTGAAGCGGCACTCAGACTTCGAAATGGACCTATTCGGAGTTCCTCCTCTCTCTTTCCTGGAGAGATGGTGGACGCTGCGGTGGAGAGGCGGCGCACTGATGACAGTTCACCAGGCAGTCTCGAAGGTTTCTTCTGGGCACCCTCGAACTACTGCGGCTAAACCAAAGAGTTTGGCTAGCGCTTCCTCGGCTGCTAAGACGGTTGCCCAGTGTAAGCCCCGAGCAAGGACTCTTCCTTCAACTTCTGCCAGGGGGGGTCGTCATCAGCCCTCCTCCCAGCCCTCCTTCTCTCGAGGGGGAGCAGGGAAGAAGTCAAAGAGAGGTGGGAACGCTAGGGTCGGCGTTCCCCCTCACCTGCTGCCTGGCGAGCCATTGGGCAACATGGCAGCGCTACGGTGCCGAGACCTGGATAGTAGACGTCCTTCGGGAGGGATATCTATTACCTCCAACCCGGTCCATCTGCAGACCTACGTCCAGGGTTCATCAAAGGACATCGCTCTTTGACAGGAGACAAAGACCATGCTGAACAAACGAGCTGTAGAGATCGTCAGGGATCGGTCACCGGGCTTCTACAGCCGCCTTTTCCTGGTGGAAAAGGCCTCTGGGGGCCAGCGCCCGGTGATAGATTCTCTCTCCCCATGAACCGATTTGTTCGCCAGACTCAGTTCACGATGGAGACGGCACGTTTCCGGGCTCAACTCCATCAGGACAAGATTTTCATGCTTTCAGTGGATCTGAAGGACGCATATTTTCAGATACCCGTCCATCAATCCTCCAGAAAGTACCTCCGCTTCATCCTCGACGGGACAGTGTATCAATTCAGGGCACTTTGCTTTGGTCTCTCAACCGCCCCTCAGGTGTTCACGCGAGTGTTCACTCTGGTGTCTGCTTGGGGCCCATTCGCACGGGATATCGTCTTTTGAGGTATCTCGACGATTGGCTAGTCCGCTCGCGGTTGCTACAGGACAGGGTTCGTAGTAAACTTCGATAAGTCCGATCTCGAACCCAAGCAGAGGATGAAGTACCTGGGTATGCTGATCGACACAGTATCAGTACAAGTCTTCCCCGCGGACTTGCGGATCAGCAAATTAAGGGAGACAGCCGACCGATTTCTGTCTCAACAGGAACAGTCAGCTCAGCAATGGCAAGTCGTGATCGGCCACCTGTCGTCACTTGAGAAGTTTAGTTCCTCACAGACGTCTTCATCTGCGGTCTCTCCAGTGGAGACTAAAGGAGAGTTGGTCACAGGCAAGGGATCCCCACCTTGCTTCCCTGTGTCCCCTCATGGAGGAGGTAAGGCAGGACCTAGCCTGGTGGCTGGCGACAGGCAACCTCTTAAGGGGAGTGCCTCTCCGCACTCCTCTTGCTTTCTGGTACGAAGAGATACGCTTGCCTCTCTCTTAGTACTCGGTCAGAGGTCTGACCATTGATCCTGCGGTGCACACCCCGATCAATCGGACAGAGGCTTGGATCCCTCCCATCGCTCTTACGACCGGGGAGGCATTCCAAGGTTGGGCGACACCAGTCTGTTCACAAAGACTCAGATTCCTCCCACCAAGAAGTGAGCCTTCCTATTGTTAAAGGACCAAGGGTTTGTATTACCTATCGGAACAAATGACAATTTGTCGAAATTGCATTTTCCTAACTATACAATCCTGAGGTCCTTTACATAAGTCCCACCTCATGCCACCCCTCTCACTGCGTTTTTTTGCATGGGCCTAAAGCAAAAGTGATTCTTCACCTCCCTGGCGCGCGGCGCGCACACTGTCGGACAAGCAGTTAGCTACCGAACTCCCTTGTTCGAAGCTTACGACCGTTCCAGCTGCCGCTAGTTACTTCCTATTGTTAAAGGACCTCAGGTTTGTATAGTTAGGAAAAATGCAATTTTCGACAAATTATCATTTTTGATTTCCGTAGATACATTGATCTTTGTTGGGTCCAATTTGAGTATTCAACATGTAAATGTTGCCATTTTCATGGGTGCTTGACATTATTACACTTCATTGGGTCTGCATGTGGTGTTGACATCAAGTGACCATGTGAGAATCTTGTCTCTCCTATACAGAGCCTTGTTAGGATTACCTCTTTTGATCTTTCTTTTTGTGGAGGATGTCCTCCATGCACACACTTCAGTTGTTATACTTTTGAGCTTATTTGTGGACCATTCTCTTTTCCAATCTTGGTATATCAATGGTTTGACAGATGTTATACAGTCTGACACTAGGGCATGTGTAATTGTTGCCAAAAGATCCAAGGATGCTGTGACCACAAACATACCTGAATGTTCAGTATCTCAGCTGGGCTCGCAGAGATGAAAGATGGTTTTATTACCTTCATCATCAGTTTATTTCATAATGTGAATCTTTTAATTATGTCAATGGTTATTGCAATGAGGCTAGCCTATCAATAAACCATTTTAAAATTCAAGATTTGGTTTTTAAAATTGTAGAAGACAACCCTCAATTTTTAGGGGTGAATTTTAGGATTTAAAGGGCGTTTTATGCGTGGAAATATATGGCATGTAGTATATGTGAAAAGTTTTTAATTAAAGTGTAAATGAAAGGGCTTTTCTCAGTTACAACCTTACCCCACCCTCTTTGGGATTCCCTGTAAAAAGTTTTTACATTTGAAATGGTCTACATTCCTTAACAGAGAAAACATGAAATATGGAAAATCAGTGGTCAGCTGTGAGAACAGCTCCAAGTCTGCTCCGACACTGCTAACTAAATGGCTGTATTAGGTGCTGAAGACATTCCACCCCCGAGACACTGCAAAAAAAATAAATAAATAAATAAAACATTAATTTATAACTTCTGTACTTTAACAATAAGCAATAATTTATTCTTTAAACTTTCCATGCAGAAACTCAATTTCAATTTTTCAGTTTTCATCCAGCAAAGTGTGTCAATAGTGCAATGGTGCTTCAAAGCATGCAAGGCTTACAAGGCAACTTCAGTAATGAATGTAGTATGAACTGTGTAATGACTTCAGTAGCATTTTTAAAGCAAAGTTTCTATAAAGTACATGAACTTGTCCACTGCTTGGGCAGATTTTCCTGCTCCAGTGTTTCAAGTGATTATAACTATGTACTTCTAGGGGAAAAAAAGTGCACTTTTGCAACTTCCATGTTGTGCTGTGTTTGCAATGAGGGAAGAAAAGTCCTATTTAAGACTAAGGAAGGGAGAGAGGATGCAGGAAATGTCTTTTTATCAATTTAGAAATTTAATTCCTATGTATCCTCTTGGTAAAAAAAAAAAAAAATAAACAAGTCCTCAATTTCTTCAGCAGGTTATGGACAGAATGTAACCAGGATGACGACAAAAATTATAATTTTCTTTATTTGTTACCACTATTTTTTTCTAAATTGCTTTGGAAGAGACTGCAGCAAACTAAATGGGATTGACTTAAGAACTGAGCAAAAACCTGATATAAAGAACTTTGTGTACAAAAATATCAACATACACCTGAAAAACAGAAGTTGTTACGTATATAAAAAAATAATTACAAAAATGTTACCAGTACACATAGTTATAAAGAAAGTTATACTATAACCTAAAAAATCTTCACATGTAAAGACCAACATTCGAAGCTTTAAAATGTACAAGTATAACAAATGAAAAAATTTATCAGATACAATTTACATAAAAAGCACAAGTCTATACTAAGACGTACCAAGTTAAAAATGACACCATAAGTGTGCAAATTTATTCATAAGCTAAAACATAACTCCAGTCAATACGTCATTTCTAACATTCTGAAATTATACTGTTGCCCGAAATTACCTGTTTCATACGGTTACCTACATGGCTTCATACAAGGTCAATCTTAAGACAACTACATCTTCCTCTCACCTTTCATTTTCCTTGAATGGAAGGATGAGTTAATTAATAACAGCAGTTAACTATCAACCCTCCTAACTGCTAAGGGGTCTTCTGGGTCATGTTTAAGGAGGTTCCCATCAAAGGAGGCAAGGGCCTCCTTACACTCATTGAAGGCATCTATGGTTGATGTTGCCATCCAGAATTTTTGTGCTCTAGCATCTACAGGCACTGGTGGACACTACGTTCCCTCATTTCGTGCAGGTAGACTGCCCCTTCTTGTGGGTGTACAGTGATCCTCTTGGAGAGGCAAGTTGTAATCACACCAATGTAGGAATGGCAGCACCCATTCATTCTCTTGCCACACTATTAGGCAAATACCTATTCTCATCATGTAAATGGAGCCTGACTATAACCGGCACGAAACAATTTTTGCAGGGGCCGAGCTAGCAATAACCAGCATGAAACAATTTTTGACGAGCAAAATATTTTTAGTGCTAACACTATCCCCCTCTCCAATTTCTCCTAAATCCTCCCATAACTCTATAGAGCCATTTACGTATCTTACTTTCTCATCACCACCACCATCCCCACCACTATTCCAATGGTAGGGGTCAGCTGCCTTGATGCATCTTCTTTTATTCCTAACAAAAGTGTCTTTGGCCACTAAACCATTCACTAAATCCTCCTTCACTATCACTCCATCTAATCCTTTGCCTCCCTCTGACCTACCCAAGCATTCTTCACTCACCTTAACCACATGCCAATCCATCTCTGTATCCAGCATCATACTGGTAATCTTTCCACCACCCTGCACTTCTAAATTTTTAATTCACCAGCCGCCCATGCAGCAAGTATCTTAAAATCAACCCCCACCAATTTCTGATTGCTCTAATTTGTTCCTCTTTCCTTCTTAAGGGCCATGTTTCTGAACCATATGTACAAAATCTTTTCTTAAGATTTCTGGGCAACAGATCTTTGTCTTCAGTTTACTTGAAATGTACTCTATACACTACCCTTGACACCTCCCTTCACTTCCCCCACAGCCGCATTTATCTTAATTTCAACTTCACACTGTCCTCCTGGCTTAAAGTAGGTTTTAAGATCAGTACTTTAGAAATAGAAATTCTCTACATTCTTAAAAACGAAGCCTCTTCCTTCCGGTACACACACTCCTCCCTGCTTGCTGGATACAATAACATCATTTTACTTAAGACTGAAATTATTCAGTAGTAGTGCTGTATTCACCAGACCACCTGCATAATTCCCATACATTTCATTCCTAATCCCTTTACTCATTAAATTCATAACAAGTACAAACAGAAATGAGCTCAGCTGTTAATTTGTCAACTTCAACTTCGTAAAACATTTGTTTCGCCACAATGTCATCAATTCTGTACTTGTTCTTTTGTACATAACTTCAACCAATCTAAAATTTCTGCCACTTTCCTCTTTCTTACTACACACTACCTCTCTTGGTATTCTATCAAATGCCTTCTCTAGGTTTAGAGTAAATGCACAGTACTAGACCTTCTGATTAACTTGCAGCCGTATTTCCCATAAATGCATATAAACAGAGTATAGATAGCATCAACTACACCTCTCCCTCTAATCTTCTTATTTCTCACGTTTCATATAATATTCTTTCATAATTATCTTCTAACAATATCTCATCTAATACTTTCAAAATTACCTTCTCACAATATCTCATTAATATTCTTTCTCAAACACCTACCATCAGACTTTCTTCCTGGTCATTTGGGTCCTAACAGTTCCAGTAGCCACTCACTACACTTTTACAAAGTATTACGTACCTGAACAGCCAACATTCCAATTTGCACCTTTGATGGACTCAGTGCTATGTATTTTTTTTTTTTACCTGCAGCTTCCTTTTCTTCTACAAAATTCATGGTCACCACTGGCCACTACCCCAACCCTACGTCCTGCAAAGTTACCTCTTTCAATTTTGTTTTACAATTCCTCATAAAATTGTGACCAACTTTTTATCATCATGCTTCAGTAAGATATTTCCTTCTCCTGTTTAATGACAACTGACCAAGACCTTGTCTTTGCTTTTTCCCTGTCATTTGATCCTATGACTATCCTTTTTGCATCCTTTTGTTCCTTACGACCTATTTTAGCATTGCTGTAGCTCTTCCAATGGGTATAATCATCACATGGGCACCCCCCACCCCCACCCCTCTCCTTCACTATATAATCCTTGGCACCTTAAAAACAACTTCACCTTCCAATAGCTGAAAGCCCTGACTATCACACAACCAAATCTTGCACCCTCTCTAGTCCACCACTTTTCTCTCTCTGCCAGAGAACTCTCAGCCACTTGTTCATGCCATGACTTCATTCGCACCTTTTAAGTTTTCTTATTTCGAATATTTTTTTGCTCTACTACCCCTCCCCTCAAAGTTATTCCCAAGTGATGTCTGTCTTACATATTTATATTACACTGTTCTTTGAGAAAATTTAGTATTTAAATTTCTTATCCCCAAACTTCTTGGATTTCTATATTTCATCTTAATATTCATCATTAGCAATTTATGTTGTTTCTCATCAAGAATGATCTTACAATCTATCATTTGGCTCCATGCTCCACCAATGTGTGTTGCTCAATATAATCTGCCTTCACAAATTTATTCATACAGACTAATTCAGAACTCCGAACCCTTTCCAGTACAGTGTGTCTACCTTCATTTCTTACTCCAAATCCATCACCTCCACGAACCTCAAAAATTCATCTAGTCTCATTTTTCCAACTACCATTTGTAACAGCTCCCACAATTATTTTCTCTCTATCCTTTACCATTCTAACTGCTGTTTCCAATAGCTCTGTAAATACGTAGTTCCTTCTCTTGCTCCTGCCAACCAATCTAAAGTGAACATGCTGAAATTGCATTATCTACCTACAACTAGAAACATTAGTACGTACATATTGTAAGCCTATCAGTAATTGTTTACTTCATTACTGACTGTAACTCCTACTCTGATAAAGGTCCATTTACCTGTATAATAAACTAAAACTGACCCCTTTATTTAATGAGGAAATAAAACTAGGCTTTACAGAACTTGACTTCATAATATTGCAGTATCTTAACATAAGAACAAATACTATATTTCAAGTTTTTTTTTTTTTTTTTTTTTTGTTTTTTTTTTTTTTTTTTTACAAATATTCCAATAGCTATTCATTCTGACAGTCTATAAACTTCAAAATAAATTTGAATTTTACAATTTTCATTCTGGCAATTGTGGTAAATCCAAAACTGTACATTGCACTTTTTAAACAACTATATTTCTATCCTACCCAAATACCCTTTACCTCAAGACACTTCAGGTTTATGTAACATTTACATACCTTTGTTATAGTGCTAACCAACTTCTGTATTATTCATCTCAATATACACTAATTATTTCAAGAATCAGCAAGGAGTAACATCACCTGAAAAAGTAAGAAAAAATTAATGAGATGGAAAATTGAGGTAGTTTTATTTACGAGGTATTAATAATTAACTTCACAAACAGGGCTCAAGCCTCCTGTAAAGAAATAATATTACTAAAAAGGACATAGATGGGGTCTTTTGTTAGAATCTGTAGTGTTTTACCAAGAATAACTTACTTGAGCTGACCAAGAGCTATTTATAAGTGATACTCTATATACAATTAATTTCAGTATAGAAGGGAAGAACATCCTCTTGGTCCATGTGTTAAAACTATTACCTCAGCCTGAGCATACACAGCTACAACACTTTACAATAAAACTTGGAAAGTTTTTAAACAAACAAATCTTCAGTATTCCATAGGCATACAATTATGTTCGCACTTATAATAATAGGGAAGATGAAATACTAGATATGATGAAAGAAAAAACTATTGGGAATGGCTGGAACAAGGCAGAGGTAAAAAGCGCTGGTCAAGACTTGGGAGATGACACACAACAAGAAGAGAACAACAACTTCATGGAGGTTTTGGATTTACATCCGAGGGGGGACAGAGGGCATTATTTCAATGCTGGAAGATTTTAATACACAGTAGGAATATAAAATGTGATACTGTAGGTCATTCGAGAAGAAACAAGAAATATGAAGTGAAAACCTAAACAATTTCTGCATGACAAATAATTCAAAAATCATAAATGGCATCTTCTATATCAGGATTTGCACAAATAGACGTACAAAGATATCATGGAATCAAACAAACAGGGCAGTTTGATCAGAGATCAGTAATGGTCAGTGCTCACATCAGATAAAAGGCTCGTACGAAATGTAAGTGTTGCCAGGAGTTTCCCTTGACTCGGATCATAGATTGGCAATAGGGAAAATTAGCATTCCTTCTCTAGAGCTCAGAAAAGGAGAAAAGTTCTAAAACCGAAACTAAAATATCCAGATATTAAGAGATTTCAAAGCAAGTTTACTAAAACTGCAGCAATTGGAGCAACAGAATGGGAAACTAAAAGAAAGCGTCCTTGGAAGTTGGAGAGAAGAACTTGGCTGTAAATATGTGGGAGGCACTAGGAAAGGTGCATAGTTTTGTGGAATGAAGATGTAAAGGGAGCAGTGAAATTAAAAAATAACACACGAAATGGATGAAACAAAGAAACCAGTGGACTAAGGAAAAATATGTATCCTCTGGAAGTCAAACAGGAGAAATAGAGAAGATAGCAGGTAAATGCATGGATAGAACTACGAAGTGAATTGATGGAGGATTTTAAGAAAAAGATATTTGCGCTTGCAAAATCGTACAAGCATAAAACAAAACAGTATATAAGAATATCGAAACATCATTGGCACTGATCAAGATCTTAACAAAAAATGGACCAACTATTTCAACAACTTAAAATATCGGAAGACAGAAATGATGATTTGTTATGATACAATAAAGTTTGTTCATACTTACCTGGCAGATATATATATAGCTGTATTTTCTGAAATCCGACAGAATTTTAAAAACTTCCGACACACGCAGTGGTCGTCGCCAGGTGGTTAGTACCCATTCCCCGTCCCGCCCGCTGGGAGGCGGGTATCAGGAACCATTCCCATTTTCTATTCATAATTTTTATTTCCACTGTCCCCTGAGGGGAGGTGGGTGGGTACTTGATTATATATATCTGCCAGGTAAGTATGAACAAACTTTATTGTATCATAACAATCATTTTGTTCATGAAACTTACCTGTCAGATATATATATGCTGAATCCCACCGTTGGAGGTGGGAAGGGACAGAATAGAAGGATTTTGGGAAACAAATGCATGCAGATGATTTACATCTTGGTTCCACTTGTTAGCATAGCTGGCTTCGTGGTTACTGCCACGTAAGTCTGCTTGTGCTACTAGAGTTGCCAGCGAGGTAGAGACCTATATAGCTGGTGCACTCCAGATGATCTGTCAACAGGGGCGAGACCACGACGTGACTAGACATATTGACCATACCATGAGGGCTACGAAGTAAATAAATATATATATATAAATATTATATATCACAACCTGACCAACCTAGCCAAAGTTAAGTGTGTTAACTAAGGCTTAAGAGTTAAGAAGTCGCCGTTGTCGCGACTCAACTAAATTAAGAGCTCTTCCTAACCATTTTCTACAGGATAGGATGAGTGGTTACTTCTTGCCCCCAAGATTGTGTCTGCAGACACGTATGGCCCTAGCGAGCAGCAGATCTCATATGCCATCTTCACATCTCGCAGGGAGTGTGAAGTGAACACAGAGTTGCTTCGCTAAAACAAGGTACTCAGGATGTTGCTGAGTACCATGCTCTGTTTGAAATGCTTCCGAGGCCGCGCCCTCACCTCGTGTGCATTCAGGTAATAAGATTTCAAATCTTTGTGCAAGCACAATGAAGGAGCATTTTTGAAAGAACTCCTAACACTAAAGCCAGGGTATTCTTCGATATGGGCAAGTCTGGTCTTTTTCGGAACACTGCAGATTGCCCGAATGACTTCGACTCGAGTTTTTATGTAGATAAAACTTGAGAGACCCGACAGGGCACAGGACACTCTCTGGCTCCTGCCCACTAACTTGTGCCATCCTTTGCTTCCAAGCTCCTTGGCCCAAAAGGACAAAACCGGGTTTCCATTCTTAGGCCACAACAGAAGGCTTAGAGAGCACACTGCCTTGTGTGTCTCTAAAGCCAAAACTTTGTGACGATGGCTTAAAATCTCACTAACCCTCTTTGTCGTATCTAGGGTGGTTAGAAGAAGGCCTTCCTGATCACATGCGAGAAGTTAACAGGTAGGCAGAGGTCGAAAAAAATGCTTTGACATCAAGAACTTCAGACTACGTCTAAGTTCCATATTGACAGCTTCGATCTGGACATGCACAGTCAGTCCGTCTGTACTAAAGTCAGGTGACCGACCAGTTGACCAGTCAGACGATCAAGGACAGCAAATCAACTCCTGAGCAACTCCTGACTCGAGCTTCTGGTGCCAGGAGAAAGGAGCGAGGAGCAAAAAGGCGATTCAGTCCCGAAGGAAGAATGCTGACAGTCCAACCATGGTCTCATGTTACACGATCATCGCGGGTGTATAAACGCAACCGACTTCAGTCAACAAGAAACTCAGGGCTACTATATGTCGCCTGATCTCGCACGAGTGTCTGACTCCGAGAAAACAGGCGACAAAAAGTAGATGGTGAGCGAGTTTCGAGATTCCACAGAACTCAAAGATCGTGAAGGGCTTTGTTGTTTGACAGAAGCAAATCTCTGAGCCCAAAGCCGTCAACAACATATTTGCGTATTCTTTAATAGTTGTGACTGCCAGCTTATCCCATTCTTCAGACGGAAAGGGAAGACGGTAATCTTATTCCATGTCAACATCTCGATAGTCTGAACGTAGTCAGACTCAGAGCGGAGAGGTTATAGGTACCTTTCGAGTTAGAGTAGACCGACTCTTTCGGAAAAGGTCCTTGTTAAGTGAACTAGGAAGGACGTGAACTCTGTGAATCCAGGATCCTGAAGGCCAAACATGGCGATCCGCGTCATTTTTGTCGCTCCCGTGACGTCATAAATCCTCTTATTACATTCTAAGCGATTGAAAAAGGGGAAAAGAGACTAAACACCATCCCCGTTTCAATATCATAGGATGGCGTTTAATGGTACCGATCCCGGATCGAGATAAGGGAGCAGAGAAGAAGAAACCTCTTCATCCTCAACATATCGAAGAAAAGAATGAAAGGGCGTCCCCTAAAGTCTCCACAACTCTCAACATACTTCTAAAGAAAGATTCCACTCAGAAGTCAGTAGTTGCTGCCGTCGATCGAGAACGATTCGCACGGACTCTTGCAATCCTGTAACGAACCTCTAGAGGATCGTTACATTCTACGCCTGTTGTTATAATAGGCTCTTTCTCGTAAACTCGAACAGGGACCGAGAGAAGATACTTCTTAGATATGAGAGAGCTGTGGAAAATATCAGAGTTGATCTGGACCACTGGATTCCAAAAAACTCGTTTCGAGGACTGGAGGGACGACCGCCGAATTGCTTCTACTTCTTTCAGATTAAGATCCAGGACATCTGAAACCTATCCAGATGTCCGGCACCTTCTTTCTATCACCTCAGGTGATAGACGCACTGAGAGATGTTCAGAATCATTCCTAGATCTTGAATAATATTTCAGTTTCCCGGTAGGAAAAAAACTGTGGATGTCTGAATTGCAGTCTATTCGGGAAACAAACTTCTTCAGAGGAAATGGTCCCCAGCAAGCTCATCCATTCCCTCCCCGAGTATGCTTTGCTTCCCTAATAAGGCTGCGCTTTGCCTAAGCAGGAGAGCATATAAAAGTGCAATGTTGCGGTAGACTCGTAGTTCTATACCGTGCGGTAACGAGCACCGAAAGGATTAAGAGATATCTCTGTTGAACATAGTAAGGCAAAACGAATGCAACGTTTATTCATTCACGTAAGAAATCCCTCAATCTTAGGCTAAAGTCCTGTGATTGTAGGACAGAGATACAGTTAGTCAGTCAATCCCGCAGGAGAGACTTAACCGCCAGCACAGAGATACGGTTAGTCAGTCAATCCCGCAGGAGAGAGAGACGTAACCTACCGCGCACGATCTGTTACTGGCTCGGTTGGACTGGACAGTGGACACTGGAGGACAGACACAGCAGCAGCCAGCAGCTTACGAACGTCGTCTCTTAACTTTATGTCTGAGTTGCCAGCTACCCTATTCTACGAAGAAATAGGTCCGTTATTTTTTGAGCAGAAAAGAGATCTCAAGCTGGTATATTTAAGCGAAACAGAAAACAAAAAAAAAAAACGCTAAATATATAGATTCGTTTGTGTCGTCAGAAACACTACCATACAACGGTAAAAGATAAATCGGAAACTCCTGGAAGGCTGCAGGGAGTAACGATTAAAATGTCCTTAAAATACTAGACAATAGAGCTCTCGGTTGCCATCCGAAGAAGTTAACTACAAGAAGCGTATATGACTGAACCAACCAGTAGTAAAATAACGCAAGGCAAAATATGATATTATATTACAATAAAGTTTGTTCATACTTACCTGGGCAGACATATATATAGCTGAATTTGGAAATACAGCTACATACATATCTGGCAGGCAGTTTCATGAACAAAACTTAGAGAATCGAAGCAGACAGCTCAAGCTTCTTATGTTACTGGACATAAGCGGTCATTGAATGAGAGCTCTTCCGAATCTTGTCAATAAGAGCTTATCCGCTTACGCAATATAAAGTTAATGAGATGTTTGTCAATGAGAACTAACCCATTTACGGGACAAAGAGATATTTTGTCAATGAGGGGATACCCACTTACTTGACAAAATGATAGTATATTGTCAATGGGGGAGGAAAATCACTGAATTGACAAAACGTAATCCAGGAAGTCGAGCATATTATTTTTCCGATTCCCGTATCAAACGAGGAAGGGGGCAAGAATCCTGATAAGAGACGGGCTTTCAGCAGGTAGGACCCCGATGTTCAACTTCGGCAGCGTAGTCCCCGAACTTAGGAACTAACAAAATCTATCATCTGAAAAGCCCTTTCAGATGGACTAAAAAGCTTGCAACTTAAATTTATTGGCAGTATGGCAAAGGAAGTCCTGTCTTGCGCTTTCCTGAAGAGCGTCCTCTTGATGAGTGCTTTTGCGAAGAACCTCCTACCGAAAGTAGTCGACGCGTCATGACGGTGTAGGACGTCGAGCTTTTACAAATCCCAACCCGTAACTGCCTTATCACAAAGTCTTGACTGCAGTAGAGCAAACGAGATCTTCCCTTGAGCTTTCCTTAACTCCATCCACCTATGCGAAAAGCAATATTAATTGACCAGAGACCCCTTGAATTCACGAAACCCGATGTCTTGCTGGGTTTCGAAGAAGAAGTTGTCTCACTTTAAGCTTCCTCCGAAGCACTGCCTACTTCACATTCTTTGCAGGCGAGGTAGAAGGTATCACCGTAGGTAGAGGTAAAAATTCTTATTTTAGGCCCAAATCTGAAACAAGAGCTTGAAGAGTTCAACAGAAACGTTCAGCCAGGCGACACACCTGGCGTGCGCTGGTGCACGCTTGGTCGTCCCACTGGCGCACGCCTCGGCGTCCACTGGGGCGGGCTCGGCGCCCACTGGCCCACGCTCGGCGTCCACTGGCCCGCGCTCGGCGTCCACTAGCCCACGCTCGGCGTCCACTGGCCCGCGCCTGTCGTCCATCCGAGCGTCCCGTCCAAGTCGAGAGGGAACGCCTTCTTATTCCCACAGTAATTAAAGCTCGGACGTCCGCTCTCAAAAGCGTCCTGCTACTATGACTTCTTTTAATATTTCCTCGGTGGAAAGACGGACACGTGTTCAGGACGACGTTCGCCTTCTTACTTCTCACTGAAATGCATAACGAGAGAGAGAGAGAGAGAGAGAGAGAGGACGTGAAGCGTCTCTTCTATAAAGCTTCTATCTAAGGGAGGGGGCGCGAGTCCTTCCGAAAGCTTCAACCCCTGCAGGGGAGGACGCTTCAGAGGACGAGAAGCAATCCTTCAGGATTTCGTGCACGCACACGCAACTTTGGCAGTCTGGGGGAGTTTCATCAGATACTGCCGAAGGCACGCCAGATCGGTGGGGGTTCCTTGTAACCCTCCTTAGGCTTTTGACATGCTCCCTCCCCGGGTCCTGGGAGTCAAGCAGAGGTCCTGGCCTAGAGGCGAAACGAGGCCAATCTGACGCACCCTCCACTACACAAGGGGTATATCACTGCACTTCTGCACTTCACTTTTGCTCTCTAAAGCAAGCCCAACTTTCGATTCTAAGTTACGAATCGAAAGAGTATCAGAGAAAGGGCAATTCCTCTACACACATTGTTTTAGGGCCCGAAGGCAACACTACAGGGTTAGGAGTAACAATTACAGAAGTAGCACTCTTCACAGCAATGAAGGAGAGCGAGCACTCTCGCAGACATATTCATAGCCCAGTAGGCCATACTACAGGGTTAGGCAAAATAAAGTCTACAAGAATTAGCATTGGTTCACACCCGTGGCTTTTGGTTACGATTAATTGCTACATCGAAATACGCTTCCTTACGAATTGACAGTTTACTGATTAATTGCGTACATACGAATCATACGTCTTCCTTACGGAATAGACAAAGTCTCACATCTACATGACATTGACAAATCTCAACAAAGAAGCAAGACCCATACCCCTCGTGCATACCAAGTGCGGATCTACCGAAGCTTTCGGTAGCCACACCCTATCTTTGCAGACAACCCCCTCTTGAAACTAGCCTAACTAGATTCAGATATCTTATGCAAAAATGAATAAAATTCAAATCAATTTAAGATAGCGTATGCCTAGCCACAAATCCAAGTAAATAAATCAAAAGACAATTAGGATACTTAGCGGCAATGAAGTTTCCAAAATCCTAAGACGGAGGTACTGAAAACATGGTGTTTTCAGCACGGCGACAGAAAAATTATGAATAGAAAATGGGAATAGTTCCTGAATACCTGCCTCTCAGCGGCGGCAATGGGTACTAACCACCTGGCCGACCACTGCGTGTGTCGGAAGTTTTTTAAAATTCTGTCGGATTTCAGAAAATACAGCTATATATATATCTGACAGGTAAGTTTCATGAACAAATTACATTTTTCAATGTTAGAAAATTGAAATACAGAAGATGTGATTTCACATCAAGAATTTAATAATACTTTGAGAGATGATAAATAAAGGGAAAAAGCCCTGCATATGGCAATATACCAACAGAGTTCTTTAAAGAGGGAGGAGACCTGGCAGAGCAGATATTATATGACTTAATTCTATCTTTCTGGCCAGAGATAAGTTACAGAATATTGGGGAAGACATTTGTGTCAATTTATAAAGGGGAAGAAGACTTATTTAATTGCAAAAATTAGAAGGTGATTCAGGCAAGTGTGAAAACTATAGAGGTATACCACTCATATGCCATGCAGCAAAACTTGAATTTTAGAAAAGCGATGATGTCATATCATTGAACCTCGGGTGAAGAAACAATATACTAGATACCAAAAGGAATAGAACCATTTCAGATCTCTTATTCACCCTGAGACTTGTATAAAAAAATCATGGGAATACAATAGGTCACTGTATACCAGCTATTATTGACTAGAAAAAGCTTTTGACTCTGTACTTAAGCCCAATTACATAGTTTATATATGAAATGTGCGAAATTTCATGTAAATACAACAATAAACAACCCATGGCTGTAGCTTTTATCAGTTTTGAAATATTTTCATATAAATAACAGTAAGTGCCAAAATTTCAAACCTTTGGTCAACCTTCGACTCTACCGAAATGGTTGAAAAACGCAATTTAAGCTAAAACACTTATATTTCTACTAATATTCATACCGTTACTTCATTTTACAACAAATTGGAAGTCTCTAGCACAATATTTTGATTTATGGTGAATTTATGAAAAAAAAAACTCTTACGTCCACGCGGTAACTTCCGAAAAAAATCAAATTTTTTCGTCCGATTGTCATAATGTTTGCACCGTTTCATATTAGCCGTTACAGAAAGTTTTATATATGGAAATGTGTGCAATTTCATGTAGAATACAACAAAATACAACCCATGGTTGTAGCTTTCATCAGTTTTGAAATATTTTCATATAAATAACGATAAGTGCCAAAATATCAAAACCTCGTCAACTTTGACATGAACAAAATGGTCAAAAAATGCAATTGTAAGCTAAAACTCTTACATTCTAGTAATATTCAATCATTTACCTTTATTTTGCAACAAATTGGAAGTTTCTAGCACAATATTCGATTTATGGTGAATTTTTTGAAAATCTTTTTCCTTATGTCCGCGCGGTAACTATTCCGAAAAAATCAAATTTTTTTGTCCGATTGTTGTAATGTTTGCGCCGTTTTATATTATTGCCGTTACTAAAGTTTTAAAGTTTTATATAAAAATGTGCAAAATTCTTGTAGAATACAACAAAAAAACAACCCATTTTTGGGGGGTTGTAGCTTTTATCAGTTTTGAAATATTTTCATATAAATAATGATAAGTGCCAAAATTTTCAACCTTCAGTCAACTTTAACAACTCAACCGAAATGGTATAAAACCGCAATTGTAAGCTAAAACTACAATTACTAGTCGTAAGTATGATTTTGAATCATTCACGTTATTTTGCAACAAATTGGAACTCTCTAGCACAATATTTCAATTTACGGTGAATTTATGAAAAAAACTTTCCTTACGTCCGCGCGGTAACTCATCGAAAAAATCAGAAACTTTTTCGTCCGATTGTCGTAATGTTTACACAGTTTTATATTAGCTATTACATAATAAAGTTTTATATTATGAAAATGTGCACAATTTCATGTAGAATACAACAAAAAAAAACCATAGTTGTAGCTTTTATCAGTTTTGAAATATTTTCATATAAATAATGATAAATAGAAAAAATTCGACCTTCGGTCAATTTTAACTCTACCGAAATGGTTGAAAATGACAATGTCAAAAATTGTATTTTCCTAACTATACAAACCTGAGGTCCTTTTACAATAGGAAGGTAACTAGCGGCAGCTGGGACGGTCGTAAGCTTTGAACAAGGGAGTTCGGTAGTTAACTGCTTGTCCGATAGTGCACGCGCGCAGCGCGACTGGGAGGTGAAGAATCACTTTTGCTTTAGGCCCAGGAAAAAACTCAGAGTGAGGGGTGGCACGAGGTGGGACTATATGTAAAAGGACCTCAGGTTTGTAGTTAGGAAAAATGCAATTTTCGACAAAATTGTCATTTGTTCTGGTACGATATACAAACCATCGGTCCTTTTACAATAGGAAGACTCACTTCTTGGTGGGAGGAATCAGTGTCTTTTGAGAACAGACTGGTGTTCGCCCAACCTTGGATTGCCTCCCTGGTCGTAAGAGCGAGGGAGGTATCCTAGCCTCTGCCAAACTGATCGGGGTATGTACCGCAGGATCAATGGTCAGCCTCTGGACCCAAGTAATAAGAGAGGGAAGCGTATCTCTTAAAACTAGCAAGCAATAACTTGTTCCTGTTGCAAGAGGCAACATAAGTTTATGGGTTTGTCTCTTGTTGGCTTCCACTTCCCCGCCTTTGTTGGAGAAGTGGTGGATATTCACTCCTATCCCTAATGAAAAGGGATATGATGGGGCTCGGTCGAGTAGCCTACCTGCAACGCCTCCTGCCCAGCGTAGTGACTACCGCGTCCCTCTGCCCACAGGTAGAGGGAGAGAAAAAAGATGGGGAAGAGAAGGCCAGTCACCTCAATCACCTATCCCTTTATGCAGTCACACCAGGAAGCGATGCGGTTTCGGTCCGCTCTGGGAGCTGGGTAAGCTACACAACCTGTTGAGCAGCCACCACGGGTCCTAAGGAACAATTGTCCAAGGACCTGTGGGCTATATCCTGAAGGTAGGAGGAGGTGCATGTGGTTCTGGTTGGACCCTGCCTTCAGTACCTGCGCCACGGAAAGAAGTTCTTGCGGAACACGAAGGAAGGACCAATAGCTCTGACTTCGTGGGCTCTCAGACGAAGGGGTACGTAATGTCGTTGCTACCATCAGCTTCGTACACCCTCCTGATCACCTCACGCAGCCAGCAAGAAAAGTGTGTTCCTGTAAACTTCTTCTTGGTCATCCTGGTGCTAATGAAAATGTGTCAACACTCAGACCTGAAGTGTCAAGATTCTTCAGATAGCGCCGTTGCGCCCTTACAGGACAAAGCAGCATCTCCTTCGCATCGAAGGCGGTGAAGTCCATTAGGGAGGGGATTGTGAAGAACTCGAACGATCGGCAAGGACCGAAGGATTCTGAGTCTTTGCAATGAAGTTCGGTATGAAATAGAGCGTCACTGATCCCCATCCCCTGGATGCTTGACTTCGCATGAAAAGCCATGCAGTTTCCCCTCTTTGGTGATGTCCAGTACCCATACTGGTCTATCTGTCTGCAGCGAAGTGTCTCGCATTCTCGAATCCCATTGCAGCGAAGCCTCTCGCGGTCTCGTATCCCCCTGCGGCAAAGTCTCTCCGTCTCCGTAGTGGATAGGACACTGACACTCCATGGTGGGTGTCGATGGTATGGGTACTGGGACAAGCTAGTAGGACGAAGTAATGATTAAATGACTGATCTGGAACAACCAAACTAAGTCCACAGCGTAGCTAGTAACTGACTTGGGCGCTTTGACAGCTGCCGACTGACTGCGTTCGGTTGTGTGAGGCAAGCTGTCCAAGCATCCGAGCAAGTCACGTGACTTTCTCCTTTAAAGGGTTATGCTGAGTGACCATACAAATCGTCTATTTTGTTTGCCACCGATGCGGACGGCAGGTGATGATTCTGTAAGGCATGTGCCCAACAGGCGAAAGTCAATTGCCTTCTAGAGACCGAGGTCCCTGATGGCAAGACAGAATTCTCATAGTAGTTGAATCTCAGCTAAGGAGAAACAACACTATGTGCCGTTGAAGACGAAGGTGGAAGGTGAATGCTACCTACGTCTTCACAGCCGAATCGAGAGAAGTAATTCTCAAGATTCTGAACCTGTGCTTACAAAAGACTGAAAACGCTAAACCGCTATTTCATTGCTGTTCGGTGAGGAGTCGTAGTTGCAATGAAAGCGGGGCGCTTTTCAGTAATGAAAAAACAGGGATATATTGCCTGAAGAACTGCTTCTCATGGGCTGATCATCATCTACTTCAGGTTATCCAGGGAGGACAATACTTGGAAGTAGAGCTGGCAGGGCGGGGAGCAGGACGATGTCTTCCGTTATACATCTGTAATTTCTTTGGGGTGAACAATGAATAATTGCACACCTACGAATACGAGATATTTTTAGAAGACAAATTCAGATGTCTGAAAAAATCATTCCGCATTATCGCAGGGGTGCGATGCAGCGGGTAGACTAGGCTACAGACTTCTGTTACCGTGCGGTAAAACAGAATGATAGTGTCCATTGAGATATCTCTGTCTGAAAATTCTCGCAATGTCCAAGGCGATGCAGTAGAGATGGTCATTCATGTATGCGAGAATCCCCGTCAATCAGAGGCCTAAGTCTGTGATTGTCGGGCAGAGATACGGTCGTAGTCATCATTGTAGGGAGAGGGACATAAACCGACCGTGCATCTCTGAGAGCCAGCTGGTACTGGCTGCGTCGGCAGCCCAACACACAGTTAGCTCTCGCTCGCTCGCTCGTCATCCTGAGTTGCCAGGTAAATCCATTCCAAGAAGGAATGCGTTTCGGCTAGAACCATCGAGCATAAAAAAAATACGCTCGAGCAATTGTATTTAAACGAAAACTGATTTCTGTGAATACAAAGCTGTGGTGGTGTTGTAACAATACCATAAGTATCTCAAAATCAAACTGGTAACTCCTGGGAGGTTGCAGGCAGTCCCGAGTTGCGTTCAATTAAGATACTATTCGTCTCTGTCACAATCCGTAGAGTTAACTACGGTATGTGCCTACGCCCTGGACAATTTAACTGACTAACAGAATCATGTCGCAAGGGTAATATACAAAGTAGATTTGTAGGTTCCTAAATTATTTTCCATTCAAGGAATGAGAATAAGGATTGGAAGCCGACACCCTTCATTCTCTAATCAAGAGAGTGAAGGAGAAAGTCTTCCCCGAAGGAAAGTTTCAATGGTGATAACAGAATACCAAAGACAATAATTCAAGCCAAACTGGATGTTCCCGTCCATTCTTCTCTATCCCAAGGTTGGTCGCCTACTGTGAGATATTCTTCCTTCAGCAGCAGTGCTTCTTCCAAACGCTAGAAATTCCAGGAATTCGAGCATTCGGCGAGATTCCGATTATCGTAGTAACAATTATCGGGGATTCTCGTCTAACCCAATCTGGACCGTGGTTTCGCCCAAGTGTCTGCAGATCGTAAAAAAACCCGAACACTTTGAGTGTGCTAGAAATTCCGCAGAATTCTCAGCGCTCAGCGAAACCCCCACCGAATTCGTCAGACGATCATCGGTTGGTGGTCCTCCCGATTCCCGTAGAAATCGAGGATGGGGCAGGATCCTTCCTCAACAACGGGGACTTACGTCCGGTAGGACCCGAAGGTCCTCCCAGGAATGCAGTCCCCAACGTGGATCCTACAGAGAACTCTCTACAGGATCCCTACCCTTTCCCTCGTAGCCATGAGGAGAGAGGGAATGGGGGAGAGGAATTGGATACTCGCTCACCTTCCCAGTGGAAACTAGCAGTTGAGAAGGAGTACGTGCAGCCATCCCCTTGGGGCGATGGCCTCTCAAGAGTCTGGGAAAACGTTTTCCCGAGGAGGGTTACGAACTCGTACTGTAGGTTAAGCGTCTGCGCCACCATGAACGTCGTCTGGGTGGGGCTGATCGAGCACTGACAGGAGGAGAGCCGATACCCGTCCTCCGACGCGTCCCCAGTCCAAGGAACGGAGCGTCGGTCTTATGTCAGGGGAGCTGTTATAGAGCTCCTCCCCTGCCTACCAGCAGAACCGGTAGGCTGGGAGGGACTGTGATGATCATCAACCCGGTGATGGTAGAGTTGCTGGTCTGGACCAGCAGTTGGCGATCATTCCCCGAGGTCGTTGTGCTGATGAATCAGCACAATGACCTCAGCAAAACTCCTCTGGATCTCAGGAATGGAATATGATATTGTTATGATACAATAAAGTTTTATACATACTTACCCTGGCAGATATATACATAGCTATTACTCCGTCGTTCCGACAGAAAATTCGAATTTCGCGGCACACGCGGCAGGTAGGTCAGGTGATCTACCCCCCCCCGCCGCTGGGTGGCGGGAATAGGAACCATACCCGTTTTCTATTCATATTTTTTCTTCCAGCTGTCTCCTGAGGGGAGGCTGGGTGGCCATTTAATTGTATTATATCTGCCAGGTAAGTATGTATAAAAACTTATTGTATCATAAACAATATCATTTTTATACATTCAACTTACCTGTCAGATATATACATAGCTGATTCACACCATTGGTGGGAGGGTAAAACACAGCTATTACTGAATAGACAGGTAAACAACATACGTTGTAGGTAATAAATAAATAAAACCTTGGTTCCTATGTGTAGACGAAGGTCGACTTCCTAGCTATTGCTAGTAGTCTGCTTCGTCTCAAGAGCCTCAGCGAGGATGTGACCTATGGCTAAGAGTTCTTGTAGATCTGTCAATGGGGTCTTATCCACTTACTTGACAGAATCTAGTGGTCATTTGTCAATGGGGTCTTATCCACTTACATGACAATACACAATGCCTATTGGCATAATTTAAGGAGCACACACCGATCCCGATCACCTGATCCTAACACGAGGGTTTGTGCTTAATTTGAAAAGAGCTATCCCCAAACTCATTTCAAATAACCCCAGAAAATAATACACTTATGTTAAAATTAAAAAAAAAATTTTTAATTCACTAGTTAAGGATCAGTGTCGGCTCCCTATCCCAGCAACGCATCCGTGGACACGTATAACAAAGAGAGAAGGATCTCTCATAGGCCCACTTGATCTCCTTCGTGCAAAGAGAAGTCAACACAGAGTTGCATCTCCCGTTATTACAGCTAATATGACTCTCACGACATATTGTTATGGAAAGAACAAGAATTGTTAAAAGCTCGCACTTCAAGCGCTTTTAATTCTTCTTAGCTGTTTTGAAGGAAACATCAAGTTACTCAAGAAGTGCTTTAGAGATTCCACTCTTCCAAAGAAGACCAGGGCTTTCTTTGCAAGATCTCTTCTGGATGAAGCCCAGAGCCTCTGCTTGCCCTGGCTGGCGCCTCGCGCCTGCCTGGCGCCTCGCCCCTGGCTGGCGCCTCGCGCCTGCTGGCGCCTCTCGTCGCGCCTGGCTGGCGCCTCACTTGCGCCTGGCTGGACCTCGCTGCTGCGTCCTCGCCCTGCTCGGCGTCTCGCGCCTGCCTGGCGTCTCGCGCCTGCCTGGCGTCTCGCGCCTGCCTGGCGTCTCGCGCCTGCCTGGCGTCTCGCGCCTGCCTGGCGTCTCGCGCCTGCCTGGCGTCTCGCGCCTGCCTGGCGTCTCGCGCCTGCCTGGCGTCTCGCATCTGGCTGGTGCTTCGCTTGCCTGGCGCCTCGCGCCTGGCTGGCTCCTTGCGCCTGGCTGACTTCTCCCCACTTGCTGGAGATTCGAGCTTGTTAAGAGTCTCGATGAAAACTGGCGATGTCCACCTCGGACACTTTGCCTGATTTATTCGCCTCTAGCGCATCTGCGCCAGATTGAGGCCTACTCCTTCTCTCATCAGACAATGACAGTGTTTATTTGGACTGTCTTGCTCGGGTGGCGTCTTTACGCCTGTTTGGCATTTGGCGCCTGATTGGCGCTACATTGTCCGAGAGTCTGAAACATCCACAATCGTTTATCAGGAGAAAGGAAAAGGGTGGAAGAAATTCTTCACTTTGAGCTTATGGCCTCTGCAACAAGGGGAAGTAATTTTAGTCGGCTACATCCAGTAGACGATAGGAAATCTAATAGTCCGAGAGACCAGTCTTCCTCCGAGGAGGATCATACTTGATACTTCAGTTGCTAACGAGCACTCTTCCTACATGTTGACGAGTTCTCTCATTGCAAAATCTTCCCTATCCTTGCACGAAGGCAGGGAAAGAGCCTGGAAGAATTTAAGGAGACTCTGAGCTTGAAATTGGGAGGATTCCCGATTTCTAAGCTCTTTAAATATATCTCTTCGAACCTTCTGGGAAGTAGTTTTGAGCCCTCATCGTATTCCAAAGACTCTTGTCAGCAAACGTTTAAACCTTATCTTCTTTTGTAGATACAACGTAAATACATGGCCTGGACAAACGAATCCTTTATCTGAAAGCATTGATCCAGGAATAAAAGGTTATAGTTCTTTTGCCAAACATACCATGCTGGCAGGAACCCATTGCCGAGTCTTTCTAGATTTGATTCCAGATCCAAGCCCAAAATCTCATCGTCGTTTTCCTTTGGTCGATTAGTACCAAGAGAACATTGATGAGGAGCATTCCATCTTGTCAGAACACGGAATCTGAGGCCCAAATAGGATCCCACTGTAACTATAGGATCTCCAAGTCTTGTCGTATAGAGGTATTGTGTAAGATCCGAAGATCTTAATGCTCTGCTATCTCCAATTCCTTTATAGAGACAGAGCATAGCCTTTTACTGCATTTTTTTGATAGCAGATATATACAAAGGTATTCTTCCCTCTAAAGGGAAGAAAAAAACAAAAAAAAACGCTATGTGGTTCACAGAGGTATCGGAAGAGGACAGTTTCCTCATTCCCTCAAGCACGATCTGCAGTAATTATATATCTTATCCATGACTACTGTCATTTACCTTGAAACATCCTCTCATTCATGTCCACTTCTGGTCAGTCTGCACGCAGACAGACTCAGAGTGGAGAGGTTGTTAAGGTCCATTTAAAATAGATGATGAAAGAATATTCAGATGTCTTAGGAAAAGACTTCCAAAACCTGCTGTGAGAAGAACGTGACCTCTGAGAATCCACCTCTCTAAGTCTAAAATGAGGCATACCTATATCCTCTCTTTCTTTGACACCCTTTGTCTTTACATTCTGTAAAGAGTTTATCTATTAGGGGAAAAAGACTAAATTTTATTCCCCTTTCTATAACATAAAGATGGCGTATATGCTACCTCTCTCTATATTCTTTCTTCCTGTCCTCGTGCCTGGGCAACGAGAGAATGGAAAAAAAAAAAAAAAAATTCTATCATCGTTATTCTGCAAACAAATTATTATTATCCTATTCTCCTGCTAACTGATCCAGGATCGAGAGAATCATTCAAGATTCCTATCCTAGAACATCAGGCCGTAATGTACGGTTCAGATACTTGAAAGAGCCTCTCACCCAATACTGAGAGCTCCTACGAGTCTTTTCCAGTACCAAAACATTACAAGGTCTCCCTTGTTATATGTTTACATAGGAGTAGGATAATATACCATCCTGTTAATAACAATGAAAGAGGAGAAAGAGGAGCTGCATGGTTCAGGGACTAGCCGAAACGTGCAATAAAAAAGGGGTTGCCAAGGTCTTTCTAAAACCTGCACCCAGATTAACTTAGGAGTCCGATATATTTCTATCACTTGTCTCATAAGGTTGAGAAAGCGAGAGACCTCTAAAGATATCAGTTCTCTTCACCATGTAAAGGTCTATAAAGCAGAAGAACCAACTTATCCTGACACTTACTACGTTCGTGTGCGATATCTAGAATAATTGTCAGTAGAGGGTTGATCTGGCAAAAAAGTGTTTCTCCCAAAAAAACAACTCCTCTGCCAGGAAAGAAGTCGCTCACGCGACCACTATATACCTGACATGAGAAGTCTGTTCTTGTTAGAGACTTCCGCAATTTCAGTTAATCCTGACAAGGGCCACGGCCGCCTGTGCGACACTTGTGTCCCTGTCAGGAAAAAAACTGATCTTGTGTCAGTCTCAAAGAGGAAACTCTTGGAAGTCTATCTCCAAATACTGAGAAATTGGAGATCCTGATGTCTTGCGCTGCTGGCTGCGCCTCGCGCCTGGCTGCGCCTCGCGCCTGGCTGGCGCCTCGCGCCTATGTCGGCGCTCGCGCCTAGGCTTGGCGCCTCGCGCCTGGTTAAAGCTGCCTCTCGCCTGGTTAGCTGGCGTGCTGGATGCTCGCTGGCGCCTCGCGCCTAGCTGGCGCCTATCGCCTGGTTAAAGCCTGGCTGGAGCCTTTATGGCCTATTACGTTGCAACCTTGGTCAGGAAATCTGATATCAAAATAAGAAGAGGTGCTGTAAGAATCCTATCATTCTACAGTACTCCATAGTTGGATGTTTCTTCTCAATTTTCCTCTAATACGAGTATATCGGAAGGGGAATTATTCTTTCCTCGGTTATTCTTCCGTATCCCCCCCCCCCCCCCCCCCCTCTCCTGAACGAGAAGGACCACTCCAGTGCGAGGGACTGAGTAACTTCCCAGCTTTCTGTAGGAAAGCATAATTGCTCTAAGGTATATCTATTAACTAATTATTTTCTAGTTAGAGCCAGGCGTCTGGCTGGCGCTTATGATTCCTTATGGCATGGTTTGAGGAAAAGGAAGCAGTCTACAGGAAGATTGTTCGTCTTCTTCTTGCTAAGAGATCTATGAAGAAGGCTTCTCGCAGGTTCTCACAACTCTTTGCAATAAATGTTAGACATACTTTAACAGTTATTATCGTCGATCGAGGTTCTCATGGACTCGCAAATTCTTGCATTGCTTTTATTTAATAAAACTCGCTCAAACGAGAAATATTTGGATGGTGCTCTAGGCTTATTGCACCAAGCTGGGCGCAACTTGTGCAGGCTGGCGCAACTTGCGCCAGGCTGGCGCAACCTGCGCCAGGGTGGCGCATCTGCGCCACCCTGGCGCCTCCTACTAATTATCTTTATGTTATGTGCCAGAACATCTGTGTCTTTATGGTACCCGACATCCTTTCATATGTTAATTCCGTTCTTATTATGAAAAACTTTTATATACGTACGTAGTAGTAATACATTCAGGAAACCATTTCCCACTAAAAGAATGTTTCCCATCCGACTCATACAACTTCTGTGCAATATCCGATTCTAATACGGTTGTGTCCTTTCTCGAAAGACTTAACCATACCGTAGTCTTGAAGTGAATCTCTATTACATCTCTCTTCTCACTAAGTATGTATTCTAATAAGCCATGCTTTCGTAAGTATGAGTGCATTAAATAATATGTTCTGCTGCATTAGAATCCTTTAATCATGTTACCTACGGTAAACAGCATTGAAAGGTTGTAATATCCTTCTTATTGAAAGATTGTTCCTAACAAAAGGCAGACAATATTTTATTTATGATAGCTTCAGTATTCCCTCAATCCGAGGCTAAGACCACGATTGTAGGGAAGAGATACGGTTAGTTATCCCATTCCGCAGGAGAGAGAGCTGTAAGCGACCTCTCACGACAGAGAACAAGATGGTACTGCGACAGCGTTAGGTTGGTCTTCAAAGCGAAAGAAAAAGCAGTCTGGCCTTCCCTTTCCAGAGTTGCCAGTTACTCCATTAAATAAAGGAATCTTATAAATTATTATCGAACTTCAGGAAGTTTTTATATAAGCATAATTAAGCTAACGAGACTTCGACAAGTCTAGAAACTAAATAGGTGTCGTCTAAACAATTCTTTTAAACCTATTCCTTCCTAGGAAAGTCCTAGAAGGGTACTGGTAATTCATGGAAACCTCTTCTAACACGAAGAAAAATGTTCTATCCTACTCTCAATCCACCAATAAAGATATGCTTCTCCGATCACTTCTCGAAGACATGATAGCATCATATAACTCATACTCTAGCGTAATAGAATCCTCTATAATACTGTTACATTAAGGTAAACCGTATTAATTTAGGAAATTTTGTAAGGATTTCACTTGACCATTATAGCATAAATTTCGGTATGTGTCTATGCCTTGCCATACCGTAGTCCTAAGGCGATTTGTTCTAAGCATGGAAGGAGCTAGAAGCTTACAAGTCATACATATATGCTTTATCACTCAACGAGATCCATATAATTCATTCGATTGACACACAATCTAAATCGTTCTCATCATAATAGATTTATATCTAAAAATGCACCGATGGGGAATTTTATGTTGAAATAACAATTTCATACCCCCATGGGATAGCGCTCTCGTCTAGTTGCGAAAAAAAAAATGTTCGAACAATGACTTTATCACAAATGTTATCGAATGATCTCTAATATTAGAAGGCGCTAAATCGTCGCCTGATTCCGAAAGGTGGATCGATTAATGTCATTCTCTATTTTGAATAATTCTACAGAAGGCATTATACGAGGATCTTCGCCATTTCATTCATTTGAAGTTCTTCTATCCATCGAGGAACAGTAGGCATAAAAAGGGAGAAACACTGTTTTAGGATGCCTTTCCAATGGCTATCCCTGGCAGTCTGGGACGCTCTACAGAACCTGCCGAGGGGACGCCTGACCGGTGGGGATTCTCTGAAACCTCCTTACGGTTTTCGACATTCCTTCTCCTCTGGGCTTGTGAGCTTGGAAGAGGTCTAGACCTGAGAGCGAGACAGAGCCGATCAGACGCACCCTCCATTGTAATGGGGGAACACTATATTCACTTCTTACGTTCTAAGAGTTCGCATTTGAACTATATCCAAAGTCTACAATTTGCAAATATGATATTGTAGATACTGCGGAGTAAGAAGGTGATGAGGATGCAACAACTACTAGTACTGTTACTACTATAATTGCTCGTTAACACAAGAGCTAATAAAGCTTCTAAAGGATAGTTACTTTTCTGACTTCCCCAACTAGGAAGAAAAGATATACATTCCTCAATCAAACTCTAACACTTATTGGTATTAATGAATAAATATTAAGTAATTCCCTTTCATGAAAGTATACGTAATTCACTTTCGTGAAAGTGGATGAGTGTCTACCGAAAACTTCGGTAGTTACACGTCACTACTCTTCTAAATTTTCGAAGTTTTAATTTTATCAAAAAAAATTCTAAAAGTTAACAAAAGCGTATGCCGAACCAAAGATCCATTACTTCCCTGTAAAAGTTAGCCCAGACGATCGATGGCGATGAAACACGAAAATCCATCAGGAGGAACTGCAAACGTTGTTTACATTCCAAGCGACAGAAAAAAATATGAATTAGAAAACGGGTATGGTTCCTATTCCCGCCACCCAGCGGCGGGGGGTAGATCACCTGACCTACCTGCCGCGTGTGCCGCGAAATTCGAATTTCTGTCGGTACGACGGAGTAATAGCTATGTATATATCTGACAGGTAAGTTGAATGTATAAAAATGAAATTTAGGCTTGAAGCCATTCGTGAGTGCAACAAGAGTAAAAAACTTATACATACATATACCATACACATACTCATATTCATATAAGTATACTTATAATAAACAACTTTAGTGTATACACTTACTTTACTGCAACGTACCTGGCGCTCAATATTAAATTTCATTAAAAAGGTTAATATCTCTAAGGAATCCAACAATTCTATTAACAGCTACATCCGGACCAAGCAGTTCTACTATATCCCTGCCCACTAACCCATGCCTGTCGTGCTGCAGAATACCTATGGCAATGGCATATATGTGTCCATAGTAAGAGGAGAGTCACACTGCATACAGACTGGTGCAGGTACCCCTTCAACAGGAATCGGTGGGTCAATCGAGTATGGCCAATTCTTAGACGACATAATACAGTTTCTACCCTACGATATTGTTGGAAACCAGAGGGCCAATGTTCAATACTTTGTCAGATCTTCCTGTACTTTTTATTGTTGGTTAGATGGGGAGACGACCAACATGCTTGCCATTTATTTTTTAACATATGAACGAATAGTCCATTTCATGTCAGTGGAAGGAACATGTGGAAGAGAATGTATTCTTTATTAATGACATCTCTTGCTTCATGGTCAGCAAGTTCGTTACCAGCAATACCCCACATGGGAAGGAACCCAGCAAAAATGGACAGATTTGAATTGGAAGCAAGCCTATATAACCATTCTTGAATACGTTGAACAATTGGATGTTTAGGGTTATACTGCTGAATGGCTGGGCCATGAGTGCCACTATAAGAATCTGAGTAAATGGTGAAATTATTACCCTGTAGAGTAGAAGCAATCTCAAGGGATTTGGCTAATGCAGTTAATTCAGCTGTAAAAATGGAGGCATTATTTGAAAGTCTGCCCACATACGAGTTGTTACTATGAACAACAGCACAACCAAACACCACTTGATGTCTTTGATCCATCAGTAAAAAGTTTAACAGAATCCGAATGCTTTCGGTCATGATCAAGAAACAAGCCTTCACTTCTTGGACATTAACAGATTTTTTAACCCAGTTTTTTTACAGACCGATGGTTCTGGGGTCAACCAAGGAGGCAGCTTAGAGCAATGTATTGCCTTAATTTTTTGGTCTTTAATAGGCACACTGTCAACTGCAGCATTAATTCTCACATGAAAAGGCTTGGATGCTCTAGCATTTGCAAACTGCTGTGAATTGTTTTGGTTAAAGATAGATGCTGCCGGGTTTTCTGGGGAAACCTCTTAGTTTGAACATATACCGCAGTCCCAGTTCCTCTCAACGTAAGTCTAGAGGGAGTTCTGTGTCGGTATATAAGCTTTCAACTGGAGGGTTTTAAATGCTCCAGAGCATATTCTCAGACCAGCAATGATGAACTGAACTACATCAAAACTCCTTGAGCTTGCTTGCACTTGCTGAAGAGCAGACTTGGCAACCATACTCAAGCTTTGATTTACATAGAGTCATATAACCGTAAAAGTGACCTCTTATCAGCACCCCAATTAAAACCTGAACTACTTTTAAAATGTTAAGGGACTTCTTCACCTTAATTTTCAAAGAGTCAATATGACTACCCCATGTTAGTTTTTTATCAAAAATCATTCCTAAAAACTTCACCTCCTCCTCATATGGTATTAGTGTGTCTTTCAGCCTAATATTTGGGATGGTTTCCTTTCGGGTACACCTAGTAAAACAAATTGCCAAACTTTTATTAGGGAGAATCGAAAGCCATTGTCATCAGCCCAATTCGCAGTTTTCATCCTCTAAGACTTGTAAGACCCCGGAGTTTGTCGAGATGAAGACTTCGCTCTCTACTAAGCAGGGCATTCAAGAAACTCCAAGACTGGATGGAACGAAGGAAGGATCAAGGCAAGACCACTTTCGCCCTTCCTCCCGCTAGACTCAGCGTAAAGGAGGTATGTGGTATAAAACAAAATTAGATGTGGGTGTGAGAATCCCTTCTTCAGCACAAGGGGATTTCTCCCAGCTTGGGGATTGGATCAGAGGAGGTCCTTTTATCCACTGCTAAAGTGACCTGGACCCCTACGGAGACGGACCATCATTTGAAGGGGCTGCTCCGGACTCTTGAAGTATTCAACTTCTAGGACTGGTGCTGGGAGTTCTGGATCTGCAATCGAGAAGCCCAGTCTCTCTCAGTCTGGGGGAGCTGTCCAGCGTGCTATCATGCATGGACAAAGCCGTCAGGGATGGTTCAGAGGAGCTGGTCTCTCATTTTGGGATGGCCTTCTTGAAGAAGAGAGCTTTGCTGTGTAATTTCACAGCTCGATCAGTTACTCCAGCTCAGAAAGCGGAGCTGCTCTTTTCTCCTATTACGAACCATCTCCCCCTTTCCCCCAGACTTTGGTTAAGGACCTGGCAAGCAGTTTGCAAGAAAAGGCAACGCAGGACCTCTTAGCCCAGTCCTCGAGACGTTCGGCAGTTCCTTCAACTTCTTCAGCTTTTGTACGACGCCGAAGAAGGTTAAGCCCTTTCGTGGGGCTCCTCCCTCGAGAGCAGCTCCTCGAGGGAGAGGACTTACAAGAGGAAGAGCTTCTTTCAAACCAAAGCCTTCCAAGTGAGACGCATGTCCTTCAGACACCAGTCGGAGCCAGACTGAAGTTCTTTGCGGGAGCATGGAGAGAGAGAGACACGGACCCTTTGTCCCTTCAAGATCGTGGAGCAAGGGTACAAGATCCCCTTTTTAGATCTTCCTCCTCTTTCTACGACTCCCAGAGACCTTTCTCCATCCTATCAGGGAGAAAAGAAGCAAGTTTTATTCGATCTTCTACAACAAATGATCGAAAAAAGAGCGGTGGAACAAGTCGCGGACCTGGGGTCTCCAGGGCTTTTACAAGATTTTCCTAGTACCAAGCAGTCGTCAGGTTGGCGTCCAGTCCCAGATGTAAGCAGGCTCAATCTTTTCGTGGAAAAGACCAAATTCACGATGGAGACGCTCATTCTGTTCTGGGAGCCTGAGACCGGGCAACTGGATGGTGTCCTTAGACCTGCAGGACGCATACTTTCACATCCCGATCCACCCTCTTTCAAGAAAGTACCTAAGATTCGTCTTGGGCAAAAAAGTGTGGCAGTTCAGAGCTCTTTGTTTCGGCCTGACCACGGCTCCAATGGTGTTCACCGTACGGCTCCAATGGTGTTCACCGTAGTCATGAAAAATGTGGCGAGGTGGCTACACTCTTCAGGGATAAGAGTTTCCCTTTACCTCGACGACTGGCTTATCAGAGCTTCATCGAGAGAGAAGTGTCTGAAGGACTTGCAGTTTCACGTCAGCCCTAGCGAAGTCCCTGGGACTTCTTGTCAACCTCGAAAAGTCGCATCTGACCCGACACAGTCCATCGTGTATCTGGGGATTCAGATGGATTCAGTGGCTTTTTTTTCGAGCGTTTCCGTCCCAGGAACGTCAGCGGCTAGGATTAGAGAAGATCTCGGCCTTCTTGAGGAAGAAACTTGCTCGGCAAGGGAATGGATGAGTCTGCTGGGCACCATTTCATTGCTAGAAAGGTTTTGTTTCCTTGAGAAGACTGCACCTCAGACCTCTCCAGTTTTTCCTTGCGGACGAGTGGAAGGTCAAGGACGATCTTGAGAATATCGCATCCAATAAAGAGCCATCTAAGATGGTGGTTCGACCCACAGAAACTACAGGAGGGCTTGTCCCTAAGTCTTCGAGCCCCGACCTAGTGTTGTTCTCAGACGCTTCCATCGCGGGCTGGGGAGCAACACTAGGAGGGGAGGAAGTGTCAGGCTCCTGGAGAGGGGAACAGGTAGCCTGGCACATAAATGTCAAAGAGCTAGCAGCAATCTTTCTGTCGCTGCAGTTCTTCGAAGGGAGTCTGACGAACAAGATCGTTCAAGTAAACTCCGACAATACCACAGCACTCGCTTATTTGAAGAATCAGGACGGAACACACTCAAGAACTTTGTTTCACCTGGCGAAGGAGATTCTGCTGTGGGCGAGAAGGTTACGATCCTGACGAGGTCATTGCAGGAGTGCAAAACGTCAGGGCCGACCTTCTCAGTCGTCGGGAACAAATCCTACCGACGGAATGGACCTTTAACAAAGACGTTTGTGTCGAGACCTTTGGAGGTTGTGGGGACGTCCTCTGGTTGACTTATTCGCGACGTCGAGGACCAAGAGGCTTCCTCTGTATTGGCTCCCCAGTCCTAGATCCAGAAGCGATTGCTGTGGACGCGTTGCTATGGAATTGGACGGGTCTAGATCTGTCGCCTTCCCGCCATTCAAGATCTATAGGGGAAGTCATGAGGAAGTTTGCGGCTTCAGACGGGACGAGGTGACCCTTATCGCCCCGATGAGGCCAGCGAGAGAATGGTTCACAGAGGTCATGTCTTTCCTTGTAGACTTTCCAAGGACGTTGCCCTGGAGGAAAGATCTTCTCAAACAGCCTCACTTCGAAAGGTTATCACCAAAAACCTCTCCGCTCTGGGTCGACTGCGTTCCAGACTATGAAAAGTTGGCCAGAGCGAGAGGTTTTTCGAAAGCAGCTGCGAGAGCAATCGCAAATGCAAGACGTGCATCTACAAGAGCTGTATACCAATCGAAGTGGGCTTCCTTCAGGGCATGGTGTAAAAAGGAGGGAGTTTCCTCTTCCACGACCTCGTGAACCAGATAGCCGATTTTCTGCTCTTTCTTAGGAATGTGCAGAAATTAGTAGTCCCTACCATCAAGGGATATAAGAGCATGTTGTCAGCGGTTTTTAGGCACAGAGGCCTGGACCTTTCTGACAACAAAGACATTCATGATCTCTTAAAATCTTTGAGACTTCGAAGATTCCCCAAACGAGACCGCCTTCATGGAACCTTGACGTAGTTCTTAGGTTCTTAATGTCAAGTCCTTTTGAACCACTTCAAGCAGCGTCTCTTCGAAACTTGACAAGGAAGGCTCTTTTCCTAACTTCTCTGGCGACGGCTAAGAGAGTTAGTGAAATACAAGCTTTTAGTAATCTAGTGGGATTCAAAGGAGACAACGCTGTCTGCTCTTTGAGCCCAACTTTCTTGGCAAAGAATGAAAATCCTTCTAACCCTTGGCCGAAAAGCTTTGAGATCAAGGGTATGTCAAGTCCTGGTGGGCCAAGAACCAGAGAGAGCCATGTGCCCTGTCAGAGCTCTCAAGTTCTATGTGCATAGAACAAAAGAGGTAAGAGGTCCCTCAGTAATCTCTGGTGCTCTGTGAAGAGACCAGAGTTACCTTTTATCCAAGAATGCTGTTGCTTTCTTTCTGAGGGTCGTCATTAAAGAGGCTCATTCATCTTGCCAGAAGACTGATTTGAGCCTCTTACGAGTGAAAGCTCACGAAGTTAGAGCTTTCGCTACCTCTCTTGCCTTCCAAAAAGAATATGTCATCAAGGACATTCTTGATGGCACCTTTTGGAGGAGCAACTCTGTCTTCGCCTCACATTACCTAAGGGATGTGAGAACGATTTATGACGACTGTAATTCTCTTGGGCCAATACGTTTCTGCAGACAGTCTTGGGGGCTGGAGGTAGCTCTTTCCCTATCCCTTAGTTAGGTTTAGGTTAGTTTTTATTGTGTTTTTAGGTTGTGGTGAGGTCTTGTGTGAAGATCTCCCATCCCTTAGTTTAGTATTCAAGGGGTCTTTGGTATAGTTGGTCAGGTGGTGGTCAGTTGCTTCGTTGCCCTCATATGTATGGCTCTATGGTCTTGTCACGTTGAGGTCAAGACGGCAAAAACTTATGCCATATCTCTTTTTTTTTTTTTTTTTTTTTTTTTTTTTGTTTTTTTTTTTTTTTTTTTTAAAAGAGAATAATATCATGAGTAGTTTGTCTTTTATATATTTTTTTTTTATTTTGCCTTGTGCTTTGACAGACTAAATCCCCCATATATCTTGGAACCCTTTCTATCAGGGCTGAATTGAATTTAGTCCTCATTATGTGAGCTACCGACCCCCTCGGATTACTGAGCTGGTCACCCAAATGCTACTAGATTTCCATCCACCTGTCCAGTCAGAAATATGTGGGATTGAAATAAGATAGTTGCATAGAATTATAGAGGGATAGTCAAGGTCGTTTCAAGATGATAAGCAACAAGTAAATAACAGAGTAGGAGTCAGCTTGTTTATTTTATAATTATAGTTTTGCATGATTTTAAGTAAAGATTTTTTCTTTTACAGGTGGTGTTTGAACAAAGGAAAAAAAGTTGGTTATACAGGTACAGTACTTAGATATTTAGACTAACACTGACATTGAGACTTTCAAATTAACGGCAATTAGATCATTAAAGTGATGTTTTATAGTATTCAAGTCAGTAGTGGTGGTCCCCAGAGAGGCATGAAAATAACTTTGCTTTGTAATCAGGTACTTAAAAATTTAATTTATAATTTGTTCATGAAACTTACCTATCAGATATATATATAGCTGATAATTTCCGACGACCGACAGAATTTAAAACTTACGACACACGTAGTGGGAGTCAGGTGGTTAGTACCCATTCCCGCCGCTGGGGAGGCGGGTATCAGGAACCATTCCCATTTTTCTATTCATAATTTTTTATGTCGCCAGTGTTGTGAACATCTGCTTACAGCACCTCCGTCTGGATTTGGAAAACTTTGGGCTACTTGAGTATATCCCTTTTGGTTTTTTTTTGGATTAATTGACTTGGATCGGTGGCTAGGCACACGTATTAGTGGATTGAACTGATTTTGGTTTGGATTTCTCTTTGGATAAAATGTCAGGGTCTAGTTCAGCTAGCGCTAGATTTTGGCATCCAAAACTCCTAGACACCAGTCGAGAAAGTTAAAGACCTCTAGAGTCCTGAAGAGGCCTTTTAGATGGAAGTCCAACTCGTTATGAGTCCAAGAGACTTTTGATGATGACAGGAGGGCTCTTCTGGAGGCATCCACAATGCTCCCAAAATCACCCTGAGCAGAGGCTGGAAGTTTAACGCCGACGTTCTCTCCCGTCTCGTACCACATGCCCCCTTTTCCGCAGAGTCTTGAGGGCGGCAAAGCGAAAGAGGACTTGCCTGACGCTTTCCTCTTCTCCATCCAATCGTGGATTTTGCGGAACCCGCTTGCTTCGTGGAAAGCGGACTTCTTCATCTTGACAAATCCCGATGCTTTCGACGCTTTGAATGAAGAAAATTGAGAAGGAGTATGAGGGGCTTCAGGTTGAAATGTTTCTCCAAATTCCGACTGGAGAAGACTCGTCAAAACCTTGTAGTCAGATGAGACAGGAGCCGACTGCTGCTCTTCCTCTGCTTCGACGAAATCGTCACTAACTCCCTCTTCAGAAAACTGGGAGAAGTTGGAGGGAGTACTGAAGAAAACTCGACGAACAGGTAGGGTTCCCTCTTCCACCTGTGCTTGCGTTGGTGAGGAACTGGCGTCCACAGGCGCGCTTGGCGTCCGAAGCCACACGTTTGGCGCGACTGGTGCGCGCTCGGCATCTACTAGTGCACGCCTGGCGTCCACTGGCGCGCACTGAGCGCCCCACTAGTGCGCGCTTGGCGTCCACTGGCGCGTGCTGAGCGTCCGCCAGCGCGCGCTTGGCGTCCACTGGCGTGCGTTTATCATCAACAGGGTGCGCGCTTTGGCGGCAACTGAAGCACGCTCCACTTACACAGAAGCGCGCTCAGCGTCCACAGCTCGCTTCCGAACATCAAGAAAATCGTGAGAGCGGGTAAAACCGCTTCTTGAGAGCGAGAAACTAATTTCTCACCTCCTCTAGAGAGCCACTGGGGAGCAGAACGAACTCTTGAGGGAGGGAGACTCAAACGGAGAGAGAGGCGAGCGAGAAGGAGAAGGTCTTGACTTCTTCACAGGAAAAGCCTATCATCCTTCCTACGACGACGGGGAAGAGACCATTCTAGAAGCAAGAACATCCTGAAGTTGTTGCTGCAGTGACTGAAGCATCTTTCTTGGGTTGGAGAATCCTCCTGTTCTGGGGAGGGACCCCCCTGATCCTGTGACAGGAGAGTGGCGAGGGGAGCTCCCTCCCTTCCTCCCAAGAACGGCCTCTTCCCGAACTCTAGAGCGACTGTATCGCTCGAATGAGTTAACCGAATCCACGTCCGAAGAATCCCTACGCCTTTTCTGCGGTGGGAAAGCGGCGAACGCACTATCAGGAGAAGAGCGAAGTTCCGGAGAACTTGGACGTGAAGCGTCACGAACACGCACAGTCCTTTTCAAACGGGACGAGAAGCACCATGAGAACTCCCACCCTTTACGTGGGGATGAAGCCTCCGAAGACGAAAAACACTCCCTTGAGGAGACGTGCACGCGCACGCTCCTTGGCAGTCTGGGATTTTCATCAGAACTGCCGAAGGCACGCCAGATCGGTGGGGGTTCCTTGTAACCCTCCTTCGGCTTTCGACATGCTCTCTCCCCGGGTCCTGGGAGTCAAGCAGAGGTCCCGGCCTAGAGGCGAAATGAGGCCGATCTGGCGCACCCTCCACTACACAAGGGGTATCACTGCACTTCACTTTTGCTCTCAGAGCCAACACTTTTGATTCTAAACTTCGAATCGACTCCAAAATTAAGGACAAAGTATTACTTCTACCGACACTGTTTTCAGGGCCCGAAGGCAACACTACAGGGTTAGGAGAATTAACAGAAGGAGGGTTAACAGGAGAAAACATTAATTTCTTGCATACCCGAAACACTCCTAGAGGAGACCTCCTTAACCTATCCTCTCAAGTTTTTTCCCCTAAGATAGGTTTCATACGCCTTCCACTCAGAATCTGTTAACCTTTCCACACTCCTTGCAACGGCTTTCATACGCACATTCATGCTCCCTGCAACCTTTACATACAGTATGGGGGTTCTACTGAAGCTTTCAGTAGCCTACCTCTACAATCAGTCTTAGAACAAAATCTAGCACTAGCTGAACTAGACCCTGACATTTATCCAAAGAGAAATCCAAACCAAAATCAATTCAATCCAATAATAACATGTGCCTAGCCACCGATCCAAGTCAATTAATCCAAAAAAAAACCAAAAGGGATACTCAAGTAGCCAAAAGTTTCCAAATCCAGACGGAGGTACTGGTAAAAAAACAGATGTTCACAACACCGGCGACAGAAAAATTATGAATAGAAAATGGGAATGGTTCCTGATACCCACCTCCCAGCGGCGGGAATGGGTACTAACCACCTTACTCCCACTACGTGTGGTCGAAAGTTTTAAATTCTGTCGGTCGTCGGAAATTATCAGCTATATATATATCTGACAGGTAAGTTTCATGAACAAATTATAAATTAAATTTTTAAGTACCTGATTACAAAGCAAAGTTATTTTCATGGCTCTCTGGGGACCACCACTACTGACTTAAATACTATAAAACATCACTTTAATGATCTAATTGCAGTTAATTTGAAAGTCTCAATGTCAGTGTTAGTCTAAATATCTAAGTACTGTACCTGTATAACCAACTTTTTTTTCCTTTGTTCAAACACCACCTGTAAAAGAAAAAATCTTTACTTAAAATCATGCAAAACTATAATTATAAATAAACAAGCTGACTCCTACTCTGTTAATTTACTTGTTGCTTATCATCTTGAAACGACCTTGACTATCCCTCTATAATTCTATGCAACTATCTTATTTCAATCCCCCACATATTTCTGACTGGACAGGTGGATGGAAATCTAGTAGCATTTGGGTGACCAGCTCAGTAATCCGAGGGGTCGTAGCTCACATAATGAGGACTAAATTCAATTCAGCCCTGATAGAGCAAGGGTTTCCAAGATTATATGGATTTTAGTCTGTCAAGCACAAGGCAAAATAAAAAAATAAAAAAATACATAAAAGACAAACCTACTCATGATAATTATTCACTAAAAAAAAAAAAAAAAGAGATATGGCATAAGTTTTGCCGTCTTGACCTCAACGTGACAAGACCATAGAGGGCAACGAAGCAACTGACCACCACCTGACCAACTATCCAAAGACCCCTTGAATACTAAACTAAGGGATGGGAGATCTTCACACAAGACTCACCACAACCTAAAAACACAACAATAAAAACTAACCTAAACCTAACTAAGGGAAAGGGAAAGAGCTACTCAGCCCCCAAGACTGTCTGCAGAAACAAAAACGTTATGGCCCAAGAGAATTACAGTCGTCATAAATCGTTCTCACAGCCCTTAGGTAATGTGAGGCGAAGACAGAGTTGCTCCTCAAAAGGTGCCATCAAGAATGTCCTTGATTGACATATTCTTTTGGAAGGCAAGAGAGGTAGCGACAGCTCTAACTTACGTGAGCTTTCACTCGTAAGAGGCTCAAATCAATCTTCTGGCAAGATGAATGAGCCTCTTAAATGACGTCCCTCAGAAAGAAAGCAACAGCATTCTTAGGATAAAGGTAACTCTGGTCTCTTCACAGAGCACCAGGGATTACCTGAGGGACCTCTTACCTCTTTTGTTCTATGCACATAGAACTTGAGAGCCCTGACAGGGGCACATGGCTCTCTCTGGTTCTTGGCCCACCAGACTTGAACATACCCTTGATCTCGAAGCTTTTCGGCCAAGGGTTAGAAGGATTTTCATTCTTTGCCAAGAAAGTTGGGCTCAAAGAGCAGACAGCGTTGTCTCCTTTGAATCCACTAGATTACTAAAAGCTTGTATTTCACTAACTCTCTTAGCCGTCGCCAGAGAAGTTAGGAAAAGAGCTTTCCTTGTCAAGTTTCGAAGAGACGCTGCTTGAAGTGGTTCAAAAGGACTTGACATTAAGAACCTAAGAACTACGTCAAGGTTCCATGAAGGCGGTCTCGTTTGGGGAATCTTCGAAGTCTCAAAAGATTTTAAGAGATCATGAATGTCTTTGTTGTCAGAAAGGTCCAGGCCTCTGTGCCTAAAAACCGCTGACAACATGCTCTTATATCCCTTGATGGTAGGGACAACTAATTTCTGCACATTCCTAAGAAAGAGCAGAAAATCGGCTATCTGGTTCCACAGAGGTCGTGGAAGAGGAAACTCCCTCCTTTTTACCACCATGCCCTGAAGGAAGCCCACTTCGATTGGTATACAGCTCTTGTAGATGCACGTCTTGCATTTGCGATTGCTCTCGCAGCTGCTTTCGAAAAACCTCTCGCTCTGGCCAACTTTTCAATAGCTGAACGCAGTCAGACCCAGAGCGGAGAGGTTTTTTTTTTGGTGATACCTTTCGGAAGTGAGGCTGTTTGGAGAAGATCTTTCCTCCAGGGCAACGTCCTTGGAAAGTCTACAAGGAAAAGACATGACCTCTGTGAACCATTCTCTCGCTGGCCACATCGGGGCGAGGTAAAGGGTCAACCTCGTCCGTCTGAAGCCGCAAACTTCCTCATGACTTCCCCTATGATCTTGAATGGCGGGAAGGCGTACAGATCTAGACCCGTCCAATTCCATAGCAACGCGTCCACAGCAATCGCTGCTGGATCTAGGACTGGGGGAGCAATACAGAGGAAGCCTCTTGGTCCCTCCGACGTCGCGAATAAGTCGACCAGAGGGGACGTCCCCACAACCTCCAAAGGTCTCGACACAACGTCTTTGTTAAAGGTCCATTCCGTCGTAGGATTTGTTCCCCCCGACGACTGAGAAGGTCGGCCCTGACGTTTTGCACTCCTGCAATGAACCTCGTCCAGGATCGTAACCTTTCTTTTTTTCGCCCCCAGCAGAATCTCCTTCGCCAGGTGAAACAAAGTTCTTGAGTGTGTTCCTCCCTGATTCTTCAAATAAGCGAGTGCTGTGGTATTGTCGGAGTTTACTTGAACGATCTTGTTCGTCAAACTCCCTTCGAAGAACTGCAGCGACAGAAAGATTGCTGCTAGCTCTTTGACATTTATGTGCCAGGCTACTGTTCCCCTCTCCAGGAGCCTGACACTTCCTCCCTCCTAGTGTTGCTCCCCAGCCCGCGATGGAAGCGTCTGAGAACCACACTAGGTCGGGGCCTCAGAAGACTTAGGGACAAGCCCTCCTGTAGTTTCTGTGGTCTAAAACGCCACCATCTTAGATGGCTCTTTATTGGATGCGATATTCTCAAGATCGCATTGAGATCGTCCTTGACCTTCCACTCGTCCGCAAGGAAAAACTGGAGAGGTCTGAGGTGCAGTCTTCCCAAGGAAACAAACCTTTCTAGCAATGAAATGGTGCCCAGCAGACTCATCCATTCCCTTGCCGAGCAAGTTTCTTTCCTCAAGAAGGCCGAGATCTTCTCTAATCCTAGCCGCTGACGTTCCTGGGACGGAAACGCTCGAAAAGCCATGAATCCATCTGAATCCCCAGATACACGATGGACTGTGTCGGGGTCAGATGCGACTTTTCGAGGTTGACAAGAAGTCCCAGGGACTTCGCTAGGGCTGACGTGAACTGCAAGTCCTTCAGACACTTCTCTCTCGAGGTAGCTCTGATAAGCCAGTCGTCGAGGTAAAGGGAAACTCTTATCCCTGAAGAGTGTAGCCACCTCGCCACATTTTTCATGACTACGGTGAACACCATTGGAGCCGTGGTCAGGCCGAAACAAAGAGCTCTGAAACTGCCACACTTTTTTGCCCAAAAGACGAATCTTAGGTACTTTCTTGAAAGAGGGTGGATCGGGATGTGAAAGTATGCGTCCTGCAGGTCTAAGGACACCATCCAGTTGCCCGGTCTCAAGGCTCCCAGAACAGAATGAGGCGTCTCCATCGTGAATTTGGTCTTTTCCACGAAAAGATTGAGCCTGCTTACATCTGGGACTGGACGCCAACCTGACGGACTGCTTTTGGTGAAACCTTTCGAAGTGAGGCTGTTTGAGTAGATCTTTCCTCCAGGGCAATGTCCTTGGAAAGTCTACAAGGAAAGACATGACCTCTGTGAACCATTCTCTCGCTGGCCACATCGGAGCGATCAGGGTTAACCTTGTCCCTTCCGAGGCCGCAAACTTCCTCATGACTTCCCCCAGAATCTTGAATGGTGGGAAGGCGTATAGGTCTAGGCCCGTCCAATCCAAAGCAAAGCGTCTACCGCGATTGACTTCTGGATCCAGGACCGGGGAGCAGTAAAGAGGAAGTCTCTTGTTCCTTGACGTTGCGAATAAGTCGACCAGTGGACGTCCCCACAGCGTCCACAGGTCTCGACAACGTCCTCGTGCAAGGTCCATTCCGTCGGAAGGACTGGTCCCGACGACTGAGAAGGTCTGCCCTGACGTTTTGCACTCCTGCAATGAATCTCGTCAGGATCGTTACCTCTTTTCTTTTTGCCCACAGCAGAATCTCTCTCGCTAGGGAGTACAACGTTCTGGAGTGTGTTCCTCCCTGGTTTTTTAAATAAGCGAGTGCTGTGGTATTGTCCGAGTTTATCTGAACAATCTGTTCTCCAAACTCTTTTCGAAGAACTGCAGGGACAGAAATACTGCTGCCAGTTCTTTGACATTTATATGCCAGGCTACCTGTTCCCCTCTCCAGGAGCCTGACACTTCCTTCCCCCCTAGTGTTGCTCCCCATCCTGTGATGGAAGCGTCTGAAAACAACACTAGGTCGGGGCTCAAAAGACTTAGGGACACGCCCTCTTGAAGCTTCTGAGGGTCACCCACCATCTTAGGTGGTTCTTGATTGGAATCGATATTCTCAATACTGCATTGAGATCGTCCTTTGGCCTTCCACTCGTCTGCCAAGAAGAATTGGAGAGGCCTGATGTGCAGTCTTCCCAAGGAAACAAACCTTTCCAGCGAGGAAATGGTCCCCAGCAGACTCATCCATTCCCTCGCCGAGCAAGTCTCTTTCCTTAGAAAGGCTGAGATCTTCTCTAAGCCTAGCCGCTGATGTTCCTGGGACGGAAACGCTCGAAAAGCCACTGAATCCATCTGAATCCCCAGATACACGATGGACTGTGTTGGGGTCAGATGCGACTTTGTTTTCGAGGTTGACCAGAAAAGTCCCAGGGACTTCGCTAAGGCTAAAGTGAACTGCAAGTCCTTCAGACACTTCTCTCTCGACGACGCTCTGATCAGCCAGTCGTCGAGGTTATAGGGAAACTCTATTCCCGAAGAGTGTAGCCACCTCGCTACGTTCTTCATCACTACTGTGAACACCATCGGAGCCGTGGTCAGTCCGAAGCACATAGCTCTGAACTGCCATACTTTGTTGTTCAAGACAAATCTTAGATACTTTCTTGAAAGAGGGTGGATCGGGATGTGGAAGTACCGCGTCCTGCAAGTCTAAGGATACCATCCAGTCGCCCGGTCTCAACGCTCCCAGAACAGAATGAGGCGTCTCCATCGTGAATTTGATCTTTTCCACGAAAAGATTGAGCCTGCTTACATCTAGAACTGGACGCCAACCTGACGACTGCTTTGGTACTAGGAAGATTCTGTTGTAAAAACCTGGAGACCCCAGGTCCGCGACTTGTTCCACCGCTCTTTTGTCGATCATCTGCTGAAGGAGATCGAACAAGACTTTCTTCTTTTCTCCTTGGTAGGATGGAGAAAGGTCTCTGGGAGTCGTAGAAAGAGGAGGAAGATCTAAAAAGGGGATCTTGTACCCCTGCTCCACGATCTGAGGGACCAAGAGTCCGTGTCTCTCTCTCTCCACGCTCCCGCAAAATACTTCAGTCTGGCTCCGACTGGTGTCTGAAGGACATGCTTTTCACTTGGAAGGCTTTGGCTTAAAAGAAGCTCTTCCTCGTGAAAACCCTCTCCCTCGAGGAGCTGCTCTCGAGGGGGAGCCCCACGAAAGGGCTTTACTTTCTTCGGCGGACGAACTGCAGCCGAAGAGGTTGAAGGTACGGCTGACCGTCTTGTAGACTGGGCCAAAAGGTCCTGAGTAGCCTTCTCTTGTAAGCTGTTCGTCAGGTCCTTTACCAAAGTCTGGGGGAAGAGATGGTTCGAAAGAGGCGAAAACAAACAAATCCGCTTTCTGAGCTGGCGTCACCGAACGAGCTGTGAAGTTGCACAGCAAAGCTCTCTTTTTTAATAAAGCTGTTCCAAAGTGAGATACGAGCTCCTCCGAACCATCCCTGACGGCTTTGTCCATACATGCTAACACGCTGGACAGCTCCCCCAGACTAAGAGATTCTGGGCTTCTCGCTTGCATATCCAGAACTCAAACACCAGTCAAGGAAGTTGAAGACTTCCAGCGTCCTGAGCAGACCTTTCAATGATGGTCAGTCTCCGACGCGGTCCAAGTTACCTTAGCAGAGGGTAAAAGCGACCTTCCTCTGTAAGTCCACAAGGCTGGAGAAATCTCCCTGAGCCGAAGAAGGGATACGAACTCCCACTTTCATCTTTTTTGGTTCTATACCAAATGCCCCCTTTTCCACTAAGTCTAGTAGGAGGCAAGGCGAAGGTCGTCTTGCCTTGGTTCTCTCTTCTTATCATCCAATCCTGGAGCTTTTTTGAAAGGCACGTTTCGTTGATAGAGAAGTTTTCATCTCTACAAACTCCGGGATTTTACCAGTTTTCGATGAAGAAAACTGTGAAGGAGGAGACTTGGGAGCTGCGGGCTGAAATTTGTCCTCAAAAGAAGAACGCAAGAGTCGTACGAGGACTTATAGTCCGAGATAGAAGGGGGCTGTAGCAGGTTCCTCTTCACCCGATTCAGCCGAACTACTTAGTTCTCCTTCTTCTCTAAACGGAAGAGGAGACCGTCTGTCAGGAGAAGGCGTCCTAATGGCGGGTCTTGGCATGATCAAAGGACCCCTATCCTTGCTAGATGCAGCCTTATTTCGGCTGTCTTCTTTATGACGCTTACTGCTCGTTGATGGTAGAGCGTCCTGAGGAGGACGAGCGTCCTCAGCGCCTTCCGCAGCAGTCTCACCTGCCCGAGAAGCGTCCTTACATCTCTTCGCTGGCATACGTGCCTGAGCGCGTAAAATAGCGTCTGGGGGTAAGACTTTTCTTGAAATCAAGCAAATTCCCCAAAAAAAGGTCTTGAAAGGAGGCCTGAACGTCCTGGCGAGCTTCCTGCCAAGCGTCCTGTCTAGCGTCCTGGAGAGCGTCCTGCCGAGCGTCCTGTGTAGCGTCCTGGCGAGCGTCCTGACGAACGTCCTGCCTAGCGTCCTGCCAAGCGTCCTGACGAACGTCCTGCCAAGCGTCCTGACGAGCGTCTTGACAAGCGTCCTGACGAGCGTCTTGCCGAACGTCCTGCCGAACGTCCTCGTACAGAGCGTCCTCAAAAGCGTCCTGACGTAACGTCCTTCTAGATGACGAACGAGATCAGCGAATCGCTGAAGGAGAAGCGATCGGCGAACGAGACGCAGTAGGTGAAGGAGAAGGAGACTGCTTAGTCCTCTTGACAGGCAGTCTAAGGTCCTTCCTCCGCTTAGGCTCGCTGCTGCTGGGCGAATCCTCTTTGAGCCATAAGCGAGGATAGCTGGTCCTGAAGGGACAAAAGAATGTTCTTCGTCGGAGAAGAATGAGCAGAGGAAGCAGGACTGATCCTTCTCACAGGTACAGCTACCTGTTTCTCAGGTATACGCGCCTGTGCACGCAACCTAGCGTCCTCATCGGAGGAGATCCTACCTCTCTTCTGAGGCGGAAAGACATCATAAGCGTCTTCTGACGAAAGCGGCGAAGGAGGACGTGAAGCGTCCTCCGCAAGAAACGTCCTTTTCAACGGACGAGAGTCTCTCCGAGCGCTCCACCCCTTGCGCGGGGAGGACGCTTCGGAGGACGAGAAGCACTCTTTCAGGACGCGCGCTCGTGCACGGTCCTTGGCAGCCTGGGTCTTTGCTACAGGGTCTGCCGAAGGGACGCCAGATCGGTGGGAAGCCCCCGTAACCCTCTTGCGGCTTTCGACATACCTCCTCCCTGGGTCTTGGGAGTCTGATAGAGGTCTAGGCCTAGAGGCATTATGGGGGCCTATCTGACGCCCCCTCCACAACCAAACACTGGGGGCACGTTCACCCACAATTGCACCGAGCCAGTTTCTAAGGCTTTCACCTTGGTCTCCAGAGTGCGAAGAGACTCCAAAATCATAGAGAGAGCATTCGCTTCTCCCGACAAGAAGATCAGAGCCCGAAGGCAACACAGGTTTAGGGGTTGTAAACACTACAGGTGTTAGTGCAGGAGAGATGTTAGTCTTACCTTTGGAAGAAACCACTCCTTGAGGAAGACCTCCTGATCCTATCGCGACTCCAATTTAATAGGCGATGGGGACTCATTATACTCTCCATTCATCATCAGTCAATTCTCACATTCATTGCACCGATGATCAATCAAACAATTAAGCCCCCTACAACTCATACATACTGTGTGGGGGTCTACCGATGCTTTCGGTAGCCTCACCTTACAATCAGCCCTCACACACACTCTGAAACTCACAACACTTGATCCAGACATATCTTATAGAGAAAAGTCAATCCAAAATAAAAAACGGTCCACTATCGCGCATGCAATCCAACAATCCAATTCAATACCAAAAAATCAATCAGATACTTAAAAGCGAGTCAATTTCCAAAAAATCCTGAGCAGAGGTCTTGTAAACAGATGTTTACCGACCAGCGACAGAAAAAAATATGAATAGAAAATGGGAATGGTTCCTGATATCCGCCTCCCAGCGGCGGGAATGGGTACTACCACCTGGCCGCCCACTGCGTGTGCCGCGAGTTTTGAAATTTCTGTCGGACGTCAGAAAATACAGCTATATATATCTGTCAGGTAAGTGGCATGAACAAATTCTAGTTGTCATAGTAATGCAGTAATGATAAAATTGCTGTAATAAGTATATATACTACAAATAGATACGCTAATTTCACTTATTTTCCCCAGTTTTGTGTAAGTCTTATACCCAGTTTGGAGGGTAAACACATACCAATTGACAACACAAACAATTGACGAGCGCAAAACGCCACAAAGAATGCCGTAGTTCCCTTAGATAAGTACTGGGTTAGATGTCTGGTTTACGATTGTGATGAAAAGTGCCCTAACGTCTATGGGTCCAAGTGGTGTGCAGATTTAGCACAGAAAATGGGAAGTTTGTTGACACTAGCAACTCCGCAAACATCGAGATTGCGTCAATCTTGTAAACTTTTTAAATCGTAAGTAAAAAATTTTGAAAGCATTTTGGGGTTAGTGCACACTGCCTGCGTTGGCCACTTTTTCATCTTTAAAATTAAAAAATTTTTTTAGCCTTAATTTCTAACTTTGGAGGAGAGGATGAGGTCTTGAGCTCCTGTTAACACCACCTACTCATGCCTGATGACCATCTCCGTGTCAGGATGTGTTAAAAGTACTTTTTCAGAGGGTGGCCAAAACCGCGGTAGTGTGAGTTGCCAGTCCACTCTGTTGTTTACCCTAGTCATAGGTCATTGTGAAGATAGTACCTGATTTAGCGGTTATCTAAGGGTATAATTTTATAAAGCACATGTGAGTGAAACATACATCGGTGGTGTGCAACATGCTACAGTTACATTAAAGGAGCCATAATACTTTAATATGTACCACCGCCAGGTTCCCACATGCAGAACCACCAACCAAGAGGCACAAAACATTTAAATATTAAATCAAAAATTCTTAAATAACTGATAAGTCACTTTTCATGCCTCTCTGGGGACCACCACTACTGATTTAAATACAATATAAAACATCACTTTAATGATCTAATTGCAGTTGTAATTTGAAAGTCTCAATGTCAGTGTCAGTCTAAATATAAAAGTAGATACTGCACCTGTACAACCACCTTTTTCCCGTTAGATAACCGCTAAATCAGGTACAATCTTCACAATGACCTATGACTAGGGTAAACAACATACTAATTGGTAATTCTTCAGAAGCAAGCCGCATCACCAGTTTCTAAAAGACAATTAACAATCCCTTTCCCCCCCATTTAATGGTGTTTTTTCAGTGAATCTCATCTTGTTTTCTTGAGGAAATATTATTTTAACCCCCTTTTCCACCCAACAAGCTTGGGGGCCCCCGGCCCCCAGTTGGGAATCGGGGGGGTTTTGGGGTGGGGAAATACCAGAAAGGAGTGCTTTGCAGCAATAATAACGGAGCACCTACAGATTCGCAGGCCCACTTGACCGCCGACCTAAATCGGCGGAAGAACACCAAAACCAATATGGCAGCGATACCAAAACAACAACAAACAAAGTATGGAGCGTCTACATATCCGCGACGATCGATTTATGTGTGCTGTCAGTAAGGCCGTGGCGGAACGGCGCTTCGTGCCTTATCGCATATCTAAAGATTCTTGGCAAGCACGGCATGTTCTGGCAAGAGGTAATGTTGCGCTGCGCGCGCTAGCCACAGGGGTTACAGTAAGGCTACTTAGCGTGGCGGATGGATTTGGGTGTCACACGGCCGGGAAACTTTAGATTAAATTCAAAACAGAGATGGGATTTTTCAAACCACGTTCCTTTAGACAAGTTAACACTAAAATTACCATTCAACTTACGCCAGGAAATGGGAAGTTTGTTGACACAACCGACTCTGCAAACATCAAGAAGGTGTCAATCTTCTAATTTTTTTTTTTTTAATCGTAAGTTAAAACTAAGAAAGCGTTTTGGGGTTGTGGGCACTGCGTTTGCCACCCTTTTCATTAACCTTTGTTTAAATCTTAAAATATGGCCTTATTTTGTAACTTAGGAGAAAATACTTCGAAAGAAGAGTAGAGGTCTTTATCTTCTCTCACCACCAACTACTCATGACCGATGACCATCTCCGGTGTCAGGACTGTACTTTTTCGGAGGGTGGCCTAGCCATGGTAGTCATTGAGTTGGCCAGTCCACGCACTTGTTTACCCTACCTAGCTATCTAATTTCAATCCCACATATGAGTTATTGCCTAGAATTAACAAAATCTTAAGTACTAGGCTAATGCCTGTGCTAAGTGCACACATGTGGCACATGATAGGATGCATGACTGTATCTGGCCTGGTATCAGATTTTATCCTGCCCAGTTAAAAGTTAAGAAACCACTTGGGCTACTTTTCGGAATATAAAAGGCCTAGGGCAAATGACTAATCGGCGACATAGGGGCAACCTTCCCAAAAAAGTAATTTAATTCACTGCCATGAGCATCAGTCAAGAGTTGTGGCCCACCCAGGCAGACTGTACCCTCTCTACTAGCTCCTAAATTATTAAATAGGCTTAATAGCATAATCAAAGTGCTTAAGTGCTTTTACAAGAACAGGCCGCGTTCTGGGATAGATGCCCACTAGGTTATTTAGCCTATGCTATACCAACCAAAGCCACCTCAACTTGCTCACATGGGCCTTTCCAATGTTTAGAGTTAGGGGTATTTTTACAAAAGCATTCCGCACGGACTGCAAAGAACGTAACCGCGGATACGACATCCACCATAGGGATTGGGGCGTCCAATGTACTATTTCGCCGTTTAGTACTGGCCCCTGGGGGTTAGCTACTAGCTAATTACAGTCGTCCGAATAATATTACTTAAAATTCTTGTTCAATAGGTACTAACTGCATAGAAAAACCGCAACTGCCATAGTCAAGGCCGCCGCGGATAAATACCCTAGATCTAGGCTAGCTACCCAATTGGAAAAATCCAGGAAACCTAACCCCTAACACCCCATGCTGTTAGGTAGTGCCCTCATCGCTTGCCCATAAATGAGACGGGGAGGGGGGGGCTCAAGTCACCAGCCTAGGGCCCGCACTCCCTAATGAATCCAACCCTGCCCAGCCCCAGCGTTAAATTGTTAATAAAGCAACCAAAATATACTACTTAGCTTGGTACTATAGAAACCTGCCATTTCAAAAGAAAATAGACCCCCACCGTCTTTTATTACCTAAGATTAAACCCCCAAAGCTAGGCTAGTCTTAATTAACCATCTTACCATGTAGCAAATTAATACAACAAAACGTAAAATTTTCTATATATCACTTCCATACTCGTCGACGTTATCCAGTCATAGAAATCACAGGCAAAAGTGAATTAGGGTCTTACACACGTTTCCTCTATCTGGTTGACAGCCGAGTGACCCGACCGTCAAATCGAAGGATTCTTAAGCACCCATGAACGTAAACTAAAGAAATTACGGGACCCTTAGAAGAACAGTTCCCTCAAATGTGCATGTGTTTTATCGCTGAAGCAAAATTTATACATTTTTTACATTTCTTATATGAGCCTTTATTTTTTTTTTTTTTTTTTTACACTAGCAGACGTCTTACTTCAGGATATCGGTGTACATTTGGGGAGTCAAAATCAATCATTTCTGTGGAAATGAACCTAGTTAAACAGATCAAAAGGTTTCTGAATTCAGGTTAAATTACTCATACTGTGTAGATATCCGCTCATGGATTCTTTCAATTAGCTTTTCATAACTGATGGGAATGCCTTATGATCGCAAGACATTACATAATATGTTTTCCTGTGGACGTTGTCCAATGCTTTCTTGCAGTCAACAAATTAATATAATTAATTTCAAACAGGAGACAAGGAGATTTTGCTAGAATATCCTGTATTTTTATCAAACATGAGGATTTAGCACCAAATTCACGAGATTCCTTAGTAGATAGTTATCAAGCATATTTACTGCAAATTCTCTTCTCTTATTTTGACAACCTAGTATAAGAGATTTTTTGTACAATAAAAACTTTCCCAACCAATTGCAAATTACTATCCAAACGTTAGGGGTCAAACTAAAAACTAACGGTAAAAACTTTTTTTTTTTCTTTTTTACGTTGGCGCAACGTTAGTTCAGTTACTTAACTAACTTTGAGGTAACGTTAATAAAGGTTAGATCTGTCAATCAACGAACCAAGCAGTAACTATCTAGCAACTAAGTAATTTTTAGGAGTAAATAATAAGTATAGTAAGGAAAATATGGGTTGTGGGTTTCAAATAGTTTCTGACACTAGGAGGTGATCGATATTCTATGGATAGACAGAAAAGCTTTGGGAGCTTAAAAGTGTCAAGATAAACAAGTTAAGAATAGAAAGGTTTGGAATGCCAGTGACTGTTTGACTGTACGGGAAGGGTAAAAAGTTGACAAATGTGATTGAGCATAAGTTCTTGCGGGAACATGTGAAGGGAAGTAGTTTAACCTAAAGAGTTATGAATAGGTTAGGAACAGTATCTGAGATTAAGGGATGGACATGTGGAAGAACATATGATGAATCACTCAACACAGTTCAGAACATAAGCTATTTAAAATGTGTTTCCATAAAAAGAAATGGAAATATAACTAAGATATCATAATTACACAATTTGTATATGAATATGGCATGTAGAACCTTTTTATTATTGCACACCTGAGCATAAAAATCACTAATTACTATGATGCCTTACTCCCACTCGAGGGCAGGAAGACCAAGAATTAATTGAAATACCCATGATTGTTTTGTTTGCATGGTGCTTTTACGTTGCATGGAACCAATGGTTATTCAGCAACGGGACCAACGGCTTTACGTGACTTCCGAACACGTCGAGAGTGAACTTCTATCACCAAAAATACACATCTCTCACTCCTCAATGGAATGGCCGAGAATCGAATACCCATGATGTTAAACTATATATAGTCTACAAATTTACTCATATGTCTGGTCCATAAGGATAACATAATTTTTCAATATCTCAGTTAACTATTCCACAGGCGTTGGACAAATATAAATATGGGGACACTATACTGTACTGTAACCAATTGAAGAAAATGGCTTAACTTATAAAATGCAGTGTATGTAGTTACAGATACTTATCAATTTAACAATTCATAAAGAGGGAGCACAAAAAAAAGTCACAGCATGTAAAAAAGTTTATGGGGTTATGCAGCATTTTAGGTGTCAGAGAAGAGGCGGATGGAGAGGCCTCGATTTCCTTTGGTTTGACCTTCGCTTAAACTTCTCCCCTCCTCTTCCCCACGTGGTGCAAATTTGAGGACGGCCGCAATAGTGTCATCTATCATGATGTCTGCTTCCTTATCTTGTTTGGGCAGAAATCTTATGGCAACACTGAAGAAAAAAAAAAAATATATATATATATATATATATATATATATATATATATATATATATATATATATATATATATATATATACGTATGTATATATGAAGTATGTGAAGAGAACAATAGTGAGGATAGCAAAACCAAACAAAATTATAAAATACAATTAATAAATAATGAAAAAGGAAAGGTATAAAGAAAAACAATACGCAAAAATATAAAAAAGCAATATTAGGAAATACAATTATTTAAACCCAGACACACCAAAACCAATCCACACCCACAACAATCACACCACTCTGACATATGTCCCCGACACAAGTAATCACCACATCTCAGTAAGTAAAAGGGAGTCCTGGTGGCTTAGGAACTAGGATGCAGTGTTTAAACTATAGTTTTTTACCCACCTTCTGCCTCTCCCAATGTGGAATAGCACATTAAATTCATGATCAAATCGTTAATGTCTAAATTATTGTGTAACAAATTAATATTGTTACTGATATTAGTGTATTAGTACTTGTAACCTGTTTGTCATGATTATGAAGGCGATATCAATTTAAGGACTTTAAGAGATCCGGGCTGCTTGGGGAGTTGCATTATGCAGGTGAAATGGTATTAATTGTGGAGGAATAGTCTGGAGTCCAAAAGGTTTATGAGTGAATAATGTGAAAAACTATTTGGTTATGATCAATGTTGTGGGCAAGGGACCATTGTAGTTATTGGACAAAATTATAGTCCAAAATATATTTAAATCTTAAATAATGCCCACCAAAAGTATGCAGATACAACGTACATTATTTGAAACTTGAATGCAATTAATAATAAATGATAAATAAAAATAATAAATACTTACCACGAAATCCATGTAGTCTAGTATCAAGGAGACTTCTTTTTTCTTTCTTCTTGATCCTTCAACGAATGAATAACTCCCCCATCAATTGCTTTTGTCATGAGGTGTCTCGTGACCCATCAGAGGATCACTGTTTTCTCTCATCATTATTTGCATACACTGAAGCCAGCTCAGTAACCTGACAAGATTAATGAAACAATGATTAGGGTAGGCTACAAAAAACAGAGATCCACGATTTGCAATGTAATGAGGGGAGGGTTCAGAAAAATCTATGGCGAGGTAAAATGAAGGTACATTCGTTCGAGAGTATTTGGTAAAACTCATGAAACGATATCCAATGCGGTATTTAACAGAAACTAATATTAGTTTTCAAAAGGAAAAACTTTAGTCATTGTTGTTAAAGGCTCTATAATGCTGACTTCATTGTTAATTCTGAATGGTGTAATTCTATTGGCAACCTGTTTTAGTTGTCTTAAACCCTACAAAATAATGTGTGCAACGAATAAATGGGTACCCATATAAAAAAAATGTATGATTACCATTGACTTTCTATAAGGCTTTTTTTTGTGTCAAACTGTTCCACTTCCTCTTCAGAAGTCAGAATGGTGGGGAAAATTTCTATCTCTAACTGCTTCCAAGATTTCATCTTTAAACTGGGATGACCCCCTCTTAACCTCTTCAATCTTCTCTCAGATTTTACCTAGTCAATCTTACTTTCAAGACCTGAAATGCATAATAAACCTAGAATTATAAGATAACCATCAAATTAGAAACAGTAGATCTTATTTTATTCTGATCTCCGACGCCCTGCTGTACCATGGAGCTCCCCAACTTGGGGATAGGACACGACAGCAACTGGAGTTGAAAAAGGCGACAAGACGTTGAGAGATGAGATACAAAAGTTTGCAGGCAAAACAAGGCAAAAACTGGCACAGTCCTGCAATGCATGAAAAAACCAAGAGAGCCTTTGTTCAGCAGTGGACTCCTACAGGCCAATGAAGAAAAAAAAAACCTCCTATAGTCTCTGCTTACTCACAAAGATAAATCAAATCAAAATAATAATAATAACCTTTTAAAGTGCTGATTCCTCACGAAGTCAAGTCTTCTTGAAGACATCCTGTTGGTGCCTGTGGGCTTGTGTGACTGTTGTGACAAGCTGTCAGTGAATGAAGACCCAATTGAAAGGGTAGATCCTCTTGAAGGTGAATTTGTAATATTACTTAATATCTTAGCAGTTACCGTTACCTTTTTTTTGTTTTTTACGCACTAAAATTCACTCTATGGGTATATATATTTCTAACCATTGTTCACTCTCAACAAACGGCACTAATTCTAGCCCATGACAACACAAGCATATACCTTCTGCAATCTCTCTTAAAGGTGTAGTACTTGTGTAGGGGCTGGGCCTGCGTCTGATAAGGACCTGGGATATGATGCGCTAAGGTCAGTTGGTATGACTCCCATCCTCGTTGGAGTATCAAGGACTTGATGATAATTCTAAGTTCATTCAGTATCTTCTTTCTGATGTCGGTTTTGGTGTTTGAAAGAGTACAAAAATAGATGTATTCTTCTATCTTACATCATGAAGTGTGGATAAGGTTTGTTGGGTCCTCCAAAGGAGAAGGCTAACTGAAGTCTGACATACAATTTGGTGTTTACAAATCATTGTGAGCAGACAATAGCTCGACATACGAACATACACACAGATACATAGATTACAAGTCACGTATGATGGTCTGTGGTTATAGGTCAATATGGTTTCTCAAGCAGAAAGCTTTGTCAACAGTTCATGCAACAATAGATTTGATGACCACAGATGACTTACAAACCAGGATGCTGATTAATACAACACATCAAGGCTTAGCCTACATTATCTTATCTGTTCCGATCACACTCCTGCAAGCACACGGGTTGACCCCTGGGGTCACGGGTTTTAATTAATGACATAGGTTTAGTTTTTATATATGGAATAACACACGTTCCATATAATTATATGTAACACTTACACTTGTAGTAGGACCAACAGAGACCAAATCTTTGTGAGGACTGAGTACTTGGTGATGCAGTAGGACCATCAAGTAGACCAATTTTCCTCTGAAATAAATAAATGCTTCTCTTTACAATGCTTATTTGTCTCCTCTTGTTGACCATTCTTCATCAATGACCTCAATAAGTCTAGAAGCTGGTCTAATTTTCTCTTTTGCCAACACCTTTCTCCTGGCTGAAGCCTCCTGTCCTTTCAATGATATGCAGTGACAGGTTAGGTTAAGCATTATAGGCTAGTCTTGCAATAGGCCTAGCCTATACGTAATAGCAGGAACGATAACAAAAGTATTGGTTTTTAGGCAGTGAGTGACAACTTTAATCAATATTTTATAATAATTCGAAGCCTCTCTTCACTTACTGACTATTTCTTATACATTCTGGTAACATTCACGACAGAATTCATTTCTAACTCTCTTTCCTTGAAAAATAAGAAAATTACTTTTTCAGTAAAACACACACCTCTTACCTTATTTCAGTATAGATATATTTTTTTTTTTTTTATAAAATAAAAACACAACAAAACATGAAACTTATTCGCAATACACGTCCGTAAATGCTTAATAATTGAAGAAAAAAATTAATATTACTAGATATGGTAAGGCATGAAACTTTTCTAACTAAATATGACCTCAGCAGTTTTTTTCCACTTTTCTCTATGTAAAAACACAACCTAACCCAACCTTTCTTAACCTAGCCTCAATTTTAACCTAATATAAAAAAAGCTTTTAACTTACTATTTCATATACTATGGTAGGTTAAGAAATTTATGGTTACTTTTTCTTACATAAAGGAAAATGAAGAAAACTGCTGGGATGGGAGTATCGCAAATCACCAGCAAGGAGCATGTATAGAATTAGGATAATAAGGTAAGAAAAAGGAGGCAAGGGCCCCAGCTAGGAGGTTAGGTTTAGTGGATTTGGCTAGACTAGGCTATTAACTTAGTGTTACGGCCCGTTAGAGGTCCGCTTCAAGTTCGATATGAAAATAAACAAAAAGAATTCAACACCAACAGTTGAAACTGGGGATACGAACATAGAAAGAAACACTAACACAACAAAGGTTTATTTACAAGCTTACTAACAAAGATAAATGCAGAATAGTATCTCCTATTTACATGAAAAAGGCAAAATCTTACAATTCGTGAACTGGGGAAAGTGGGGTAATGAAATTACTTGCCGGCCAGTTTTGCTCAAAGTGGTGGCTTCGCACAAGGAGAACTGTAACTTCTGTCGTCTACTTGACTCCGTATTGCAGAAAAACAATGTCTATTCTTGATAGTTGAAGGGCAGGAACTCTCAAAACCTCTCGCAGAACCTTTCTTTTCCCTGAAGTCTTGCTCAACGTTGAAATAACTCAGTTGTCCACTCCTGACTACGACTTGACCAGAATTCGACAATTCTCGGGCGCCTTTTCCTCTCTAATCCTTCGTATGTTCCTTTCTTCTCTTATCTCTCTCGGATGACCTCCGATCTCTGCTGTTGAGCTCTCACTGATAATCTGGTCTGTGGCTCTTACTGATGATCTCTGATCTCTGCTACTTCGTCAGTCGTATTTATAACGGTGACCTGGGGGCGGGGCCTACGGGGGCGCGGCGGGCACGAACGTCAGACTCCCGAGATTACCATTTACCAGAACTTCTTAGGAGGATCTGGATGAAGTATTACATCAGAAATCGCGGACTTCCTCACGTCACGTCGGCGCCTGTCAAGTTCCACAAAACTCCTGCCGGTTCTAGAACCATTATGAGAAAAGCGCCTCCAACACACGCACGAATGCCTCCTTGCTGCAGAACTTCTCGAAGATGCGTTTTCCTTTCCTAAAACTCGTAATTCTTTGCTATGATGCAATTACCATTATACTTAGCCAATCCTAGATGGGGGCTGCGGCCCCCATATTCCATATCCCTGTAACTGTGTTTATGGGTAAAAATATTTTTCACACAAGACCCCCCACTGATTGTTATGCTAGTAGGTATAGGCCTATGAAATGGAGACTGACTGACTGACTGACTAACTGTCTGTCTGATGATTTCATTTGTGGACAGAATCAGCCTACTATTTAGATAGCTATGTTTGTAAGGACAACGCTGTATCCGCAATTTCTTTGTACATATTCCTACATCGCGTTGTTCTTACTTCCATCTAGAAAGCGTTCAGCGGGCTTCCCGCCGATGTATATATCATATAGATCATTTTTTGTATGCTTTTATATTCTTAGTTATAGCTATTACTCACAAGAAAGACAACTCAAGCTGTCGCCGACTCATTTTTACTCTCTCGCGAGTCGGATACCACATTTCCGCCCGCACACTATATTTGTATTCCTTTACCTGTAATAGTCAGTACACTTATACCTGCCTTTTTTTGGTCCACACCTTAAATGTTATTTTCTTATTTTCATTGAAAAGGAGATAACGAAATTTCCGAAGACTTTCAAAGCATATTAACAATAAACCAAATTGAAAACGAACTGGATATTGATACGGCAGCCGTATCCCTGATTGCGCTATATATTGGTACAGCTGTGAATTGCGCATGCGCAAACCCTTGTTTACCGCCTCGGGGCTCGGGCATATCAGTGACAGCCTAGCAACGTGAACCGTGTAATAATACGTCAGTTTTCACTGAAAAACATGTTTTCAGGTTTCAACAAGCTGAATAAGGCAATAGACGTCTACGAAGAGTCAATCTAACAGAAATTGCATATCCGTAGGTCACGAACGATCGAATAGGCCCTGAAAAGAGCTCCGAAGAGGAGATTCAAAGATTTGAAGCTTAACAGGTAAGGTAGAGCAGCTGCAGCAGTCAGTAGCGCGTCCAATATCGGGACTATAGGAAACCTGCTGCCAATATAGACCTGATTTGAATGATTACTTACAATTGATTCAGCTGTTTACCAGAGGATCGATTTTGGTAGTTTTCCTTATCACCAATGAATACAGCAGAGCACGATTTCTGTGTACTTCAAGTCTTCTTTGAATCTCCTCTTCGGAGCTCTTTTCAGGACATTCGATCGTTCGTGACCTATGGATATACAATTTCTGGAAGTTTGACTCTTCCTAGATATTATAGGTACTCCTTATGTTGCTGGCTGCAGCTGTCTCCCTTCCACGGCTTCTGTTGTTGTTGGTTTATAAAGGCCTCAATGCATGTAATATACGCTAAATAAAAAACTATTCCTACTATAATTACCTGTAACAAACAACAAAATTCCCGCCATAAAACCATAAGCACGGTGCACAGCTACTGCTACTCGTAATTCCCGCCATAACACGGTGCGCCAGCTACACGTTGTGGCCAAACATCGAACTACTATCGCGGGAAATTTGAATCCAATTTAGTTGTAACTAAAACTTCTTATGATTGACATCAGAGTCTATACGAGCAATGTCAGCGGCTTCTTTACGGAAATAATGATGCTCAATGGTAAAGTGGACCTTATCACGCAAGTCGAATAGCACTAAATCCACTTCTTGGAAGAAAGTTGTCAGGCAATGTCAGTTATCGTTGCAGTAACGTAGGTATTATATTAAGGCTAATATCAATAGCAAATAACATTATAACCTTTCAGGAAATATATAAAATTCTGTGGTGTATTTAATGGGGCAGATCGATACTATCAATGACAATTTGTAAAGTGTTATCACATAACGTTGAAACAACGTTGTCCTAACATCTTGAAATTGATAGTTTGACGACTAACGTTCCTGCAACATACAGCTAACGTTATTTTTTGTGGCAAACCAAAAGCTAACCTCGAACAGTAGGTTAGTTCAAGGTTCGCTGCAATGGGGGTACTCGGGTAGGCGCAAAGAAGTATTATCTACCTTGACAAGCCCTTCCTTGTCACTATCTGTGTATTTCTTATCTTCAATATCTGTATTTTGTGAATCTTGCTTCTTTAAGTCAGTGATAGTCCCCCCTTAAGTTCTTTGGCAAGTTACATAATTGTTTGACAGTTTCCTCCTCTTCCCCAACTTGTAACCAACCTATAATAACGCACATACATTTTATATATATATTCTCCTTTACGCTCTCATAGTCATATCTTAATTTCAAACTACTGCGCTCCGCCCCACCTTTATTTCCTCATAAACTACCTGTTTTTTTTTTTTTTTTTTTTTTTTTTTGTTTTTTTTTTTTTTTTTTTTTTTTAAATGGCGCAGAGTCACCTTGGATTTTTATCTTTAGTACTGTCTATTTGTGCGGGTAGTAACGCCCGAGTCTGTAAAATGACCCGAGGAAGTTTTTCGTGTATTGAGATGTCTTACTCGTTATTGTAATAATGGATCTAAACATTTGTCATGTACCTATTATTCTTTTAACGGGTCTCCAGTGAAATTTATTAGGACGGACGTGGCCTGTCACGAAGGAATCTATTCATAGAATACTCTATTTAACCTTGAAATTTATTCATCAGTGGTTTGGCTCCTTTGTTAAACAAGCTTTGTAATTTCTCCTGCGATAACTGTTATTACGAAGCCGACACAAACAAATAAAACTTAAATCTCCGAACAAGATATTTTAACTCTAAATCGAAGTGGTACGAACGGCGACAGGTGGGTAGTTAAAAAAATACAATCTTTCCGATGAGGCGTTTACAATAAAATTGGTGTCAATAAACGCCTGAATACCTTTTAGTTTTCTGTAAAAAAAAAAAAAAAAAAAAAACAAAAAACTATTGCGCTGCAAATGGGTATGTTGATCACCCACACTCCAATCATCAAAAAAAACATACCAAAATGCAGCCCACTGACCTCACTAGTTTTAATTTTATTTAAGGTTAAAGTTAACCATGATCTTGCGTCTGGCACTGCTATGTATAAGTGCCAACAACACATGCCACCACAGGTCCGTGGTTGAAAGTTTCACGGGGCGCAGCTGAGTTTCATACAGCATTATACTTTGTACAGAAAACTCGATTGCAACGGAGAAACTTCGGCGCGTTTTTTAACTAGTTTATTTTAAATACTCCTTAGTCGAATCTTCCACAGGTCGATGATACATAGCTGAGTTTCCCCAGAGTTTGAGATATTTTTTCGAAAACTTATTCGAGCACCAACTTTTAGTTGCGCCTCCGATGACGAATAAAATGACAATCGTCTAAACGTCGCTATAAAAAGCTGCTGACACTGAGCAGAGCCTGATAGTCGACAAGTGGTACTGAAAGATATGACCTTGATGGAGCACAAGGGCTCATATATAGATAGCCTAGTCGTGGCATTTACTTGAAGAAAACACCGCTTCCCATTCAGACAGCCTGGCGTATCGCTTGATAAACACACTCGTACAAACCATATTCTTCTATATAAGGTTGGTATAACTTACTTAATATGGTTTTGCATCATAGCCTAATAGGATAAGGTGCTAAGGAACGACCCGAGCACGCTTTAGCTTTCTGTCTTTACAGACCTGACTGAATTTCACGGTAAATTTGAGAGGTTTTAATGTTTAATTTCGTGTTTAGCATCAAGAAGTGTTGGTAACAATGAAACAAGTCCAACACAACAAATCCGTTTATGTTGTTTGATGATGATGATTATGCCAGATGTTAAGCTAAAGCGTACTTTGAAACATTATTATTTATTAATATTAATATTACGAAGCACGGTAGTTTATCGGTATCAAAGAGCTCTCGTCTAAACTCTTAAAGAGCTTGCCTGGCTCAGGATTTGCTAAAAAATTAAATGTGAAAACTGATATTTTGTAGTTTTCTACCAGCACCTGTTGCCTGTTAACCAACACCTCCTCCTCCCCAAAAGGCCCAGGGTATTTTAGATGTACTGTAAACCGACCACAATACCTTTGTTGTATTGTGGTTACTTAAATATAAAGTTAATATGAGGAAAAAATTCGCTGAAGGAAAAACACACTTCAAAAATGATAGGCATAGTGCCCCTCGGCCAAATGTCGAAAGCAAGTAACCATATAGTCAATGTTCTGTTAAAACATTGGTAGTACCTATCAATTATATTATAAATGGAACAGCATTAGTTAGCTACCTATTTGTTGCAATGAATAGACTGAGGAGGTTGTATACATTGTAAGTTTGATGTTGTAAATATCAGATGTGCTAGTTTAAGTTATTTATTGATAGTTACATACATTTTTATTAAGCTGTTTTTTTCTTTTTTGCTCAGGTCTCTGAAACATGGATGGAATGAAGAAGAGTGAACCCATCCACATAGTTACGCCTTTGATTCCAAGTGATAGACTGTCTGAGTTATGTGGACGCTCTGTGCTCCTGAAGTTAGACAATTTGCAGCCATCAGGTTCTTCAAGATTCGAGGCATTGGCAATTTTGTACAGAAGGTCAGTCAGTCATAGCCTTGTAAAGTAATATTTTAGCAATGTTTCGAAGTAAAAGTTTCTAGAATCTCTGTAAAATCTCTTGAACATATCTGATGAGGCTGTAACACAAAGGTTTGTGTAAGCTTTTTTTTTTCTTTAACGATTTATGAACATTAAATTACAACATTAGTATTAGGATGAAGAGCCATTTAATATTATATTTGTCAGACTTATTAAATAGATAAAATCTGAGTGATGGAGAAAACAATTCTAGGATATTTCAGAATCTGGTGCAAAGAAAATGCAATACTATACCAGTATAGTTATCACCAGGTATGGGTAAGTTCATACTGTACCTGTACTTCAATCAATCAGATTTGGGGAACACACGACTGCAGAGCATATAGATATCGATTTTTCTACTATATGAGGATGCTTACCACGAAAGCCACTTATCGGTTGTAATCTAATATAGCCATCAAGGACAATGCAGTGACGTCACATGAAAAACGTCAGGAGCTACGTCACGAATGTAAAAACGGGAACAGGCTTATTCGGACCTTGGCTGATTCGGACCATGAACTGGCTCATGCGGACCTTCATATGATTGGCCGATTTTTCTATGCAGTTTTACCTCCTGAACAAGAATTTTAAGTAATATTTATTCGGACGACTGTAATTAACCCCAGGGGCTCGTACTAAACACGGCGAAATACATTTGACGCCCCAATTCCTGGTGGCTTTCGTATTCGCGGGGACGAACGATGCGGATGCTTATATAGAAATACCCTTTGTATAATATAAAATTATTAGTATTGGTCCGAATCAGCCTAGCAAATGGTGCCGAATCAGTCAAGATTAAGGTCCGAATCAGCCACGGTCCGAATAAGCCTGCATCCGTAAAAACCATACATTCAATAATTTCTCTTTTCAATTTACGCAATGAATGCTTGGCAACACTACAAACACAATATAGTGGTATTTCTTATCAATTAGAACTATAAAATTCATTTTTAACAGGTATGTTTTAGTAAACTCAAAATGTGCTCCACAAAAATAAAAGTTTGGCTACATAAGCCGAGCCAAAATATACATTCCGAACACAATATCTAAACAAATGACGCTATTCGTCAATCATGTGGGAAATCGTTTTCCCTTTGGTTGGGATTTATGACGTGTTCTTTAATTTTGACTACAGCCACCAGTTCCGTCTACTGGCACTGCGTTATGTTTTTGTATGGTGTTTTTACGTTTCGTGGACGAACCAGTGGTTATTCACCAACGGGACTAATGGCTTTTATGTGACTTCCGAACCATGTCGAGGAGTAAACTTTCTATCACCAGAAGTACACAAATCTCACCCCTCAGTAGAATGCCCAAGATCGAACTCGCGGCCACCGAGGTGGCACTCCAACACCATACCGACCACGCTATTGAGGTGCTGCACCGTGGTATGGCTCACATGGCTAACTTGAGTATCTTTGTGTACTCAATTGTATTTTTTATTTCAAGTCAAATGTGCCTGTGGGCTTGTTCCATATGAATAGGTTTCATCTTCTGAATAATAATATAATAGATATAATAATAATAATCAATATTATTGTTTAAACAGGGTGTTATGAATGGCTGTAAGCACATTATTTCATCATCTGGTGGCATGCTGGTATGGCCTCTGCGTATGCTGCTCGTCAAATGGGAGTTCCTTCTACAGTTTATCTACCTAGTTCCACGCCCAGATGATGATTTCTCGTCTTAAAGACGACAAGCTAGCGTTGTGGTAAATATATACTAATATCCTTTCATTTATAAGTCCTCCCTCCAAAATACAAGATTTCATTTTCCACAAACTATCAATTTTGGTATTAACGATCGACCAAATTTAGTTTCAATAAATGCTGATGGAATGCACCCTTTTAACATGTGCCTAGCTCGTTTTTCAGTTTTCCATAAAAGAAAAGGATTGAGATGAAGATTTGTCTGTCCATCCGCACTTTTTCTGTCCACCCTCAAAAAACCACTGAGGCTAAAGGGCTGCAAATTGGTATGTTGATCATCTACCCTGCAATCATCAAACATACCAAGTTGCAGCCCTCTAGGCTCAGTAGTTTTTATTTTATTTAAAGTTAGACACGATTGTGCATCTGGCACCACTATAGTTGCTAACACCATAGGCCACCACCAGGCCATGGCTGAAAGTTTCATGGGCTGCTGCTGACAGTTTAATGGGCTTTGCTTGAGTTTCATACAACATATGCGCTCTACAGAAAACTAGATATTGCACCAAAGAAACTTGGCACATTGTTTACTTGTTTGTTTGCGTGAAAGCACATTGCTGCAGAAGGTAGTATTTAGGGCCATCATCATTGCCTCCTCATTTGACCCACTCCCTGACTTGCCAGTTCTTGCTGGATTTTCTCTTCTGAATAAAACACGAACCCTGTTGATCTTACAACACTGAACAGGATTTAGTTGTATGAGGTGAAACCTCTACTTCATTATCCATAAAGCTGGAAATAGCTCGAATTCCTGTGCTTTCTTTCTTTTTGTAACTTTTCTATAAAAGCACACCATTGCTAAGTAATGCCATACACATCGACATGTTTCCATTCCTTTGGAATTAAGTAATGAAAACTTTGCGCACTATTCACTTTTTGAGCTCTCTGTGTCATTCAAATTTCCTACCTTTGTCCTTAATTTCAAGAAGAGCCTCTTTGAGGGTTCATCCAAATCAACAGGTGTTGTCAACTGTCAAGTCATCGCTGCACTTACACATAGGAATAAAAACTATATACATATATATATATACTATATATATATATATATATATATATATATATAAATGACTTTGAAATTATTAAAAGTCAGATTCTCTGCCAATGACACCAAGAAGGAACCACTCTAGATATCCAACCCCACCTTCCCCAAAGGGATTATATAATCTCATCCACTTGTTAGGACAGAGCTTGCTTAGTCCTGTTAGGGAAAGTCGGCAATGGAAGTGGCAAGATGATCACCGATACTAAGACTGACAGTCATAAAAAGGGGGTGGGGACATAGACGAAGACCTAGATGAGGTGGGAATTTAGGCAAAAAGTGTGCAAAGACAAATAATAGTGGAGAAAAGAAAAGCTTGACTTAAAATGTTAATGAAGATGAAGGCAGAAAAAGTACCTGTCAGAGTAACCATTACAGAACATGCAAAAAACATCTGGTCATGAAAGCTGTGATAATACCATACTGCAGATTTACTTCTATATTTAGTTATTTCTATGTTTTCTATGAACCACTACACAAATAATATTACAAACTACTTACATTCAATCACCAAATCTGTTCATTGTTTTCATGAGAATATTAAATTTTTAAACAAATACCAAAATATTCTGCCCTCAGGTCCACGGGCGCAACTGAATGAGGCTCATGAGAAGGCAACTGAAATGGCGGAGTCAAAGGACAGCTGTTTGGTGCACCCATTTGACCATCCAGATGTATGGTATGCTCCCCTTCACCCATTGTTTTTATTGATGGTCATTACTTATTATGCAGCAGACCTTCTGTACATTTGTTTTGTCCTTTATAGATTTGAGGTTTGTTGCTATAAGTGTTCTGTAGCAAATGGTGGACATGAATTTATTTTATGAAAATTTGTAAAGGGAAATTAGTAATCCTATAGAGTTTCAATTATTTGTCGTTTCCTGTCCTGACTACCTTTCTTTGTGAAAAATCATAGCAGGTTATCTGGATGTTATGGAAATCAATTAGAACAAGGAAAAATGAGTAGATTCTAGAATAATTTTCAAATCAATTTTTGTGTAGCGACAAAAACGTTCTTGAGTCTTCACCCTAGTTTGCCCTGAAGTGACTTCCATCGTTTGCATTATTACCATGCCACTATTTGATGCTGGTCTTTTACTTTCCATTTTAGGTTTATAGTTTTTGAAATGTATAATTAGTTTAACCTGTCACAGATTCGAGTACTGACAGGCAAATAATAGTCCACAATTATTGCAAACTATTAATCATACAAAATTTCTTAGCATAACTGCTTTGTCTTATGTTTGGTGATGTAGATTATCAACGAATAAAATGAATCCCCAAAAAGATAAAATGCATGCAGTCTTAATAGACGATCTTGCTTTTCTCAACAGGAACCGAACATTTACCCATTCCTCCACCATAAACTTTTCCATGCAGTGTTACATGTAAACGGTGTCTGTGTTCTGCTCAGATAATTCCTTCTTGGAGGAAGGTAACCTTAGCAGTGATCTCTCCTACTTGTCGTAGTCCACAGAATTTTTGGCTCTTTGTGTGACTGAGTTTTGGTTCAGCACCTATTTTTACCTTGCATGGAGGGAACATGGATACCCATAATCTCAGTCACTTGAAGAAATGAAGTGGAAGCTTCCCTCGGCACCCTTACTCAGCCCACCTTCCATAAGTTGCCTAGATTAAGGGAAGAACCAGTTTCCGCAAAAAGGAAGCTGATGGCTGCAGTCAGCTGGTCTTTCTTTTAGGCACAGAGTCCTACTCCTGAACATCTCACACCACTAAGGGACTTCTGGTCATTCAGAGCATGAAAATGAAAAGAGGGCATTGGGGTGGGTGACCAGCACGACTGAGAGATCCAGAAAATAAAGGAAGTACAGAAGAAGGGTAAAAAAGTGGACTTGGGAGAAAACTGTGCAATTGCACCAAGAGGTAAATTAAGGTATTGAATAGCAAGGAACAGGAATGGAGGTAAAGTAAAGATATATAATTGGGTGCAACTGGGGGTTGAAGGGGCACTGCAAACACCCTTTAGTAAATGCCTAAAGTGGCTCCAGGTGAGGTGCATGATTGCTACTGCCATCCTACAGGGATGATGAATATTGACCTCTGATAGAGAAAGAACGCTTTTGCATTTTTGTTGTTCTAGTGTTACTTAACTATACCCATTCTTTACTATCTTGAAGACTAAACTAGGAGTTTTCTAGAG
>NC_061098.1:17315268-17373643 GCF_015104395.2 Macrobrachium nipponense | reverse complement strand
GGGTAATTCACAGGAGCAAAAAGCTGCTGAGCAAAGGCACAGGCACCCCTAGGAAATAAGTCAGGTTTAGTTGGGTGCATCCTTGGCCCGTACCTCTGGAAAAATGGGTCTTGGTGGCATATTGGTCGGGTTTTTTGAATAGTAAGTGGTTTGGTAAACATAAACGTAAGCATAAAAAAATTCCTCAAGGACTAGTTAGTGAATTTCTAGTTCAGAAAGAATTTTAAAAAATTTAAATGTAAACTTCAAAGATCAAACTTCTTGGTTAACATTTATACACTCCTTGCGCATGTTAATGGATCACTGAAAAATTGTTTGTTGGGTTCCAAGGGATTACTGCAAAATTTTTGTTGTGGAAATGCCGATCTAGGTTAAATTACCTAGGAATGCATTCTAAAAAAATCAGGGGGGGTGGGGTGGTTGGGATTTCCATTGATATTTATTCCTAAATATTAGAGGTGAAATAATTTTTCTTACCCTTGTATACCTTGGGTATTTGCCCATCTGTGCCATCTCCCAGCACATTACTGATCTTTAGGATATTGGCGTTCCCAATTGTGGTTCCCATTGATATGTCTTGACCATTATTGCATCAAAACGGTTAAATGGCATCTTTAATTCCTGAAAACTTAACTCAACAGTGGGGCATCGCTTAAATAACTCCATGGTTGGGGAATTCAGTCATTCAACGGGTTTTTGTTTTTCTTGTGTACCGCTTCTCGGTGCTATATTGCTGGTCATGGATTAGTAGCATCACGGGACAAAACATGTTGCGTTATGCGATGTTTGATTGGTAGGCTAAGCCATCGGCCGCCTGTTCCGATAATCACGCAACATAACATGAAAACCAAACTTCATTTTATGATAACTTAACTGACAATAAAGGTAATAAAACTATTTCTCACCCTTCTATACTATTATTGGTATATCTTCATAATAAAATAGCCTATTCAAGTATGGTGTATGACGTTCATTGGTAGGCTAAAACCCAAGTTGCAGTATGGATAACAACAAACCATACATGAACAGATTCACATTGGTGATATTAATTGAACAATAAAGTAATAAAACCATTCTCACCTTACATATTATAGACAAGGTAATAAAAAACCATTTCACACCTTACTTATTGATTAGAACATATCTCTGAAATTAAGTTTCCATTCAGGCAACTAAAAACTGTGATATTGGTAAAATAAACGACATCAGTTGATCATTTTAATTATTGTAAACAAAAACCCAGAACTGCAAAATGGTAGATCGCCATGTTCATAATCATAATAATGTAAACATGGTAAAATAATAATAAATGCAATATGATTAGACGGTAAAAATAAAAACATTTTTAATTAAAATGATCCATTATTCTCAATACACAACAATTTTCAACATTTTTGCTCATGGAATATCTGTTTCAATGTTACAACCAAATCATGGGCAACAGTCTCCTCTAAGAGATACAAGCCAATTGACGAAGTCTATCTGCCATAAACTATCGAGGCGTTATAGAGTTGTTCTGTGTTCAAGTTGTGAGACATGCTGATATTCACTGGTGGCTTCCAAAGGTTTAAAAAAATTAAATACAATTTTTACTCATTCTTCATGTATTGGAGATCTGAACGGAAAGAATCTCCTTTGCTTCATTTCGTTCCGTTTGTTCACAGTAAGGTTTTATCTTTCAAAATTGTCAATAGTACTAGTGATGGTTAGGTAATAAATGTTTGGGAAAATTACGTAACAGTCATTGTCAAATACAACCAGTACTTCCCCGTATTCTGGTAGTAAATAATAATAATAGTTTAGAATGATCATAATGTACTCTGGATTGGTCGGGTTTGTGGTGGCACGATGAAACAAACAAAAAACTTTTCTTTGTTAGGCTATGGTTTGTTTAGATGAATAGGATCGGTGATTGGGACTTTATTTTGATTATTTTTAATGATCCAAATAACTATTCATTTGTGCCACTAACACTGATTCTGTGATTCCGGTGTTACCAATTTCGCATTTTTAATGACCAGCTTCATTTTCTTGAGGTAATTGACAAGAAAAAATTAATTGCCATTTCAGCATCTGGCCAGGTGGGGTGGAAAACCTTTGCCTTTTGTTTTTCAAAATAACATCTAGCATAACGTAATTTGACATCAAAACTTTTTATGTTAGTTTGAATTTAAATTTCTTTTTATTCCAACTATGTTTGGTTCGATAATATCATGTAAGAATAAAGAACAAAATCTGGCGAAAAACTCATTTTTCAGGAATTTGAACAGGTTTCGAAATTATTAGGAATCGTAAACGTAATGTACAAAGTAGAACTGTATGTTGGAAACTGTTTTGAATCGAAAAAAAGAGGGAGCAATTGGCTGGGTGGCAGTTGTTGTGTATGATGTGAATATTTTATCACTTTATGGCGCAAAATCCAGCAAGAAATTGTCTTTTGGCAACACTAGGCCTGCCCAACGTTTGTTAACGGTATGTTTGTTATTGAAGTAGTCGTTCGCTGCGTTCTTTGAATTGTTACCCAGTTTAAATGAGTTAATGATATGGCATCCAAAAACCCCGAATTTTTATTTTACTCTTTATAGGAAAGAAGCCTAAAGTCGGATGAAGGTCATTTATGTGCAATATATTGTGTTGTGAAGAAAAGAGGCCCACATGAGCATTGCATATGATTAGGCTTCGAGCTGTAATTCCCAATAGGCTAGTAGGCTACATGGGTGACCAGTATCACGTATAGTACATAAATTTTTAAGGCTTAAATGTTGGTAAAATAACTTGGCAAAACTACACATCTTCAATTTTAGTTTAAGGTGATAGTTGGAGAAACACATTTGGTGGTTTGAACACTAAAGTCACGGCAGTTGTAAACACCTGGAACAATAGTGGTCCTTTGGGTGGGCTTAACTAGTTAAAGTAGGGCAGTTTTGTAGCAATTTTGTTTGTGGGGTGGGGGTTACAGGAAACCCACGGTAATTACTTAATCAACGGGGAGGTTCTGGGCCCTTATCCCCTGCGAATTATCGAGGCTCTGCTGTACTCTTATTTTACATACCCCCACCCCCACCCACCCCACTCATATCCAGTTCCGGTTCAAATTTTCAAGGTTCTTCAGTTTTGTTCAGGCCAGTAACTCCCTCATAGTTAATACACAACTGATGAAATATTGTGCATTTCTTCCAGCCGTCCAAAAGGGTTGGTTACTGTATTCACTTGCCCTTCGAGTAGGCAAGCCTACGGGTATGATGGATCATTACGCTGTAACTTCAATCAACAGCTGAAAACTAACAATTAATTGGTGAATTTGATGGCACATTCTTGGTGGTACAAGAAGTTTCACCTTATTTTCATAATCTATGAAGCTTGATTCTAAAAAAAAAAATTTTCAGTTACCCAGCAGGGAAAATTAGTGGTCCGTGGGGTTTTCTCAAGACATTTTGATGCAATAACATACGTTAATCGTGTAGTTTAATTTGTGTAATACAATCTCGCCATAAGGCGTAAAATCAAAAGGGCCATTCATTGGAAAGAAAACCTTGGTTTTCAGGCTTGCCCATAAAAGGTGCAGAAAAATGATTGTAATAGGATTTTAATTTTAATATCTGATAACAGGGTAAAGTTGAAGGTGTTACGTTAAAAAGTTTAAAAAACTTAATTCTCATCATCTGTAAACTAGGAAATGGTTTTACAAGAGTCCCTAATGTAATACACGAGTAGATAAAATTAAAAGGGAAAAATGCTGTTTTGCGAATTGTCCGGTACAACTGTAATTTGTTGTTTAGGAATAGAGAACCTAAAACGTAATTTAAATTATGCAAGAGTATTTTGTTGATGGTTTCTTCAATATTGGGGGGTGGGTTGTTAGTTGGGCAGTACATTAACTAAAACCAAAAAACAAAAATCCAGATTCTCAGTTACCATCAATCAATAGGTAAAGTACAATATTGGTCGGTCAAGAGGTCAGGATGGAACTCCAGGCGACAGACATAAAAATTTAAAATTTCTAAATGTAACTTTTACCTTTTAGATCTTGGCGTTGTATTGACAAATGGCATCCAAGGAAGGATTTCAAGTAAAGAGGCAATGTGGTTTATTTATTTATTTTTTAAAAACAAAAACATGTTTATCTGGTAAAATGTAACCAGTATGGTATATTTAACTTGGGTAAATTTTAGTCATTAAATGTGTAACTATTTTCATTTAATGTAGCGGTGTGAAGCACTGGGGTTAATGTTAAAGACGTCAGGTTTATGGAAAAATAACAAATAGATTAAAAAAAAAATTGTTTATGGGATTTTGGTAGAAAAATCGCATGCTGTTGCCAAGGTTTCAGGAAACTAAAATTATTACAGTTTCTAAAATGTCGTTAATAGGTTTTTTTTCTTTTTTTAGTAGGTTGTAAATGTTTTACCGTTGGCATGCAAAGGGATGCGTTAGTGGGGTGTGATTGGTATGGCGTCTTGCCCTGTCACCCTCGGTGGGCTGTGATTTCAGTTTCTTCGGGCATTTCATTGAGAGTTAGAAATGGTGTATTTGTGGTGGTAGAACAGTTCACTCTCGACGGGTTGGTTAGGAAGTCGCGTTAAAGCCGTTGGTCCACGTTTGCTGAATAAACCACTGGTTCCATGGCAATGCCCAAAAAACACTAGTACAAGCAAAACAAGCCTTCAGCATTACAGGTTTAAATCCATAAATTCTGTGCTATGTGGTTGCCTTTATTTATACAAGTCAGCCAAGTTTTGTGTCAATATTTGGTTTAAAACAACTTGAAATATAAATAATGGAGAAATTTCACTTCTAATCTTCAATGGTGTAAGGTGCAAGGTGCTTATTGAAGGTATATTGCAGCAATTTTTATTTGGTCGTTTGGCTTAAATTTAAGGACAAACTGAAAAGCCGTTGTGTGCAGGCTCTGAGACAAAATCTAATTGAAACTAGGTGTTTATGTCACTGGATGGAACCTTGGGTAAGTATCCCAGTGCCCTATGGTAAACTGATGCACAGGAAATTATGTTAAAGGATTTTGATTGTTATCGAAGTTTGTGAGGTTAAAATATTATGCGAAGGACAGATAAATCAAATGAAAATTGAAACAAATTAAAAAATATGTACTATAATTTACATGTATACATATAATTGAGAAATCAAAACATTATTTGGACTTTGCAATACCAGTATTCATGACAGCCACATTAAACCATGAAATGAGAAAATTTCAAATTTGGTTTTTCGTTTTTTCACTGCCAGTGTTAATGACTATGTAGTATTTCGGTTTTTTTTTTTTTTATTTTTTTTTTTTTTTTTAGCTTTTTTTTTTAGGCGTATAAGTGCGAACCGGGAAAGATAAGTTGACCCCCCAATTATTCTGACGTAAATTTTTATGATTTTAACTAAATATCGGGCATATTGAGTCGACCTAATAAAAAATGTTAGGCCCAAAACCGTACGCTCAAAACATAAGCAGCAGGGTAAAAAGTTGATCAGGAAATGGACGAAACGAAAGATACGTTACTCTGAGTCGTAATGTAAACAAACACAACGCGCTAAACTAACCACTGCCATAACAGGTAGTAGTATAATGTGTGTACAAAAACTGCCCACTCAAAGTTAATGATTTGGATTGGGTGGAGCTGTTAAAAAACAACGAAACATGCCGTATTTTATTATTATGAAATTACAGGTCAAATATACTCGGTTATGTTAACCAAATCTGTGTAATATATAAAAGATGAATACCGGTAAATTATGATTAGAAAATGGACGAAAACAACGAATGATACGTTACTGAGTGTAATGTAAACAAACAAACGCTATAAACGAACGCTGCCATAACAGCCTACGTATATATGTATGTACAAACTGCCACTCAAGTTAATGTTTTGATCGGGTTGTTAAAACAAGAGTGCTTATGCATTAAAATGGGCAAAATCCCAAACCAAGATAAAAGTAAGGATTTTAAAGGCAACGGTTGGTGGTTGTAGTCGTTTCTGAATGAAAGACATAACCTTTGTGATACGCCAAAAAACGAAAACAATTGCTCAAAAAGCTACCGAAAGACCTACAGAAATAAGGTTACCCAGTTTTCATAGATATATTATTGAAAACAAGAGGAAGGAAAGAAAGAATATAAAATTTCCATCCTATTATGTATCGGTAATATGGATGTGAAACTCCTTTAAATTTTTGATTATGAAATTGGCTAGCCAGAACTGTTAGATGTAAAAAGGTACAAAGACAGTTTTACAAAAAGTGCAAGTTCGAGGTACAGGCCATGACAAGACAAGATTCACTGTTAGTTTTGTATCATGCATGGCAGGATGGAAGCAAAACTGAAGCCCATGGTAATTTTCAAGAGGAAAAACGAATGCCTGAATTAAAGGGTTTCCCACTGGGGTGATTTGTTCAATTATTCACGAAAAGGGTTGGTGGTTGGACGGATGAAAATGGTGTGAAATTGTGGATAGAAAACGTTTGGAGCAGACCGCCCAGGGGTGGATTAAAAAACGGGGATAGAATTGTCTATTGATTTGGGTGGGATATGTTTGCGTAGTCATATAACAGAGAATACTAAACGGCCAGCCTTCTAGCAAAAAATTAATACTGGAAATAGGAGTTTATACCAGGTGGCGTTTGACCTCTTTGCTACAACCACTAGCACCGTTGGTTTTAAATAAACCATTTAAAGCTAACGTAAGACAAGAATGGAACAATTGGAGTTCGCCATTCGGAGAAAATCATTTGGCAAAAGGCGGAAAAACAAATAGCGTGCTCCTTTCTTTTCCTTTTTCCTTTTGGATTTGTGTTTAGTTGTTGTGCCTCTTGGTGAAAAATTTGGTTGTCAATTCTGGAATCAAAAATCATTGGTTACTGGGATATATTAAATCCTGTGATGACCATAAAAAGTTGTTAAAAAAAAAAAAAAAAAAAAGAAAAAAAACCAAAAAAAAAAAAAAAAAAAAAAAAGAAAAAAGTAAAAATTTAAAAAAAAAAAAAAAAAAAAAAAAAAAAAAAAAAAAAAAAAAAAAAATTAACAGGTTGTAGTTTGTAAGTTGAAAAGTTTGTTGTAATTTAAAATGAGTTGTGTTTTTTAAAAGCCGTCTGGCTAAAAATAAAATGATCAAAAAAAAAAAAACAAAAAGGTTCAAAAATAAAAGTGTTTTGGTTTTGTAAAAATAAGTTTGTGGGTTAAGAAAAAAAGTAAAAAAAAAAAAAAAAAAAAATCAAAAAAAAAAAAAATCAAAAAAAAAAAAAAAAACAAAAAAAAAAAAAAAAAAAAAAAAAAAAAAAAAAAAAAGTGTGTTGGTATGTTTGTTTTCTTTGTAAATTTTTTTAAAGGGAGAAAAGTGTTCTCAAAAAAAAAATTCTGCGGAATATCTTAATTGCAATGTTGGTGGGGAATGGCAACCAAGACGGATTGGATGCATTCTGTTCTTTTGTGTAGAAACGTTAGATGGTCCGCAACGGATGAAACCTGCAGTTTTTGATTTCAACCAGGATTCTTTTCAAACCGGGAAATCTATTTCCTTATGGGAATTGTGGTAAATTGATTTGGGGTGATGTTGAATGGTATGTGTGTTTGAAGATGATGTGTTGAATTTTTTGTCCTTGATGACTGAAATTGCCTGATAAACCAGAAATGATGGTGAATTTGTTCGATTGAATTGAATTTGTTTAATTCAAGTATAGTAGAGACGTGGCAGACTCAAGGTCATTTTTGAATGGATTTTAAATGGAATTTTCTTTTTTATGTTTCTTTGTTTTTAAAAGACATTTAAGTTCCCAATTAAATTTTTAAATAAAGTTTTTGTTCTAAACATTTTATTATATTTGGTGATAAATAAAGATTTCATCAATACCATAAATGTTTTTAAGGTTTTTGAACAAAATACCCCACGGGGCAAAAACTGTCAGTCCCTCTTCGTGGAACGCATCCTTCCTCCAATTTTTTAACGGTGTATCTGCAAATATGGTCTTACGCAATGTTTTTAACACCTTCTTACTGTGCATCTTGGGGCTTTCCTCGGTTTTTTCTTCCCCAAGTTTTTCACTGATTGATTTTTTTTTTTTTTTTTTTTTCCACTTTTATTTTTTAAGGTAAACTGGATTCCAATTGTTCTAATGTTATTATTGTCAGTATCATTTTACAAGCTGTTTGTGAAAATGTTTTTTTAATTACTGGTATTTATTTACATACATAGTTACCTCCCCTCAAACAAGGGTCTGTCCATTGTTATTATTAGCCAACTGGTTTAAAAGCCTGGGAAGTCCTTACCGTAAGTTATATGCCAAAAATAATGAAAAATAAAAAATTCACTTTTTGTTTAACCGTTTAGTTCGATAAGTCGGACCCCCCCCCTAATTTTGGCTAATGGAATTTGAAAATTTTGGGGGCTTTAAAGGGTAAACCGAGGGCCGACTTATCTACGCCGAAATATATTACGGTGGTATGGTGTTATATTTTTGGTAACTCTTAAATTAAATTTGCTTTTGTCATTGATACTACATAAATAAAAAAATAAAAAAAATTCTAATTATTCCAAAAAAAAGGGGGGGAGTACCTGGAGATTTGTTACTTGATTACGTAATTAAAATTTTAAAATGTTCGTTAAAATCATATATGGCTAGCTCCTAAATAACTTCCAGCAATTGTAGGGCACTAGAATATATCCTAGTGTTGAGACCACAGGTTTGTTAGTGGTGAAAAATACAAATTTATTTTAAAATTTGTCCAATGACTATGTATATGGGAATGCCCTTTTATGAAATTCTCGATATTTGCCCACAATATCAAGACACGATTGCCCTGAGTTTCGAGTAGTGAGGACATGTTTTGAGGGATGTAAGGGTTGTTTAGTTTTTAGTATGTCTTACCATACAAATGTGTTTGTGCAACTGCATGTGTGCACAAGGAATTCTAATTTAGTAGAATTTATATGTGGAGATCCAAAATTCAGTACAGAATGGTGATATACTGTATAAAGTAATCAGGCAAAGGAAAACTACAACATACTATTGAGCAATTTTTCATGATATGCCTCCACACAGTTCAATTCATACTGTATTCGCAAGACCCATGTGAATATTTGCCATGATAACCTAGGAATTTATAATTTTGCTAGTGTTAGGAAACATAGTACGTATTCCTAAACATTTGCACTACCTCCCAACAGAACGGACAAGGCTTTGGTAAAACATGGATGAGCATTATCTTAATTTATTAACATGCTGCACATGTACATCATGTGAAAGTAACTGCACCTGCTACCATACTTTGTGTGTTTTCACAACTATGAATAAGGAGTTATTTAAGGGCATCTGTAGGGTCTACGTGATATCGGGTGAAATTGAAGGTTTTATAGTTCACAAAGCTGTACCCTTGATGTTAGTGTATTAGTGTAATCAGTTCACATCATGGTGCATGTAGGCATTGCTAAAGGTTAATGGACTCGAAAGTTCATCTTGGAATGTGTTGGTCCCTTTTTGTCTCAATAATATCTTGATTGACTTGTCAATTTATTAATTTTTATGCAGAGGAAGAATCATGAGATTTGTTGTTTTCAGCCACCAAGGTAACCGGCCACAGTAAAATGTTCAACGTGAAGTCTGGATATGGGTTCATAAATCGTCATGATACTAAAGAGGACGTATTCGTCCACCAGAGCCGCCATCACTAAAAACAACCCAAGGAAGTATGTGAGAAGTGTTGGCGATGGCGAAGACGTCGAATTTGATGTTGTTGTTGGGGAGAAGGGCAATGAAGCTGCCAACGCACGGCAGGCCCTGGTGGTGAAGCAGTCAAGGTTTGTAGTTTTTCATTTACCAGCTGTATCTCAGATAAAACTGCCAGAAAAACCATATCAAAACTAGTAGTATTCTTGCTGGAAACAGATTTCAGCAGCAACTAGTCTGGTGTTACAAGCAAAAGCAGCTAGGTCACTCTTTCAACATAAGTATTATCTACAGATGCCATAGTTCCGTGGCGTACATTTTTCTTTCTTATACTAGTTTTCCAGCTGTTGTTACACGATTTATCTTAATATTAAGGCCTCAGGTTTGGTAGTTATGAAAAATACAATTAGATTATAAAAAATTTATTATTTATACTACACCGTGGTAAATTTTACTCCCTTGATTCACTCATTCTCTGCCATATTGACAAACTAAGCTTTCATTTCAAACATTTTCTTCATCTTGTAAAGTGCCAACTCCAGTAGAATTATAGGAAATGGTCTTTATATTACTGTATTAGTATTCCTGTTTTTTTAGGTTTTCATATACCTGTGTTAGATTAGTATATAGCCTCTATGCCTACACCTCCACATTCCCTTTCTATATGATGGACCATATTCATTTTTATTTTGTAACTGTCACTTCAAAGTGCACATTGGTAAAGTGGTTGTTTACATGCATAAGAAACATGAAGGCAGTAGTTAGGAAGTATTATAGTCCGACATATCTAAACTGATATTGTTTATTCCTTGAGAAAAACCCTGTTGCCAGTTCTCTCTCAACCTTTAAAATTGTTCCCTTCTTAAGTCCTCCGCCATCTACACAAGGCGATATTTGGGACAGTACCTAATGAAACTGTCCGTATAAATCCTAATCCGTAAATTCGATCCCTATTCTGTTTTGGTTATTACTTTTGAGACTTTGTTATTATTTATAACTAAATACACTTAAATTTTGCATGTTACATATTTTATATGGTGATCTTTTTCATTGAAAGTAATAAAAATCGGTAATTGCCATTCAGTATGTTATGTCTTATGACATTTTCTTATAATCTTGCAAGTAGATACTTCTATTTATTCTTTTTATTATTTGTATTTTTCCATCTGCCATACTATCCATTTCCTAAACAAGTTTGTAATATTTTGCATTTCATTGCTCTTCATTTTAGGTTTCCCCTCATTTTCATTCATTAAGTTATGATTTATTAAATTAATTTCCTTTTTCACCTCATGGATCATGTTATAATCATAAATCTAATGCGTGTAACAGTTTTTACTTTTTATTAGGTTACTGCACATTAACTCATATTTGGACGCGAACATTTTTTTTACAATAATTATCACAGGAATTGTAATAATGATTCTATACAAACTACATTACGAAGAACTACGTTGTCAGATGATCTTAGTTTAATACAGATATCCTTTGCGGCATCGCCTGTTCGCAAGTTTTCGGAATGCTTGACTGCATTTGCCTGTTTCACAGCGTGCTTTCTGTAGGAATGAATTAATTTTCCTACTGACTATTATTCTCGGTAACCTAAAGCAAGAAGTCAATTTTGTGTGCTAGAGTTCTTGGCTAGACTGGGTGTGGGGCTTATCCAAAGGGAAGCTTAAGAGAGAATTCCTTTAAAATTCATGGTTTAATAGGCTTGGCCCACCTGCATATCACCTGTCGAAGATAACAGGAAAAGTGGCAACGTCTTTCGAAACAGTTGTCACGTTTATAAATTAGACTTTCATTGTATTTACAATTGAAATTATAATCACAATATGCGCGTGCCAAGTTCAGCAAAACATGCTAAAAACTCTTTACGCTACAGATTTTATGATTCATGTGTTATAAAGTAAGTTAGTATTCAAAACGATACTGATAGATGTTGCATCAGGGTTCTTACCCAACCCGACAAAAAACAATCTATCGGTTTAGATCTGTCGAACTGTAGTAGAGAAGTTTGCAAGGTAGTGACCTATTTGAAGCTGCGAAGACTTGTAAAAGCGGTGAATTTAGATTTAACTGAGCTTTTATATTTAGTATTTCCCTTTTCACTTTTTCAACCGCTGCTATTTTTTAAATTACAATTTCCTGTATGTACTGTGTTAGTTTCATTGATGTATATTACTTACTGCCTATTTAATAAGTTTTAATGTTGTTAATTTTTTTTCGTCCGTTATCATCTAGATTTTTATTTTATGTAGGGTTCGCCTTATGCTGCTGACGCCGCCGTGGCTACCGCCGTCGGTATTATCGCCGTGCTGCACAGGAGAGGAAGAGAGGGTGAGGAGAAGGCGTAATGGCACCACCTATGAGGGGCCGCGGAAGAGGGGGTTTGGTTTCCGTGGCCGTGGTCCAAGAAGATTCTATCGTGGCCGCTTCTTTGGAAAGTGGTCGTGGCCGCGGTGGAAGAGGTGGCTATGATCAAGCAGGTATATGAACTATGGAGAGGAAGTCATTGACGGTAAGTACAATACTTTGATTAGCTGGTCTGTGTTGTCTAGATTCGATTTGTCTAGCCCAGCTATCAATACTTGGTCTCGTTATTTAATATGATGCACAGTACATTATTTACCTATCTGGTGTCGAAAATTTGTCAGAATTTGTTTATATGTGGAGTTTGAGTTTAATCTATTCCATTGTATCTTACAGTTCATTGATTTATGTTCATGTGTTGTTTTCCGTACTGCAAAGGTATTATATATGTAGTTATATTTCCTTGGATTAAAGTTAAAAAATTAGTTGCTGCATTGTACCTGTGCATCTAATGTTAGTATTGGCCAATGTTAGTATCTGTAAGTAAATACTTAATCAGCTGGAGCCCCATCATATTTCCAAACATCTATGAGCCAAGAGTGTGATAAAAACAAGGCTGGGTATGCGATAGTATACTATGTTTGGTAATCTGGCCAAAGTTTTCATTTGGCTAATAAGTAACTTCAAAAAGTTAGAAATAAAATGTAAATATAAGGTTTTTTTTTACGATGAAATAAAAAACAAAAATAATAATTACAAGAAACCATGGTGTAACAGCCTCAGCCACTTTTGTAATACAATGAAGTGAGACAGGAACACTTGCAATGTGAAAATCAACCAAAACATTGCAATATGAAATCAACCAAAAACTAGCTTCGTCTCATGATAGTTCATTGCAAAATTTTTGCTAGTAAAAGGTACGTTCTTCTATCACATCACCGTAATATGCTATGAAATTGGTTTTTAACTGTCATCAGCCAGATACATGAACTATTATCTACCCTACTTAACCAAGATTAGAACCATGAAGTTGGTGGCTGCCATAGCATATAGACAATAAAAGTAAAAGAATTGACAGTAAGATAGAGTAATATAGGCGCGCGCACACAAAAAAAAAAAAATGGAATGCAAGTCTAGTTTAGGTATAGACGATTGAAATATTTTTTTTGTATTCATTTATAAGAGCATGTTTAAGGGGGAAAATGCTAACCAGGATTAGATGAGGTTGCAGATCAAGGAGTTCCTTGTATTTTCCCTCTTCACAGTGTGCTGTGAACACTGTCAGCTTTGTGGAAATTTTCCATTGCAGGGGGACCAAGATGCAATTATGTTTCAGCAAGTGTTGTATGGTTATACAAAAATTCCAGTTGTATTTCTATTTTTATGTTGCAAAAGTTTGACTAACTATAGGATGCAAATGTGATGATGTAGACTTGTACCATAACTGACTGCTTGGGTCCCACTTCATGCACTTAATATATCAATGCAAGTGGCATCATTGTCTGAAAAGATCAGTCATTCCATTATACATAGTCTAAAAGAACACAATCATTCCATTTGACCTTTGTTCCTAGTAGAAATTATCCCAAAGGGGGTTAGTGCCACCAGTGCCACTGAAGGCATTACACAAAGTTCTTTGCAGCATTCCTATTCTTTACTTTTACTCTACCTCTTCATATTTTATAACAGTTATGCATTTCAAACCTTTTTACTGTCAATTTCCATTTTGGTGCTGAATGACCTCATATAAGTCCCAGCAGTGGGAAGTTAGCATATCTTCGCTCTGCCTGTTCTGTCTTGTCCTGAACAGTAATGGGCTCCAAAAGTATCTTGGGATGACCCCAAGTAGCTCCTTGTAGCCTCAAGCAAAGTGGCTGATAGAGATTCCACCTTAGCACAACCTTCTTCACCAGTCTCGTGTAGAGATACCACAAATCCGTAGGATCTTTATCTTTCATGTCTAGAGTCTGTCAAGTATCTCCTTGAGTGAGAGACCTTTCTTGCAGAGCAGCTACTCGATGTAAGGCTACTTCAGAGGATCTTAGTTAGCCATATCAAGATGAGCTGTCTGCTCCTGTCATCGAAGGGATTAATCTCCACTCATGTCTGTTCAGTAGATAGATTTGGATCTTTTTCATGAGTGGATTTTTTTCGTTTATAATGGCATTACCCTAGTATTGAGTAGTCTCTCAAGCTGAGGCCAGTGCATCAATTGTCATGCAGGAAATTGATTTTGGAAAGTTTCCTTCTGACCATGGCTTCCTTGGAAGAGTTTGAGAACTCCAATGGTCAGCCTTATAATGTAAACTCTCAAAGGGTTGAGATCGGTAGCTTTTGAATTTGCACCAGAATTCGTGGTAAAGACCCAGATTCCTGCGGTTCACAATGACAGATTTGCCTCCTTTCCAATCCTTACAGTGTGGAGTTAATAGCAACCTTCAAGAGTTTCAAAGCCAAAGCACTGCGTTATCTGAAGGGGTTGGGGTCGCCTAGAGCTCAGGTGTAGTAGACTTATGTTAAACACAAGCAAGGTCAAGAAAGAGGCATCTCGTAATACCCTCGTTTCTACAAGAGATGATTAGGCAAACCTACTCCTCGTCATCAGTTCTGTCGCCAATTTGGTGCATGCAGAAGTGCAGACACCTGAGAATTATGTTCCTCCTTGGCAATAAGAACTTGCCTGTTCAGAGGATTTTGAATGCAGGTGCCGACTGTGTTTGGGCAGTTTGAAGAATAGACTAGTCATACTTTCTTATCCCAAGGACCTTTGTCAGATATTCACTAGAAAGAAATGAACAATGGCAAGGATGGAGCAGGACCAGTTGAACATGTGATAACTAACAATATACTTGATAGTAACAAATTGAAGCAAATAAGAGCTCATATTTGAATATGGTACTCTTCTCTAAATATCTCAAATAATTTTGACTTGGAGTAAAATTTTCACGCATTGGACCCATGGATGTTTATTTTGGTGAAAGAGGCTAACAAGTAAGCGATTATGAGTGTAGTTTAGAAAAGTCTGTTAGTAGTTTGTCAATCAGTTGACAGTTAACCGAATGAAAAAATTGGGGTTTTAATTAAATTTACACTTGCCATTAATAGACAAATTTGGGGCCACCATTGTGAGAGTTATGTAGATTAGCTCAACAGTCTGATTAAATTATTAATTATAAATCTCCAAGTGAAGATCACAGCTAAGTAGCCTGAGGCTTAATTGCATGTCCTTATTCTTTAGGTAGGCCAGGCCAATCATGGTGATTTGTGTGGTTTAGCCATCAAATGTAGAAAGTGCCAGGAAGCTGTTGAAGACATGTACAGTTTTAGGAAGTTTGGTGATCACTTTTCTTCCACATTTTGGTTAAGTAGGTTAAACTGTAGACAGGAATTTCTTTTCCATCTTATTACACCAATGAAGAAACTTGTGCTACTTATAACTAGTGGGTTGAAGAGGGTCCCCAAGATGTTTTTTGAGTGGGAATGATGGCCAACTTCCTTAATTGGCTCTTGGAGCTTCCCACCTTTCAAGGGATGTGCCTCAGTGGTGTGATTGGTATGGTCTTGGCGTGTTGCATTCCACTGAGGGGTTAGAGATTTGTATTGCTGTTGATATAATTCAGTCGCGGCGTGGTTCGGATGTCTATAAAAGCCGTTGGTCCCGTTGCTGAATAACCATTGGTTCCATGCAACGTAAAAATTCCATACATACAAACTTTTCGAGGGATAGTAGAATCTCTAAGCTATACTATATTGCCCAAAAGTCTTGCAGACTTGAACCTGGAAATCTTGTCCTCCCAAGTTGTTGTTGTTGTTGTTTTTTTTTTTTTTTTTTTTTTACACCTGGGGGCACAGCTGCATGCTTTACTTGTCAGATATAACTGCTCATACTGTGATGCCCCCTGGTACACTGCTTTACTATTCTCGTTCCATTCATGACAGTGAACAAGAGAGAGAGACAGAAAAATAGTGTTAAATGACTTAAAAGTTTCCCATTAAAGTAAAACTAGAAATGTTCAACCTAGTCACTAAATTCAAAATGGCATTAAGATGAATATTGCTCATACAGAGTATAGTTACTGTAGAGCATTAGCTGTGACCCTGTTACCACACCTCAACACTCATGGTGAGACTTGACATACTCCAACTATCACAGTATTCAGTGAATAGGATTAAAACTGGTTGAATTACTGCAGGTGTGTGTTTTCTTTTTTCCTGTGATACATACTCTTGGCCTTGTCAAAATAATGTATCGCATAGGAACTGCATTCTTAGATTAATCTGTAAAGCTGAGAATACTGTGGTCAGTAGAAAGAAATGTATCAAAAGCTGCTCTCAAGTCGGGGAGCACAAGTTTTGGTATGGTTCTGTAAAATTTTATTTACATGTGTGTGCAAAGGCTTGTATTTTGTTTGGGATAAATTTGGGAAAGGGTTTGTTGTTTGCAGAATTTTTGTTACAACCATCATGGCAAAATCTTATCAAAGATGTTAAAAAAATCTTGCAGGTGATGGAATGTCAATGAGGGGAAGAGGAAGAGGCCGTGGCCGCGGAAGGGGCCGTGGAGGCAGAGGTCCTCGTGGATATTTCCGCAGATATTATGCTGGTTCACGTCCCCAACCTGAAGGCATGATGGGAGGACCTTCAGAAGGCGTTCACGCCGCAGGTTCCGCCGTGGTGGACGTTGGCCGTGGACGTGGCAGAATAGGTAGTGGACCAGAAACAAAAGTAAGTGAAGACTACTCGTAGCATTTTGGTGAGGTAATTTAGGAGATCAGGACCGAGAGCGTTTCAGCACTTTTTAGGGGCGCAATCTGTTTTGGGTCCTAATATAGAGAATGGAAGCGACCTCTTTCCTTTCTTCTGGCAGAAGTAGATGCACTATCCACACTGTGTAGATTATGTAGAAAATAACACAAGCATGTAATATCTGGAGTCCTTCCTTTTCCCTAGACTAAAGCATGTCCTCATACTGCATGTTTGCCTTACAGACATCGGAAACGCAGACACAGGTAGCAGCAGCTGAAGGCCAGAAGGCAAGTTGATCCTTCCACCTTTCCCTTACAGCTGGGCTGCCAGGTTGTGCATGGCTGGCCATGGCTGGGGGTCTAGCAGTCTTCAATGCCAATGCATTTTTGAATGTTTGCTTATCCGTACAGTAATGCCCATAATTGAAGTATGCATGTGTTGGTGTATTAATGTGCACAAAATGTGCTTTTTGTTAATAATTATGAAACTTGTGTTCCAGATTTAATTGATTAACATCTCTGGTTGGGAAGCCAGAAGAAATATCTTTTGATAGCTGCACAACCAGGTTTCTTGTCAAAGACTGATCAATGCTAGTATAGTAGAGAATTACTAGTTAGTGTCTGAAGGTGAGGTAATGGGTCATTTGCCTCAAGTTTCCCTAGAATTAAGAAATATGCCAGTGATGCTGTTTTGTGTTATTTATTAGTATCTACTTGTGGTGGAAGTGTTTGTAATGGATTCGTGTTAATTGGGCGCTTTGTTGGTTTTAAAAGTAAATTTCCATTTAGGGAGGACTTTAGATTTTTTGCTTTTGTGGCCCTAAAGCTTAAACTACAGTTTTTTATTTAAAGCTTTATTTGGCCTGTTTGATACGCTTTGCAGTAGTAGTACTCGTACGATATTTCTAACAGTGTATATGCTTAGAGAATTAGCAATTTGCTTTTTGGTAGAAGCTTTGTCGCTGGAATAACCAGTTGGATTTAGTTTGGTTAGCTGGGTTATTAATTGAGAGTGAAAATTGATACAGATTAAGTTCAGACAAGTGGGATGAGACCAAAACCGGAATAGACAATGTAGACAATTGTGAAATTTTTTTGTCATTTTTAAAACTGCTACCATGACATGACTTGATACTATGGTCTTAGTTTGTGTGTAGTTTGGATAGATAGCAACTAGATGGGGAGTGTGGTTCTTGGGTTTTAGTATGTGTGCACTGTATTAATCCAATCCCAGTTTGAATGGGTTTCAGTTTATAAGGTTAGAGTTGAAAGGAGGGATGTAGTTTGTAAGTTGCCACGATTCGGATAAGTTTTTCCTCAAATCCTAAGTGATTGATACAGTAGACCATTGGCTAATAGACCAGTAGAGAAAGGTTTTTCAAAATTGGTATGAAGTGGCGTAAGGTATTAGAACGGAAGTCAAGGTATTTTATGTAATACCAGAATGTCAACATGTTCCAGATAGGAAATCCCTGTTGATTGATGCATGTCTGTTTTTTAAGCCTTACATTTTATTTGGTTTATGGTAGTTATAAAAGTGCAAGATATCTTGCAAAGGACTTTTAAAGTTGTTGATGTTGGTTTTTTTTTCCCCAATCCCTTTATTATGCCGTAGTATTGAATTTGGCTTTATGCCTGTGCTTCTGCTATTAGCAAAATGCCATTGTTGCATGTGGTATGCTTTTGAAATTTGTTACAGCATTGTGTTTGCATGGAGTATTGCTTTCATTTGATGTCTTTCATGATTGGCTTAATTGCTAGTGTTACTGACATTGCTGGGCTTTGCTTTTTGTGTGCTTTCAGCTTGGTACTGAGGATGTGGAGACTAAAGTGAAAATTGAGATTAAAGAGGAGCAGTTTGAAGCTCATGAAGAGCAGCATGAAGATCATGAAGAGCAGCAATGAAGCTCGTGAAGAGCAGCATGAAGCTCATGAAGCGCCTCGAGCTCGTGATGAGCAGCATGACGCTCAGACAAAGTGTTTGGTAAGCATGAAGTATTTGCAGCTGTGATAAGCTAGCTAGCTAGCTGTTTTTTCACCCACCCCTATAGATGGCTGATTTTACATAACCTTAGCCAGAAGTCCTTGGATGTAAGCTGTTCACTGAAAGATGCTGGAAACTGAATTAGTGTTACTTTTTTTAAGTAATAAGATTGACACTTTTTAATTCCTAAAAACAGGTGCATGGATTAAGGGTTTACCTTAGTTTTAGTTAAGTTTTCTCATTTTCCATTTGCTTACACTCCATGCTGTTACAGGGTGATGGACAAGGCCAGGAGGGACAGTCTGCTGGCTCTGGTCAGGCCCAGCAGGCAGTGGAGAACACAACTGCTGAAAGTTCAGCATAAGCTATCCTCATCCTCCCCTGCAATCAAGCCACCAAAGCTAACGAGGCCACTATTTAGGTTATCCAGATAAAGTAACCTGAACAGTGTTCTTAATTTAAGGGTGGATAGGGCTGCTGCTGCTGCTGTCATACCCCCTCCCAGCCCATCGGAAGCCCAGCAGGAGCTCTGTCCACCACCCGGAACTTCCAGTGACAAACAAACCACCGACAAATGAAAGGGACAGTAATGCAAGAGCATAAGCTTACAAAAACCAGCTGTTGCTCCCGGTTACCAGAAAGTCGGCTCTGACCACCTTCAGAAGGAAGCTAATGTGTCCTCTCTCCGGGTCCGGTAACAAAGAGGTCACGCAATTTGCAAAGACGAACCCACGGTCAAGGGTTGGAGTCTAAATGGCCCTTTCTTTGTCGCGCAACACCTGAACACACCATGAAACAAATGTACATTTAGGGTGGGAAAGCACAGTTCATACATAACAGATTAAATAAAAAGATTAAACAAATCACAATGGGTGGTAAAATAATAAAACCATAAAAAAAAAAAAAATACTGACAGCATTTATATCTGAACTTTAGGATCTAAGTCCGTGGTGCTGAGGTGTGTTTGTTGCTGGTCTGTTTCCACCAAAAAAAGTGTAAAATCACAACTAAACCTAGTGCACATGATCATTACCCTGTTAGGCCCACATATCCAGCTAGAAGTTGCTGCATTCGTTCTAACCTAGACGTTGCAGTTGGTTACATTGCCATTCACAAGTTGAGAATGTAATGATGTGGGTGCCTCTGGTTAACTTTTAGTTATGAATGGAAATTTAGTAAATTTTTATTTAAGAAAGGGACATGCTGAATGTAGCATGGTTATAGGCAATACTAAAGTGAATTGATTATTTGATTGGCCAGTTTTTTGATTACCTATTTTGACATTTTTCTACATAAAATTTTTGTAGGAAATAATTGTGCCACAGACATGTGCATTGCAATAAAATCCATAAAAATGTATGTTTTGTTTTTACTGGGATCCTTTAAAGCTCCTAAGGAGATTAACGCTAGTTCAATGTCAAGTCTTTACTAAAGCATAATTATTGCGTACTGCAAGATGACTGCATAGCCAGGCTTAAGGTAATTTGTAGGGAATTGACCAAGGAAGCTTGAAACCGTTAGCTTTATTGTGGTCAATTGTGGATATGCACATGAATTAGTGGTAGATTTAAATATGCACACGAATTAGGTGTCAACACAACAGTTTAAATTTATCATAAGAATTGAAAATAAATAGTCTTAGGTTCGAATTTTGGCTTTCTTTTGAAAATTCTGCCAAATAGTGTGTGTAAAGATCAAGAATGTTTGAAACTTCAAAATGGTCTGACCAAAAAAGTTAGTAATTGTAGTAGCTACAATTCTCTATTCTCAAATTCTTCACACTGGAAATGCTAGTCACTACAAAACTTAAGATCAAAATGGAAGAATATTAAGTATTTGTTTATATAGCAGGATTCGAACTGTTATGGATGCTGTTTACCATATCGGTAAAATATGCTGATATTACCCAGCTTTTAAAGGGCCTCTAATTTGGTCCTAAGCTTTGAAATCATAGACTAGTTTATTGCAAGTTAATTTGTAACTACTACATGCTGACCTAGTCAGTTTTGGAAGTTTAATTATTTTGGGGTAAGGTGGTCTGTCAGTTGCCTGATAAACTTGTAATTTGAACGCAGTTGAATCCTACTGAGCGCCTCATTGGTGTGGTCGGTATGGTGTTGGCGTCCCACCTCGGTTGGTCGCGAGAGTTCGATTCTCTGCCATTCCATGGCGAGTGAGGAGATGTTATTTCTGGTGATAGGAAGTCACGGCTTAGCAAACCTTGAAAAAAGTTGAGTGATGGTCCACAAAGCAATTTTCGTTGGTGGTTCCAAACCTAGTGTAGAATTCAATGTTTCTTGCTTGGAATAAAATTTCTTCACTGTTCGACAGATTTTTCGTAGAACTGCAATGACAAGTAAACTACAGTAAAGTCATAATATATATATCCTTTCTAAACCGATGTCCCAAATCATACTGTGTACATTTATTACTGTATTGTCAAGTAGTGTACAGACCATTAAATTGAAATGGTCATATGCTTACAGTATACAAAAATGTTACTCCTTACATAGGATCATCCCTGGAATTAAAGAAAATTAAGTAACGAGCTGCAGCCTTTGTGTACATCAGTTGCTAGAAAGACTCATAACGCCACCAGAACCTGCTAGGGTTGGTTGGTTAGTGGCCGAACTTTACCCCTATCCATAATATGAAATTTTGGGTAATAAGCCGGACAGGAAAAGTTGATTGCATTCACGTTTACACAATTGTGAATCTTCAGTCTTGGTTTGACTTTAAAGTTAATTTATGAACTTTTATAACCCATATCGCTTTCTGATCCCTTAATGCAGTTGTCCAATCAAAAACTTGCCTATCAAACTGTGAGCAATGGAAAATCACTAAAGAAAAAAGTCAATTTTTTATGATAAAAATTTTTCCATGTTGCTAGGAACCTTAAGGAAGAGGCTTTATTTTTTTTATGATTTTTTTTCCACTTACGGCTTAGTTGAAGGGTCAGTGATGGAATGACAGTGTTTGACTGAAATCTGTTCCCGAGGGGTTTGTAATAGGTATTATGCTCGTTACTTATGAGATTTTTGAATTCTTAGGAATTATTTTGATGTGAATATTTCAAGTAGCCCATTATTCAGGATGACAATTTGTAAGCAATTTGTATTTTTCATAATTTGCAAAACCTGAGGTCTTTACACTGGATAAATATTCAGCGCCAGCTGGAAACCGGTAAAGTTTCAAATAATTGTGTACGCAAGGGACTATTTGCATTGTGCTTGGTCACGAGACGTTGGTCTACCCACATACCCCTCATTAACTCATGACCCTGTTAGTTATTCTTCAAACCCAGGTTAGTTGATAGAGGGTTGGTAGAGGGCCCTTTGTATGTTATGAAAATACATAAGTTCACATGTTATTTGTTCATATACAAAACAAACCTTCAGTCTTAACATTAGGATAGACTTACTCTTGGTGGGAGGTAAGTACTACTAACCAACTGGTAGTTGCACCTTTGATCAGTTTTCTGAATACCAGAATTCTACGAAACAACTGACCATTATTTCCGAATAAGACATATATGTTTACAGATGTCATATATTTCGTTTTTACACAATGTCATAGTTCATTGTGTTTTTACACTTATGTCATAGTTCATTGCGTCCGTCAGAGGAAGAACTAAGAAATGTTCCCCTAACAAACCAATTCATCCACTCATGTAGGTCTGTTATCATTCCTCTCCCCCTTGCTAAAGAGAGGAATGTCCTGCTACTGATCGGTATCTTACTGATACTAACCCTAACAGTATGGCCACTTCACTCACCTGTACCTTGTCCGTTCCAGCTTATGATGGTACTCTATTCTACTGCCCTAAGTAAAGGAGACAGAAATTGAAAAGGAAAGAGGCCAGTTAACTCCTCCATTTCACATTCATACATCATCTTGGACAGATACCAACTGACCCGCCAGGGGTACTGGATGAGTTACACCTTTTGTTGAGCAGCCACCAAAGGACCCAAGGAAATTGAGTCTAAGGACCTCTGGGCAACCTTATATATATATATATACAGGAAATTGAAAGTGGTTTTCATACCAAAGAACCCACTCTCAAATTTCAATGAACAGACAGACACCAAGTTTGAGCTCCGATACAGTCAGACCAACTGTCACGATCATTTTAACAGATATGTTCGTAAAATGCCAGAAGGCCCATATTCCTCTGATGACCTTCTCTTCTGTATAACCTCATTGGTACAACTTGACAAACAAGGAATAGGCTTGACCGATTGCCTTTGTTTGGTCTGTTCCTTTACTTCTACCACCTTAATGTTCTAGGTGACGTAGTTCTTTCTTTAGCCACAGAGTACTTTGACAAGTCAAAGTCGGCCCTGCTGAAGGTCCCTCAGACACTCACACCGTACTGAGCATGACTTAAGAAATTTATCTCATCGTGACCTTGGCTGCATTGACTCATCCCGGATTCCGGGGCCAATTGGAAGTGATGTTCCAGACTACTTTTAAGTCTGCGTCAAAACCCTGGTTATTGAGTACAACCACTCTACCAAGGTCAGAGGAAGACCCCCCATCCACGGTCAGTTTTCCGTAACGTGACTGATGTATGTGCCTGGTGGTAGTCTGTCGAGGCTACTCTGATACAGAGTATGTTTTCAGTTATCAGATCCGAGTTCTTATGTGCCCATCCAGTTCACTACTGCTGATTCATCTGAAGATTAGTCAGTGTGAAGCGATATTCACATGCCCAATCACCATTCCAATGTATATCACCATGCATGTAAACTTGTAATTACTGAGTCTTCCCTCTGTTGCTGACATCCTCTCCAGATCATTGTCTACTGACCCGAATGTCTTTAATGGAAAGAAACGTCCACTAAACAGGCAGTCACGGCCAGAGAATCATTCTGTATATGTGAGCTAACGACCTTTGGAGGTCGTTACGTCCGAGATGAACACTACACCCAAAATCTGAGAACTGTTAGTTCGAAAGGGGATACTGGTCAACCTCCAGACCTTGAAATATTAATCCCTACCTATGATGGTGCCTCTTCCCTACACCAACCTGGTAGTGGTGATTGTTCTACGATAAACTTTCTACAGTTACTCATCCTGGCTCCTTTAATTACTGGAACCCATCCTTCTGTCCGGGACATAACGGAACAGGTTGAATCTAGAGTTTGCGTAACCTCCAGGTTGTTCCCAGTATCGCAAATGGAATCCTCAGGCTCCTCGAAGGGTGAAACCCGAGACAGCTATTAGTACATGGATTTTCCATTATACGAGGTCCTCTCTGGATGAGTGGTTTGTGCACTCAACTGCCAAAACTGGTGGACCGAGGTCCTACTCCCATCTCGGCCAACGCAGAAATCAGAGACATATTTCTGGTGATAAAAAAATAATTAATCGACATAGTGTGGTTCGGATCCCACAATAAGCTGCAGGTCCATTGCTAGGTGACCAATGGTCCTAGCCACATTAACAAATATCCAATCCTTCAGGCCAGCCCTCAGCCCTAGGAGAGCTATTAAACAGCTCAGTGTTTTTGTAAAAACTAAGATCCCAACCACGAAACACCTTATGCGGTGACCTGTTACAATATACGGGCATATGTTCTATATGCTACCCTCTAAAGGGAAATCCTATATTGCTAGAAACCATCATGGTGCTATTCGAGTAACCCAGCCCAGAATTGTACCCAACGTAACTTCATCCTACCTCCCTCTTGAAGAATTGGAAATCTCACTTTCCCCTTCCAGATATGATGAGGTACTAATGCCTTGCTCTAGCCAACTGAAGCCGAACCCTTATGTTAGTTTGGTTCATGACTTCAATACAGAAACCAGACCAGTATGAAAGAGACCCATTTGCAGATTCCAGGTTAACCTAGCCAACAACTAGTTTTAAGTAGGTATAGTCAATTAAGAATTGACTAACTTATTTTAAGTTGGCAAGACCAGGTTGACCCTGGCTATGTTAACCTTCAAAATTAGGCTAAGACCCTGGTTTGGTTAGGTTAGGCTATGTTAACTCTTCCAATTAGGCTAGGACCCTGGTTTGGTTATGTTAAGGCTATGTTAACACTTCCAATATTTAGGCTAGGCTAACTCCTCCATCACTAATGGTAGGTTAAGTTCATCCGAGATGTACCTTAAAACTTGGCTAGGCTAGTATAGACTAGCTTTAATCTAGAAACTAAATGACTTAGGTTAAGGTAAAGCCGTTCAAGAAAGAATGGGCTATCCATGCTAGGCTACAACCACAACCTTTTAGGCTAAGGTGGTAAAAGGGTTTCGAATGGGTAGCCTAGGCACTAGTCTATGCTCGGCTATACTTATAACCTTACTTATTCGTCCAACCTAAGATACTACAGGCATGTTCAAGCAACCAGGTTCATGTTAAGTTATCAACCCACTGTTAGGCTAAGTTGACATGTATGTCGGAACCACCTAACCTATGGAGTTAGGCTAAGTGGACCTGGCTAAGCTAAGAATTGTACTGTAAGGACAACGCTTATTCACAATTTTCTCTGTATGTAGTTCAACATTTGCGTTGTTCTTACTTCCCTCTGCGAGAGCGTTCAGCGGGCTTTCCGCCAATGTAAAAATCTTGTGAAATCATATTTTATGTACTTTTGTATTTGTATTATCTCTCTCAAGAAACACAAATCGGGTCTCGCCGACCCACTTTTATTCTCTGGGGGTCGGTAACCACCATTTCTGCCCGCATGCTGTATATTTGAATTTTCCCTTACCTGCAATAAAGTCAGTACACTACTACCTGCCTCTTTGTCCACACCTCACAACTGGTGACCTCATGGTTTGGACGGTGACCCAACCGGTTTTGGCTCGGCCATTAAGGGCCTAACTACCGCCACTCACCTTCAGAGATCTTTAACGGACTCACGGCGCCCCCCAGTATAGATCTCTGAAAGCTCCTACCGTGGAAAAACCAACGCCTCTAACGGACTAAATACGGCATACCTTCCCAAGGTGTGTTCAGGTGTTTTCCTCAAACGGTTTGGCCCGCCATTCATGACTCTGTCGACCGTTTTTGTGAGAAAGGACAATGGGCGTAGACAGTACCGCATGAAAAACCCAGGCCTCCCCTGCCCCAACGATGGTCTCGCACACAGCTGCCGCTCAAGCTGTCAAATTACCCCCCTTCACAACAGCCAACCCCAACTGCCTGGTTCTTCCGTGCTGAAGGGCAATTCCGGATCGCGGGACTCACGGACAAGGTACTGCAGGCTGACCTCATCGCAGCAGCCATCCCGACAGAGGGTGTTCGACCGAATAACTCCCTGGCTGACCCGGTCGAGCACAAACCGAACCTGTCTCACTCGATGAGATAAAGACAAGGCTCGTGACAGCCTACACCACGCCCATCGCTGAAAAGGCTGCCCGCGCCGTCCACCTAGTTACGAACCCCATGCGCGGCGCGACCCACAGGATGCCTGGGACACGGTGATGGGCCTCGTCCAATTGCCCGCGAAGTAGGTTCCGACGGGAAAAAGAAAAATGGGGAAAGAAATAAACTGCCTGAGCCGCGAATATTCTTGCGGCAACTCGAGCCATACGTCCGAAAACAGCTGACGGATGCATATACCCTCCACGACAACGAACTACTGGAGAAAGCAAAAAAACTGACGCTGTCGAGCAATGCTGCAAAGCTTGCCGCCCCCTGATCCTCCGTGTGCTAGCAACAGAGAGGGAGAAGAAGACGACGACGACCCAACGCAAGAGATCGGCGCCGTATCCCAGGGAAGTCCTCCCACATGCAGCGCGGCGAAAACTCCTGTGCCACTACCACCGGAGGTTCGGGAGATACTCCAAGAGGTACGAAAGCCCTGCACCTTCCAGCAGTCAAAAAAACGGCGACGGCAGATAAAACCAAAGCCGCCCGTGGCAACAGCCTCGTCGGAACCACACACCGTAGGGTTCTATGTCCGCGACGCGATCTCCGGCCGGAGGATGCTGGTGGACGACAGGGGTTATGTGCTCGATATTCCCGCTGTCAAGAAAAGACCGTAGCCGCGAACCTGACAAAACAACCGCCCTCGTCGCTGCAAACAGGACCCCCATCCATTCCTACGGCACGAAGTCCCTCGAGATATCCATCTTGGGGTGCAACTACGTCTGGAAGTTCACCATGCGGGCGTAAGGATTCCACTACTGGGGGCAGATTTCCTGGCGCAGAATGGCCTCCTGGTTGACGTGGGCCGCAAACGACTCCTCGACACAGGGACATGCCGTTCCCTACCGCTCACAGCGGGTGCCTGGGCGCCCCCACAATTTGTACCGTCGCCCCCCACAAGTACGGCAACTCCTGCAGGAATTCCCTGAAGTCTTCAAACCGGAACTTCGTCAGGCGGCAGGCAGGGACGCTGCCCAAGCACGGAATATTCCACCACGGGCCCCCCCACACACGCGAAGTTCCGACGACTCCCTCCAGGCCGCCTCCAGGATGCAAAGCGGGCGTTCTCAGAAATGGAACGAATGGGCATCTGCAAAAAGCGTCAAGCCCTTGGGCTTCGCCCTTACACATGGTATGGAAACCTGACGGCACCTGGAGCCCCTGCGGAGACTACAGGAGACTCAACCTTACTACGATCCCGACCACTACCCCTTGCCAACATGCAGGATTTGACTCGGGGGCCCTCCATGGAGCGAAAGCCTTCACTAAAATGGACCTCTTAAAATCTTATTTCAGGTTCCAGTGCACACCGAGGATGTCCCCAAGACCGCCATCGTCACGCCTTTTGGCTCCTACGTCTTCCATTACTCCACCTTCGGCCTGAGAAACGCAGGGGCCACCTTCCAGCGCCTGATGGACAGCATCCTTGGGGACCTGCCTTTCTGCGTCTGCTACGTCGACAATATCTTAATTTTTTCCAGGTCCCCGGAGGAGCACCTACACCATGTCCAAGCTGTCCTGAAGTGCCTGCAGGAAAACGGGCTGGTCGTCCGATTCGACAAATGCACCTCCGGTGCCAAGAGGGTGGAACTTCCTCGGCCACGAGATCTCCGCTGCAGGTATGCACCCCATTGCCTCGAAGGTAGGCGCGGTGCAGAAGTTCCCAACCCCAACCACGGTCAAGTCCTGCAGGAGTTCATCGGGATGGTCAGCTACTACCAGCCGGTTCATCCCGACACCGCCCGCACCATGTCCCCTGTAACGCAGGTCCTGAAGGGGAAACCAAAGAACCTGACGTGGGAAGCTGAACAAGAGCAGGCCTTCAACGAGACGAAGAGGGCCCCCCTCGCCAGAGCCGCGAGACCTTATGCCACCAAGACCCTACTGCACCCTTACGCCTCACCAGTGACACCAGCAACATCGCCTGCGGGGCTGTCCTCGAGCAGACTAGTCCAGGGCAGGCCCCAACCACCTCGCCTTCTACAGTAAAAAAAAAACTGTCACCCTCCGAGACGAGATACAGCACGTTCGACCGTGAGCTCCTGGTGGTGTACCAAGCAGTGCGCCACTTCCACTACCTCCTCGAGGCGCCCCTTTCACGATCAGGACAGACCACCGCCCATTAGTGCACTCCTTCACCAAGGCGGGCGACGCCTGGTCAGCTAGACAGCAGAGGCACCTGGCCAGCCATCGCGGAAAGGGGGTCGGCTGCCCACCATCCCAGTACGTGCCCGGCGAGAAGAACCCCGTGGCGGACGCACTTTCGAGGATAGAAATCAACGCCATACACCTCGGGGATCGACTACGACCTCGCCCGGGTAGGGAACAGGCCGCCGACCCGGAGACCGCTGCATATTGCCACAGCTATCACCACCCTCAGGTGGGAAGACGTGCCCTTCGGACAGGCGGACACGATGCTTCTCTGCGACATCAGCACGGGCCGCCTGCGCCCGCTGATCCCAGCCTCCCAAAGGAAAGGCGTATTCGACATCATACATGGACTCTTGCACCCCTCGGGCCGGACGACGATTCGCCTCCTGACGGAGAAGAAGTTCATCTGGCACGGAATTCGGAAGGACTCCCTCGAGTGGGCCAGGACCTGCGTGCCTTGCCAAACTAGTAAAGTCAGTTGGCACACAGAATCAGGCGTGGGGGAATTCCCGCAGCCAAAATGAAGATTTGGCCACATTCACATAAACGTCGTGGGCCCCCTGCCCCCGTCGGCAGGCACCAGATACCTCTGACGATAATCGATCACTCCACCAGATGGCTGAGGCAACGCCAATGTCGTAGGCAACAACCAGAGCGTGCTCCGAAGCCCTTCTCGCCAGCTGGATCAGTCGATTCGGAGTGCCAGACGAGATCACGACAGACCGCGGACCCGTTTTCCTGTTGGAGTTGTGGACCGCCTGGCCCGCCTAATGGGGACATCGCTACACGCCACCGACCGCCTACAACCCGGCAGCTAACGGCATGGTGGAGAGAGCCCACCGATTGCTCAAGGCTTCCTTAATGGAAGAGCCAGCTACCATGGGTCCTCCTCGGCCTCGGGACCACCCCACTGGCGAACGCGAAGCATCACCCGCGGAGAAGGTATACAGGGAACCATGACAGTCCCTGGCGAGTTCTTCCCGACCAATGCTGACGATTGGCCGACGTCTCCATCGCCAGACTTCGGGAATCCGCCAGGAGATTCACGCCCTGTATCAAAACCCTCTCCGACAGGACCAAAACACTTCGTCCGAAGGCCCTATCATCATGCAAACACGTCTCCATCAGAGACGACGCCCGCCGCTAATGAGACCCTACCTAATTATTGTCTTGGGGGGGAGTATTTGTAAGGACAACGCTTATTCACAATTTTCTCTGTATGTAGTTCAACATTCGCGTTGTTCTTACTTCCCTCCGCTGAGAGCGTTCAGTGGGCTTTCCGCCAATGTATATATCTTGTGAAAGTCATATTTTATGTACTTTTGTATTTTGTATTATATGTCTCTCAAGAAACACAATCGGGTCTCGCTGACCCACTTTTATTCTCTCGCGGGTCGGTAACCACATTTCTGCCAGCATGCTGTATATTTGAATTTTCCCTTACCTGTAATAAAGTTAGTACACTACTACCTGCCTCTTTGTCCACACCTCACAGTACCACTCGACTAATCTAAGATAGTAGATGCAGGTTCGAAAGCAAACCGCAACCATTAGTTGGTCCAAGCCAGCATATGCATACCCAAACCAGTTAGTTCGGACAGTCTAAACTAAGAGCTACTACTCAGATTAACTAAGATGGTAGCAGTAGACCTCGAACTGGCTGGAATAGGCTACGAATATAACCACTTGTTAGGCTAAAAGGTATGACCCAATTATCCTGGCTATAGTATCTTAGGTTTACAAGTGCCCTATTTAGGCTTGGCTACCTTAAGTGACTAAAGAAAGACATTCACCTCTTTCTTTCGACTTAAGTTCCCATTCGATTTCATTAAGAAGAAAATGGTTTCGGTACAGTACTTTCGAAGGAACCAACTTTCGATTAACTTTAACTACTTTGTGTAAGAGTCGAAGTGTTTGGTCAATATTCTTATAGGAAGAACCAGCTTATACCAACAAGTATATAAAACATGGGAATTCTCCTTACTGTAAAGTTTGGTTTGAAGTTTTCTGGAGTCAACCCAAAGTATGCTACTTCCCACCATTACTAAGAGGTATCCATATCCTTCCATCCCAATTTGATCTCAAATAGTTAGTAGGATTTCTGAGAAGGTATCTATTTGCATACGTCATCGCCATTCCGACCATACGGCCACGGCACCTTTTGATCTTTAATGGCAACTGATGGCTCAATCCCGAATAGTCAGTAGGATTTGAGAAGGTATATTTGCATGCATCATGGTCGTCCAACCATACGGCCTCGGCCACTTTGATCTTTTATGGCCGCTGATGGCTCGATCTTGAAAAATATTATAGTCAATAGGATTTAGAAGGTATCTGTTGCAATCCTATATACAAATATGAGAGCAATTTTATCATATTTTATACTCTGACCATCTTTTTTTTTTTTGGAATCCATGGAAAAACGTTTGTAAAAGCATCGGGCGTATGTATCAAGTTAAGCAATAGCATTGTAGTCTCATGTCCAGAAGTTCCCTCGCTTCTCTCTGGTGGACAAGATCTTCGAGTTCAAAGTCTTGTGCTTCGGGTTGGCCACAGCCCCTCAAGTGTTCACAAGGGTCTTCTCTCTCATGTCAAGTTGGGCCCATGCTCAGGCATGTTAGTCAACCAGGAAAAGTCGAACCTCGTACCCACTCAAGGATTCTCTACCAAATGGGCATGGTCATCGATACACAGTGGCAAGAGTGTTCCGTTCGGATCAGAGATTGGAGAAGTTGCGGGCTGTGGAACGCGCAACTTCCTATCAAAGTCGCATCAGTCAGCTCCATCAGTAGCAGGTTCTTCTGGGAGTGCTTATCTTCCCTGGAGAAGCTGGTTCCTCATGGGCGTCTTCATCTTCGGTCCTCTGCAATGGAGACTGGGGGAATTCTGGTCTCCGCGGGGGACTCTCCCCTGTTTATGGTCCCACTGTCTTTGTAAGTGAGAGAAGACCTTCGTTGGTGTTTGGACGACCAGATTCTATTGAAGGGCGTCCCTCAGCGTTTCTCCCCCTCCGGACTTCCTTCTGTTCTCTGGATGCCTCCCTAGCAGGTTGGGGCACGTACTTAGGCGACCTCATCATTCAGGCGTTTGGGGGGGGTTTGGAGGACAAGCAGCAGCATATCAACGTCTTGGAGTTGAAGGCGGGTTTCCTTGTCTGAAGGAGTTTCTGGGGATGGTTGAGGGTCACTCTGTCGTTCTCATGTCGGACAACACCACGGTGGTAGCCTACGTGAACAAACAGGGAGGCCTAGTTTCTCAGCAACTTCATGCATTGACCGTCGAGCTTCACCAGTGGGCAGTCAGCAATTCAGTAGAGCTCTCGGCCAGGTATATCCCAGGGAATCGGAACATGGTCGCAGACAAATCAGTCGCCAGGATCAGATCTTAGGCACAGAGGGGTCCCTTCATCAATAGGTGGCAGACAGGCTTTTCCAGGTTTGGGGGTAGACCCATGCTGGACCTTTTTGCGACACGCTACCATAGGAAGCTGGAGGTGTTCTGTTCAGTGGTCCCAGATCCCTTGGCATTGGCAGAAGATGCATTCCAACATCCCTGGGACAACCTGGAAGTGTATGCCTTCTCTCCATTTTGTTTGATCTGTCAGTTTCTGAACAGGCTGTTGGGTTCACAGGGTCTCAGAATGACTTTGGTAGCCCCTCTGTGGCCTCAGGCGGAATGGTTTCCAGATCTGCTGTCGTTGTTGTTGAAGATTCCGAGGGAGATTCCCCCTTGGCGGCATCTCCTGTGTCAGCCCCTGCAGAAAGGTTCCATCAGTCAGTAAAATCCTGTCTCTCTTCACGGTTGGAGGCTATCAAACTATCTCCTCTGAGAGAGAGGCTTTTCTCAAGAATCGCTGGGCAAATGTCCAGCAGTCTTAGGAAGTCAACCTCCGCAGTTTACCAAGGCAAATGGGCGATCTACTGTGATTGCTGTCGTAAACGTTGTTTTTTCTCCACTCGCGACCTCTATTCAGCGAATAGCAGACAAGAAACGTTTGTCCGTGTCTGCTATTAGAGGCTACAGGGCGGCTCTGAGTTTGGTTGTTTTACGCCCTGAAGGGTATTTACCTCTCTTCCCTGGAACTTTCCTGCTAGTTAAGGGGTTTGAGCAGTCGACTTCTCCTAGAGAGCTCAAGCCTCCGACGTGGGATGTTTCCTTGGTGCCTAAGAGCTTGACTAAGAGTTCCATATTATGACCTTGCGTCGCTCATCTGACTGGAACCTGAAACTCAAGACAGTTTTCCTTTTTGGCTTTGGCATTTTCCAAAAGGGTAGGAGAGCTCCATGGGCTGAGTTATGAGGTGAAGCACACCAGGGGTTGGAAGTTTGTGTCCTTCGAATTTGTCCCGGAATTCGTGGCCAAGACCCAAAATCCCTCGGTGCATGATGACAGGTTCACTTCGTTTTCCATTCCATCACTGATGACTTATTGGGTGGTGGTGCTCAAGAGCTTTTGTTGTGCCCTATCCGGGCCCTGTGTTGCTATCTTAAAAGGACTCATCACCTTAGACCTGGCTGCCGCACACTTTTTGTCAGTACAGGCCGTACAAATAAAGAGGTGTCTAAGAATACTATCTCTTTTTGGATACAGGAAACCATCAGATAGGCATACTTGATTCTTGATGATTCCATCACCACGTCTGCACAGGCTAGAGCACATGACGTTAGGGGTATTGGTCCCTCTCTGGGTTTCAAAAGAACTTGGTTGTACATAGAGTGCTGAGCGCTGGTACTTGGTTACGCCAGTCCACATTCACCTCCTCCTTATCTTAATGATGTTGCCCACAGATCTATGGACACGTTTTCCCTGGGTCCTACGGTGGCTGCCCAACAAGGTTGTGTAACTCATAGTTGCCCTTAACGGAGCACCTTTGTATCTTACCTAAGATGATTGTGTGGATGAGAGAATGAGTGAGTTGGCTGACCTCCTCCTTTCTCTTGTACCTTTCCTTCTTCCTTCGGGCGGTTTAAGGAATTGACAGTCATTTGCTGGACTGGTCTGATACAGGTGAGTGAGGTAGTCATACTGGTAGTGTGGTTGTGCAGTATACAATACCTTACCCACTATTAGTAGCATGGGCTCCGCTCCTGGGCAAGGAGGAGTCAGGAGTACTACAAACCCTAGTGCCTTGGGTTTGTTTTTTGGACAAAGTTTCTCTTTGGTTCCCTATACAATGGTTATCACATATATCATTGTACGTCGCTCAGGTTCTGAGTGGTTAGATATTAGTGTATCTAGCTTCTCCAACGGGCTTCAGTCCCTCTCTAAGAACTATTTCTTTTGAGAGCTGAACTGGGGGCGGGTAGGCCCCCACCGCGGTCTAGGATGTCTTATACTTCCCTCCAAGTATGAGTCTATCCTATTGTTAAGACCGAGGGTTTGTTCGCGTATGAACAAATGACAAATTTTCTAAGACAATTTGATTTTTCATAGCTACAAACCTGAGGTCTTAACGTTATACTGCCCACCTCTAGCCGCCCGTCTCTTTTTTTTAAGTCATCCTGAGTTGGGAAAGACTTGAGTAGATGATCGGCGTTTGACCACTCTTCACCCTATCTACGCATGCGTTGCCAGATTCCACAAGATTCCTTGCTTTCATCTGCTTTTTAACCGGATCCAGCTAGGTGCTAGAAATTATCCTATTGTTAAGACCTCAGGTTTGTAGCTATGAAAAATACAAATTGTATTAGAAAATTGTCATTTTAGTTGTCGTTTAATATGATTTCATCATTTCAGAACAGTTTTGTGGTTGGTAAGGTAGTAGTAGTAACTGGATTTATTGTTATTAACTGTTAAATGGAAGGTTGGTAAGTTCTTAGGGCAATAACTAGTGTTGAATTATTATGTTGCAAATCCCCCAGTGCTAGCTTTGATAGCCTAAACTTCAGGGTCATTTGCATATAAATGATAGGAGTAAGCTGGTAAAGACAGGCAAACATAAACCAAGTTGGCCTTGCCTGCCCTAGGAACCTTTTGGAAAATGGGCCACTCGCCCCAAAATATTGCAAGGGGAGATTTCTTCTTTGGCTTGGGTAAAGAAAACCATTAAGTATTATTTTGCTTCTCTTCTCCAAAAACTAATTCCATATTGCTGTCTCATTCTGAATCCAGGTTAAGTCCTAACCAGTTCTTTAAATGTTTGAGCTCAATACATGGGAAGGGAGTCCTTTTGTTTGGGCAGTCATGAAGAGGGCAAAGCGTATGCAAAATCATACCTCTGTTGCAAATAGGATGGTCGTCCCCCTTCTTCCTAGGACTTTCTTTGCTTGTTTGTACAATCTTGGAGTAAGCGTATGATGAACAAACGTGTTGGTGTTGGAATTGCGAAACAACCTCATGGGTGCAAATAAAGCCGTAGTTATCATCTATGGTTTTATTATGTAGAGGATGAAAAATCAAGCGTCCATGCTGTTCATCTTTGCCTCTTCAAATGCTCTGTTTATAATGCTGTCTCATGGAAATTTAATAACAGACCAAGTGAAGTTAACAAACTGGGGTAGAACACTTCCCTCAAGTATCCATGTGTAAAAATTACACCCGCTTCCAAGTTTCCAAAATCATCCTTTCATTTGCTCTGAACCTGAGCAAGAACAATAGGGAGCCATGCAGTGTTGGATTCATACAAATGTAACTAAAAAATGCACTCTCAAAGTTAATTCTCCCCAAAGGGGGTTTAGTGGATGCATGGATTCTACCTCACTTGGTGCACATTAGGCTATACTGAAGGCTGTTTGTAGCATCCCGTCAGCTCTTTGCTGCACCCACATTTTAGCCTTTTACTTTACATTCATTATGCTTCTAGTGTAATATCCGGTTTCTCTTAATAAGTGCAACCTTGCGGTTTTCAGATAGCTCACCTTTAGAGCCTTGTATTCCATCTAATTTATTTTCTTGGAGCTTAGTGTAGTCTTAACAACTCCCGATTCCCTGGGGTTCAGTTTCTTAATTGCTGAAAATGGCCCAGTTCTTGGCTTTATGGTCTTAAATTTATTGTTTTCCTACCTTAAATTTCATGTTTCTTACGTTCAAGCTCCAGCTTGGCTGCCCCATGTGAAGAGTCAATTAATTTTAGGATGTTGAAAAAGAAAATAGCTATTACTGAAAAATAATAGATATCTGGAACTGGTGTTCTGCCACAGAGTTAAGCGGAGAGGTTTGGTTTACCCCAAAAAAGAAAGGAAAGAGAAAACAATTTATTGTGCAATAAAAGCTTACAAAGCACAGCACAACAGGCAACCCGGACGCGGTATGCGGACAGGAGAAAGCCTTCTAGAATGAATGGCAATGGCTGTGGTGTTATACATACCTTTTCCACCCTATTGATTACTAGACAAACGTCATTCATCAGGGCTGATATGGTACCCGGGTAGTATTACAAAATTTAAATACTTACAGATAAACTATATTGGGAAATTACAATATGTGAAGTAGAATTACCCATTAAGTGATTGCACTGTATAATTAGTCTTAAGTATTATAAAATATGGAACTTTTTATATAAGCTGTTCAAAAAAAAAAAAAAATTTGAATGTCTGCTATAAACAAGATATACATTTTTATCAGGTTTCTGTGGAGGTAGACAATTGCTACGGAGTAACATGTGATATCTTTAGGGTAAATAATGAGCTAATGTCATTACTTTATAACAAGTTAAGACAAAATAATTACTTGACAGTATGAATGACATCAGTTGAGGTCAACACATCAGATTTTATAAATATTATAAGAAAAAGTAGATATCAACAGTTTTAATGATGCTAACAGGAAGCTCCAAAATAGGATATCTACAAGGTAGTTTATGCTCAATATGCTAATATAGTTTATTTAACTGAATGAGTTACATTTAGATGAGGTCAACATAAAGTTTTATATAAAAGTTATAAAAAAAATTAGAACCATAACAATTTCAATGATGCATAACAGGTAACTGAAGAATAAGATGTACTACAATTTTGTTACTGCACAGTATGCCGATAATTATGTCGGTGAAGGAATTGCGTTTAGATGAGATCAACACATATGATTCTAGGAAAATATTATGAAAACAAAGTAGAAATACAGCAGTTATTTTTATGCTACTAGGTAGCTGCCGAATAAGACTTGCTACATTTAATTTATGCACAATGGTACATTATGTACAAGTCTGTTGACTATCGGGAGCAAGCAAATTTTGGATGAGTATTGATAACCCTTTTCAGCTTACCAGGTTGCAGAAAATGCTGAGTAGGTCAACTTCACTCAGTTCCTGTGGCCTGTAATGAGTAATCTCTTTCACACTCCACGAGATGATGACTTAAAGTGTGCTTCCTTCACTCGCCACATAGTCTACAGCATGTTTCTGATGGACTTGACAGCTGGCAGTACCTCCCAAAGGTATCGGCTCAGCATCCTGGGTTCTGCCATACGTTGTTTGCTCTCTTCTGCTCTCCAGTCCACAATGTTTGTAGTCGGGTGATTTTCCTCCTGTAATTTCAAGGTATTTTCTTATTGATGAGTGTGTTTTCTTTGAACATCTCTATTCTCTCATTGTATCTTCGCATTATTTCCATTCCAACCGAGTCCTTCAACATACTCAGGGATGGTGTCAGTTTGTAATCCATTCTCTCCTTCCTTGCGCCTTCTTTAGCAAGCTCGTCGGCTCTCTCATTGCCTTTGATTCCAATGTGTGAAGGCCAATGGTTGAAGGCACCCATATGAATGCAACCATTCTGCCTGCCTCGTCTTATCTGTGATAGCAGGTCTACAGCTCTTCTCACTATGATACTTGATTCAGCTTTTCTTGGTGTTAGAGATTGCAGGGCACTCAGGCTATTGTGGTATTGTCCTTATTCATATTTATGATACTCAGGGCAGCTGCAATACCTAACGTTCTGACTGTAATATGGAATCATCCTCTGATGATTGTAATAAAAGAGAGTATACCTCTCTCCATTCTGATACAGTTACCCCGCTTCCTGCTCTACCATCTTCCGGGAGTGACCCATCTGTATAATACTGTACCCGTTCCCCCTGAAAACTGCCCAGCCTCTGAAAATATGTCATTCTTCAGCAATGCAGGGTTCATCTCTTCCCTTTTCCTTTTATTAAAGCTGATAGCAATATCTCAGTCTCTGGAAATGCTCCATGGGGGATGCCTTTTTACATCTATCTAGGTTGCGTGTAAGTATTCTTTTATACTAGAATCCTCTATTAATGTCTTGTTGCAGTAACCCAACGATTCTTTAATCTTTTAGGATAGCTGTGAATTGAGAGTATCTCTTGTTAATCCATCGTCATCTGTCATGATGGACCTATACAACTGGACAACTGGATGATTGCTGTTCTTGCTATTCTGTGATGTATTGGATGCAGACCTGCCTCATTCCTCAATATTTCTTGCCTAACACTTTTAGGTGCCCTTATTATACTTCTCGCTGCCTTGTTCTGGATGATGCCTAGGATACCAATATAGCTCTTCCTCAGTGGCAGCAACATGCTACTACTGTAGTCAATTATTGATCTTATCATAGATGTATAAAGTCGCGTCACCACAGGTACACTTGCACCCACAGAGCCACATGCTACTTTCCCAAGAAGCCTGTACTATTCTCTTAACTTCATACAATTTATGACACCTGTTATTGAGTATGGGCCAAAAAGAAAAAAAAAATTCTGGACAGCTAGTTAGAAACCTGTCGTCTTCTGATGACACAATCAAATCATACCAATCAAATCCAGCTTGACTTTACCAAGCCGTGTCAAACAGTTTGGTGTCTGACTGACCTTGAAGGCATGTGCTATTAATTGGAATGTTAGCGTTTTCAAGAATCCCACGAAGTGGATATCAGTGGAGGAAAGTTAAGATTCACGAATTCGTGTGTATCTGACAGTTTGAAATATATGTCAAATTGCATATTATGCAGGAAGGAGGGATCCCACTAAGCGCATAACAAGTGTCACTTGGTTTGCTGCATTTACTACTAACATCATAGTGGTGGGGGGCGGGTGTTGCCAGTAATTGAATTATTTTTATTTGTTGATGACTTCACTCTGGGTATGAGGAGATTTGCAAAAGTCAATTAAGTTAAGTATATCTTAGTTTTACCAGACCACTGAGCTGATTGCACAGCTCTTGTAAGGGCTAGCCCGAAGGATTAGATATTTTTACGTGACTAGAAACCAATTGGTCACTTAGCAACGAGACTACAGCTTATTGTGGCATCCGAACCACATAATATCGAGAAATGGACTTCTATCAATGATTTGACCGTCAAAAGCGGGAAAAGTCAGAACCTTACCGATTGTTTCTCCGCTAATGACGTCACACCCGAACCGAGTTCGTCGAGCAAAGCTCTGCCGTGTGGACGGGTCTTTAGAGGTACGGAAGGGCCCACTGAGGTCCTGGGTATGACTATTCTTGAAATGTAGCTCCGTAGTAAGCACGGAAAAGTTAAATGAGTATGTAATCATGATTTCATGTCTATGCAGTAGTAGTAGTTCTTTCATTAACTGTTGGCAGTCGGTGCATAAACGTCACTGCGTCTGTCCTTTGCAATGTAAATGTACAGGCGGTAGGTATAGAAGGATACTTTGAAATTCTTAGATGATATTTTAGTAGCTATAATTCTCACTGTTGGCAAACCACTGCATGAACATAGATGCCTCTCTCCATGAAATGTAGATGTAGTTTTGCTAGACAGAAAGACTGCTTAGGTGAAGCTATGAATTCGTCGTTTCATGTAGCTCTTTCGTAAGACCAACTTCAATACCTTTATTCTTATAAACGAAAGTTAACTCGTAGATTATTAGAACCATTTGAAAAGAATCAAAGACCCAAGGGAAGAACAAGTAGTAATTCCTGACACTAATCTTTAAAAAAAAAAAAACACGTTTATAGTTTATGATTATAGTTTATGAAGAGTGCCTGTGGCAGAGTTTTACGTGAAAAGAGAACTGAATGGCTATTTAAAACCCCCTCCCACCCCCTCTCCAAAAAAAAGTCCCTTAATGATATTTTGGGGGTTGGGGGTGGGGTCAGATGACTTAGATTTGGGAGACCTATTAACTTTGCTCACACATTATTTAGGTTCTGTGCAGTGTCCCTGCAGCCACTAGCTGCAACCCCTTTCATTCCTTTTACTGTACCTCCATTCATATTGTCTCTTCCATCTTGCTGTCCACCCTCTCCTAACTTTTGTTTCATAAAGCAACCGCGTTTTCTGCTATTACACCTTTCAAGCCTTTCAACTCGCAATTTTCTCTTTCATCACTGATTGACCTCTTAGACTCCAGTGCTTGGCTGTTGGCCTATATTCTGTACTCCATTCCATTCTATAAGTTAGTTGGCTAATGAGTCACATTGTTACCAATTAACAATAATTGCCTGCCGGTCTTTGCCTTGTGAGCAGAGTAAAGACACTGGTATAGAACATCATCTGGTACCACTGTTTGTTGCCACATCTACTTCCATCGTTTCATTGCTAATGACGTCATCCTGCTTCGCGTATAATATTATAACCAATGTTCGTTCGATCGTGTGGACGCACCTTTACCATAACCCGTTCCACTATATTGACCGACCGAGTATGGAGCCAGAACGATGCGATTGTCTGGTAACACTGCTTCAGAGGCGAGGGAAAATATAAACTGTAGAAAATGCCCAACTTGCATGGCCACTAGTGTGGACCAAGTATAGAGAGAGGCCTTAAAGGGGTTTTATCTTAATCTAGGACTCAGCAACGTAAGCCATTACTTTACAAATAAGAAAATTATATTGAAAATGAAATTGCTACTATATGATAAACCAATTTAAATTAATTTTGTTACGCATACCAAATTTCTTGGGTTGTATTTTGACCAACGAATGAATTGGAATTTCACATTAATTACTTACGTGAAAGCTGTAGTAAAGTACTTCATCTCTCGAAGAAAAATTGTCACATACCAAGTGTTAGCTCAGATAGAAGTACATTACTCTATTTACATCTATATGCCTCTGCATCTGCCAGTACTTTGGAAAAATTAAATCCTCTTCACAATACAGGTTTGAGATATGCTACGGGTGCATTTAAATCTACACCTTTGTCATTTCTCTGTATAGTGAAACAGGTCTATGTTCACTCGCATCAAAGAAGAAGGGTCGAATATAGTTTTAAACTTCTATTCACGGACATTAAGATACCCATCAAAATTGAGTAGACTTATAGATAATACCATCATTCCAAAAAGAATTGGGCCACGATCTTTTATCCATATGTTATACGACTTCATGCAGATAATATCTCCATTTATACAGATAGCTCAAAAACTGATGCTGCTGTTGGGTTCGCAGTTATTACAGACGAAAAATATTATCATGGAAGAATGCCTGTTTATAGCTCCATATATTCCACTGAATTGGCAAGAATTTCATTGGCTCTGTATAAAATCCCTAATACTCTCAGCAAACATTACACTATATATAGTGATTCAAAAAGTGCTATTCAAGCAATAGGTTCGTTAATCATCATCACCCTGCCATTAGAGCAATACAAGAAAATATTCATTTTTAAGCATTCGAAATATCAAGATATCCTTGTGCTGGACATCAGGCCATGTTGGAATTGAAGGCAATGAAATTGCTGATAAAAATGCAAAGAAAGCAGCATTAAAACGATAAAAAATAAAATGTCAAAACATATTATAAGGACTCTAAAAATGATTTAAAATTTATTTCAGATAAAATCTGGAGAGACCAATGGTTATCACTTGAAAATAACAAACTTAGAGGGATAAAGACCACCATGAGGTGGCTTTGTGCAGGCTGCGTAATGGGCACACAAGGTTAACCCATGGCTTTCTTATGTCTAATCAGCCTCCTCCAGAATGTGATACCTGTCAAACCAGAATAAACTGTGAAACTCATTTTAATTGAATGCTCTAAGTATTCACATATTAGACATAAATACGTTGGATCATCTAGAATGCAGGACATTCTAGGAGATGACGACTCAAATGTTTGCAAGATTTTTAAAATCTTAACAGATACAGATTATTAAAACATATAAATAATTTTATTAGATACAGATATATTAATTTTGTTCATGCACATTTGTTTTAAATGTACAAGTAATGTTTTATCTATTTTTTTTTTAATTAAATGACTTTAAAAATATATTCTATTTAAAATAGTATTTTTAGCAGATTTTATTTGCATAAAGCAGCCGATTGGACTTGGTCGGAAATGGCCGCTTAAACAAATATAATAATAATCTTATGACGGAAACACGCTCTTTACTATAGTAGGTTCACATCAGCCGCGCATTTGATGTCTAGGCCAGTCCCTTACGACGCTCTAATTGGCAGTTTGATAAGCCAATCACAGGGATAGAAACTCTCAGTCTCTCGAGAGAGTTCACATAGACAGGACGTATGTTCCACCTCTCCTGAGGGATATTTTTGAAAGACATATCCCTTAGGAGAAGTGGAACATAAATCCTACCCATGTGAACTCTGGAGAGACTGAGAGTATCCACCCCTGTGATTGGCTTATCAAAAAGCAATCAGGAGCGTCGTAAGGGACTGGCCTAGACATCAAATGCACGGTTGATGTGAATCTACTATAGTCCCACGCCAGTCAAAATATACAGGGTCTGCTCACGAGGCGTACTAAAACCTATCCCGCCCCTTGTGAAACGTCATCAGTTACAAAGGACCAATATCTTTGTTATGAAGCTATATTTACGATAACATTTTCATATAACTATTTTTGCGATGGCGTTTTTTTATACAAATTTTCCTTTTATTGCATGTTTCCGTGTACTACGTTAAAGTACAAAGAATGATCTTTCAATTGGTATATAGCACATTACAATTACGATTACTTTCAAACCCACAAGCGCGCAGAAAAAAATTATCTACGCACAAGCAAAATGTGCAATTACTTCATCCGTCAACCTACATACATTCACGTTTCGTAGCGTATCTGACTAAGGGATGATGATAGAAAGAAACTGAAGAATGGATTAGAAAGCTGATAAAATTTACTATATAATGCATAAATAAAATTGATAGGTGTTCTCAGAAATTTTCGAGAAGTTTCTAGGTCAAAGACGGACCAAAATTTTTAAATTTTATGTAAATATTTACCACATTTTTCTTGCATAATTTTTCATCTTATTACGTTTTGTCATATACCATGTAAAAGTACAAAGAATGCCCTTTCAATTGGTATATGACACATTACAATTACAATTACTTTCAAACCCATAATCGCGCACAGAAAATATTATCTACGCACGCAAAAATTAAAAAAATTAAGCGTTCGTGGGAGATCTGAAATCTAGCCCCGCCCCTTGTGAGACGTCATCAGATACATCCAGCCAGACTGTCGAATAACTTTTTGTACTCTTTTCGGGAATATTATAATCATTTGAGGCATGCATAATTTAATACCTTTTATGTATACAGTTTGTGTTATATGTAAACTTGTGTTCGGAAGTATATTTATGTGATATGAAGTGCTAATGAGAAATTTGCTGGAAATGTGTTTCCCTGTATCATTTTCTTCATCATTTATTCCTTTGATACCTTATATCGTATATGATGTAATTCTTATACTTTTGATATTGTTTTTTTTTTGTGTGGCCAAGTCGTGCAAATGCAAACTCGCCATTGCCTTTTTTACACTGCCTGTATCCACATTTTCTTTGTATTTTTGCATAACAATAAGGATTCACAATAAGATTTGGAAATATAATTAATCTATCATTCTAACCTTTATCATAAAAATTGCTTTTCAAAGTGAAGTATGAACACAGTGACAGAACTAAATACATTTCTTAAGAATTATTTAAAATCTTGATAATATTACTACCTGAAAGAGAGAGAGAGAGAGTTGTCATGTTTAAAAGAAATGGACTTGAAGAGAAAACAGCAAACCATATATAGGTAAGTAAATAAATAAGTAAAGAATGAACATATGAAGAAAGCTGGAGTAGCTATGTGTGTTCAAACTGGTATATTTTGTGCAATAAAACAAGGTTTGGTGGTGACTAAATGAGAGAATGGGTATTAAAAAATCAAACAAGTGACCTCTACAGATTTTATCAAGATTTTATGAAAAACACCACGCGATATGGATTAAATGTATAAAAACAAAGGGTTCTTTAAGTAATTCAGTGGAGAAACATAGGAGTGTTAGTCACAAGGAGTGTTAGTCTTGTGACGTCACAGTATTAGCTCCACCCCCAATGCCGAGTTGAGCAGACCCTATATACTTTGAATTATTATTAAAAAACATCAAGCATGTGACCTCTTTACAGGTTTTATCAGATTTTATTAAAAAAACCATGCGATATTGATTAAATGTATAAAAACTAAAGCTTCTTTAAGTAATTCAATGGAGAAGCACGGGTAGTGTTACTCTCTGACGTCACAGTATAGCTCCGCCCCCCACTCCGTTTGAGCAGACCCTACTACTTTGACTCTGAGCAGACCTACTACTTTGACTCTGGTCCATACCAACAAAGGAAAGGAAAAATTTAGAGCGGGTTCAAATTTGAAACATAACTAGACTGCAGGGTGCAGTAGGGTAATATGGACACCCTTTCTCTATTCTGACCAAGGACTTTCGTGGTACGTCTTGTCCAATAAAATTTATTCTTGCAATTTGTATTGCTGCAGTGTGGTCCCTTTTTCCTGTAGCCTGATCTATATCTAAGGCACAATAGTATATGTTTTAGTTCTAATAAATATAAAATATGATCCGGTAACTCTTCTTCCTCTTCAAAATGCAACAGAAATTCCGTCTCTTCGATAGACCTTCTGTCCCCTAGAGATTAATTAACCAGTGTCATGACTTCCCTCGACTTTTTGTACAGGCATTTCTTTGATATTCGCAAAACAGATGACCCCCTAAAAAAAGTGGTTGCTTTAAACAACCATATAGATTGGTCATTTATTTTGCAGAATATCAAAGAAAATACCTGTGCAAAAATTTTTAAAAATCGAGGGAAGTTACGACACTGGTTAATTAGTGTCTAGGGAACAGAAGGTCTGTCATAGAGACGGAAATCGTTGCATTTTGAAGAGGAAGAAGAGTTGTAGATATTTTATATTTATTAGAACTAAAGATAAACTACTCTGCCGTAGAAATAGATCAGATCACAGGAAAAGAGACCGTAATGCAGCAATAAAAATTAGTACAAGAATGAATTTTATTGGACAAGATCTACCACGAAAGTCCTTGGTCAGAATAGAGAATGACGCCCATTCGTAGTAAGGCACTGCAGTGCAAGTTATATTCCAAATTTGAACCTGCTCTAAATTTTTCCTCCCTTTGTTGGTATGGACTTTTCTTCCAACTCCCTTTTCATGAGAGAGAGAGAGAGAGATAGAGAGAGAGAGAGAGGAGAGAGAGAGAGAGAGAGAGGGGTAAACTTACTACTACGTACCTGAAGCAGTGCAGTAAATAGGCATGCGCAGGTTGTGGGTCACATCATACCACAAACGGGACTGGCAATGCCTGTATTATTGTTATTATTATATTATTATTTATTATTATTATTATTATTATTATTATTATTCATAAGATAAACTCTTCTAATGGAACAAACCCGCAGGGACCATCGACTTGAAATTCAAGCTCCCAAAGAATGTGGCATCCATTCGAAACTGCAACAGATGGTAATGCGAGTACTGAAAAGAGGAGATCAATTACAACTAATAATAAAAATGTAAGTGAAATATTAAATACGAAATGAGTTGTATCAGGGTAGTAATGCATTAATAGTTGAAAATACATGGCAAAATACCGTCTAGAACGCATGATGTAGATATAAAATTTCGTGGATTTTTGTGGGGTACTTTGTATAATAGAGCGCAACCATACTGTGTCTCGTAAAATATGGGAGAACAAGGGGAAGGAAGCTTCATTGAAAAAAACAAATTATTAATTCACAACTACAAAGTAAAAGAAAGTAAGGAAACAATCATTAGAAAAAGAACATACCCTCTCGCAAAGGATGTGGAGTACCTACTGGCAATGATAACAATAATTCAGCTTATGAAGCTGAAGATGCCTCGCGGTATTAACTCCATTAACGCGAAAAATTAGAAAAAAAAAATTCAACTCCATATAGACGAAAATTAAGAGGAGCAGTTGCTAGAAAATACTATCAAGTTCGTAAAACCACCCTGTGGTAGGGGTGTAAGATTACTACCACTGTAGGTCCTGTGTGTCGTAAAAGGCGACTAAGAGGACAGCTACTGCCTTGCAGACTTATTTTTTTTTCTTTTTAGTAAAATAACTGTGGAAACTGCTACCTTTCAGTCTTATCTTTTTAAGTCAAAGGAGGGCGAGGCCCACCGCTAATAACAGGAAACTGCTGCCTTGCAATCGTAATTTTTTAGTCTAAGGCGAGGCCCACCGCCAATAACGGGAAACTGCTGCTTTGCAGTCTTAATTTTTTTAGTCAAAGGCGAGGCCCACCGCCAATAACTGGTAACTGCTGCCTTGCAGTCTTACTTTTTTTAGTCAAAGGCGAGGCCCACTGCCAATAACTGGTAACTGCTGCCTTGCAGTCTTACTTTTTTTAGTCAAAGGCGAGGCCCACCGCCAATAACGGGAAACTGCTGCCTTGCAGTCTTACTTTCTTCAATCAAAGGCAAGGCCGACCTCCAATAACTGTGGAAACTGCTGCCTTGCAGTCTTACTTTAGTCAAGGCGAGTCCTCGGCCCAATTACTGGAAACTACTGCCTTGCAGTCTTACTTTTTTTTACTTTTTTTTAGTCCAAGGCGAGACCCACCGCCAATAACTGGAAACTGCTGCCTTGGAGTCTTACTTTTTTTTTTAGTCAAAGACGAGGCCCACCGCCAATATCTGTGTAACTGCTGGCTTGCAGTCGTACTTTTTTAGTCAAAGCAGGCCCACCGCCAATACTGGAAACTGCTGCTTTGCAGTCTTACTTTTTTAGGCAAAGGCTAGGCCCACCGCCAATACCAGGAAAACTGCTGCCTTGCAGTCTTAATTTTTTTAGTCAAAGGCGAGGCCCACTGCCAATAACGGGAAACTGCTGCCTTGCAGTCTTACTTTTTTTAGTCAAAGGCGAAGCCCACTGCCAATAACGGAAACTGCTGGCTTGCAGTCCTAATTTTTTTTAGTCAAAGGCGAGGCCCACCGCCAAATAACTGGTACTGCTGCCTTGCAGTCTTACTTTTTTCGTCAAAGGCGAGGCCCACCGCCAATAACTGGTAACTGCTGCCTTGCAATCTTACTTTTTTTAGTCAAAGGTGAGGCCCACCGCCAATAACGGGAAACTAAACTGCTGCTGCAGTCTTACTTATTTTAGTCAAAGGCGAAGGCCACTGCCAATAACGAGAAACTGCTGGCTTGCAGTCCTAATTTTTTTAGTCAAAGGTGAGCCCACCGCCAATAACTGGAAACTATTGCCTTGCAGTCTTACTTTTTTTTTAGTCAAAGGCTAGGCCCACCGCCAATACCAGGAAACCTGCTGCCTTTCAGTCTTACTTTTTTTTTAGTCAAAGGTGAGGCCCCACCGCCAGTAACTGGAAAACTGCTGCTTTGCAGTCTTACTTTTTTTTGTCAAAGGCTACGCCCACCGCCAATAATGGGAAACTGCTGGCTTGCAGTCTTTACTTTTTTTTTAGTCAAGGCGAGGCCCCACCGCCAATAACTGGAAACTGCTGCCTTGCTACAGTTTCACTTATTTAGTCAAAGGCGAAGCCACCGCAAACATAAACGAGAAACTGCTGCCTTTGCAGTCTTACTTTTTTTTTAGTCAAAGGCGAGGCGCTAATAACGGGTGGGAAACGTTGCTGCCTTGCCGTCTTATTACTTTTTTTTAGTCAAAGGCGAGGCCACCTGCCAATAACGGGAAACTACTGGGGGCGAGGGCCCACCGCACATAACTAGAAACTCTGCCGTGGAGTCGTAAAACTTTTTTTTAGAGTCAAAGGCGAGCCCACGCTAAAATAAACGTGGAAACTGCTGCCCTGTTGGCCGTCTTACTTTTTTTTAGTCAAAGGCGAGGCCACTGCCAATAAGGGGAAACATACTGCTGCAGTCTTTCTTTTTTTTTTTAGTCAAAGGCGAGGCCCCCCACTGCCAATAACGGGAAACTGCTGCCTTGCAGTCTTACTTTTTTAGTCAAAGGCGAGGCCACCGAATAATACGTGAAACTGCTGCCTTTGCCGTCTACTTTTTTTTAGTCAGGCATTTTTTTTTTGAAAGAGGCCCTGCCATAACGGGAAACTACTGCCAGGCCCACCGGCCAATAACGGGAAACTGCTCCTTGCAGTCTTTCTTTTTTTAGCAAAGGCGAGGCCCCACCGCCAATACGGGAAACTGCGGCCTTGCCGTTCTTTAACTTTTTTTTTTTTTTAGTCAAAGGCGCCGGCCCACTGCAATAACGGGAAAACTGCTTGCTTGGCAGTCTTTCTTTTTTTTTTAGCAAAGGTGAGGTTTTTTTCCCCTCCCAATAACGGGAAACCGGCTGCCTTGCCGTCTTTCTTTTTTTTTGTTGGTTGAAAAGGGTCAAAGCGAGCCACCCTGCCAATAACGGGAAACTGCTTGCCTTGCAGTCTTTCTTTTTGTTTTTAGTCAAAGGCGAGGCCCACTGCAATAACCGGGAAAACCTGCCGCCTTGCAGGTCTTTCTTTTTTAGCAAAGGCGGAGGCCCCACGCCATTTTTTTTTAACGGGAAACTGCGCCTTGCAGTCTTTCTTTTTTTTTTAGTCCAAAGGCGAGGCCCACTGCCAATAACGGGAACTGCTGCCTTGCAGTCTTTCTTTTTTTTAGCCAAAGGTGAGGCCAATGCCAAAACGGGAAACTCTGCTTGCAGTCTTTCTTTTTTTTTTAGTCAAAGCGAAGGCCCCACTGCCAATAACGGGAACTGCTGCCTTGCAGTCTTTCTTTTTTTTTAGCCAAAGGTGAGGCCCTCTGCATAACGGGAAACTACTGCCTGCAGTCCTTTCTTTTTTTTTTAGTCGCGAGGCCCCACTGCCAATAACGGGAAATGCTGCCTTGCTGTTTCTTTGTTTTTTTTTAGCAAAGGTGGAGGCCCACTGCAATAACGGGAAACTGCTGCCTTGCGTCTTTCTTTTTTTTTTTTAGTCAAAGGCGAGGCCACTGCCATAACGGGAAACTGCTGCCTTGCCAGTCTTTTTTTTTTTCTTTTTTTTAAAAGGCAAAGGTGAGGCCCACCTGCCAATAACGGGAAACTGCTGCTTGCAGGTCTTTCTTTTTTTTTAGTCAAAGGCGAGGCCCACAACTGCCATAACGGGAAACTGCTGGGCTTGCAGTCTTTCTTTTTTTTTTAGCCAAAAGGTGAGGCCCAACTGCCAATAACGGGAAACTGCTGCCCCTTCATCTTTTTTCTTTTTTTTTTAAGTCAAAGGCGAGGCCCACTGCCAATAAACGGGAAACTGCTGCCTTGCAGTCTTTCTTTTTTTTTTATTTTTTTTGTCAAAGGCGAAGGCCCACTGCCAAGGGAACGGGGAAACTGCTGCCTTGCATCTTTCTTTTTTTTTTTAGCAAAAGGTGAGGCCCAATGCCAATAACGGGAAACTTGCGCCTTGCAGTCTTTCTTTTTTTTGTAGTCAAAGGCGAGGCCCACGCCAATAACGAAAACTTTTTTTCTGCCTTGCAGTCTTTCTTTTTTTTTTTAGTCAAAGTGGAGGGCCCCCACTGCCAATAACGGGAAACTGCTGCCTTGCAGTTTCTTTTTTTTTTTCTTTTTTTTTGTCAAACGCCGAAAGGCACTTTCCTTTTTTTTTTTAGAAACGGGAACTGCTGCTTTCAGTCTTTCTTTTTTTTTTAGTCAAAGGCCGAGGCCCACTGCCAGGAACGGGAAACTGCTGCCTTCAATCTTTCTTTTTTTTTTAGTCAAAGGCGAGGCCCAACGCCAAAACTTGGGAAACTGCTGCCTTGTCAGTCCCTTTCTTTTTTTTTTTGGGTTTAGTCAAGGCGAGGCCCCCTGCCAATAAACGGGAAACTGCGCCTTGCCAGTCCTTTTCTTTTTTAGCCAAAGGGTTGGCCCAAAACGCCAATAACGGGAAAATGCTGCCTTGCATTCTTTCTTTTTTTTTTAGTCAAAGGCGAGGCCCAATGCAATACCGGGAAACTGCTGCCTTTGACAGGTCTTTCTTTTTTTTAGTCAAACGTGAGGCCCTGCCATAACGGGAAACTGCTGCCTTGCAGTCTTTCTTTTTTTTAGTCAAAGGCAAGGGCCCAACTGCCATAACGGGGAAACTGCTGCCTTTTGCATTTTCCTTTCCCTTTTGTTTTTTTTAAGGGTCAAGTGAGGCCCACTGCCAATAACGGGAAACACTGCTGCCTTGCAGTCTTTCTTTTTTTTTTAGTCAAAGTTAAAGGGCCACCTGCCATAACGGAAAAAAACTGCTGCCTTTGCCTTGCCAGGTTCTCCTTTGTTTTTTTATCAAATGCCGGAGGCCACCTGCCAATAACGGGGAAACTGCTGCTTGCAGTCTTTCTTTTTTTTTTTAGTCCAAAGAGGCCCACTGCAATAACGAAAACTACCTTGCCTTTTTGCCAGGTCTTTCCTTTTTTTTTTAGTTCAAAGGCCGGAGGCCCAACTGCCAATAACGGGAAACTGCTGCCTTGCAGTCTTTCTTTTTTAGCCAAAGGTGAGGCCCCTCCACTGCCAATAACGGGAAACTACTGCCTTTGCAGTCTTCTTTTTTTTTAGCCAAAGGTAGGCCCACTGCCAATAACGGGTGCTGCCTTTGCCTTTCAGTCCCCTTTTCCTTTTTTTTTAAGGTCAGGAGGCGGGGAGGCCCACCGCCAATAACGAAACTGCTGCCTTTCAGTCTTTGCTTTTTTTTTTCCGGTCCCAGGCGGGAAAGGCTGCCAATAACCGAAATACCCTTGCTGGGCCTTGCCGAGTCTTTCTTTTTTTTTTAGTCAAAGGCGAGGCCCAATGCCCAAATAAGGGAAACTGCTGCCCTTTCCCGTCTTTAGTTTTTTAAAGGCCAAAGGTGAAAAAAGGGCCCCCTCTTGACAATAACGGGAAACTGCTGCTTTCAGTCTTAATTTTTTAGCCAAAGGTGAGGCCGCACTGCCAATAACGGGAAACTGCTGCATTGCAGTCTTTCTTTTTTTGTTTGTCAAAGTGAGGCCCCTGCATACGGGAAACTGCTTCCTTGCAGTCTTTTTTTTAGTCTTTTTTTTAAGGTCAATGGCGAAGGCCCTCTTGCAACTAACGGAAACTGCTGCCTTTGCAGTCTTTCTTTTTTTTTAGTTTTTCAACGGGAGGCCCACTGCCAAGGACTGAAACTGGCCTGCCTTGCAGTCGTTCTTTTTTAGCCTAAGTGAGCCCACCGGGCCAAATAACGGGAACCTGCCTGCCTTTCATCCTTTCTTTTTTTTTAGTCCAAGTTGCGAGGCCCCACTTTTTGCCAATAACGGGAAACTGCCTGCCTTTCAAAATCTTTTCTTTTTTTTAGGTCCAAAGGTGAGGCCCCCACTGCCAATAACGGGAAAACTGCCTGCCTTGCCAGTCCCTTTCTTTTTTTTTTAGTCAAAGAGCGAAAGGCCCACCGGCCAAGGACGGAACTGCTGCCTTGCAGTCTTTCTTTTTTTTTAGTCCAAAGGTAAGGCCCACTGGCCAAATAACGGGAAACTGCTGCCTTGCCAGTCTTTCTTTTTTTTTTTGTCCAAAGGAGGTGGGCCCACTGGGCCAATAAGCGGGGAAACTGCTCTGCCTTTGCAGTCTTTACTTTTTTTTTTTAGTCCAAAAGGTGAGGCCCACTGCCAATAACGGGCAAACTGCTGCCTTGCCAGTTTCTTTCTTTTTTTTTTAGCCAAAGGTTGAGCCCCCTTGCATAACGGGAAACTTTTTTACTGCCTTGCAATTCTTTCTTTTTTTTTAGTCAATCCGAGGCCCACTGCCAATAACGGGTGAAAACACTGCTGCCTTGCAGTCTTTACTTTTTTAGCCAAAAGGTGGAGGCCCCACTGCCATAAACGGGAAACTGCTACTGGCCTTTGCAGTCTTTCATTTTTTTTTTATCCAAAGGGTGAGGCCCCAACTGCCATAACGGGAAACTTCCGCTGCCTTTCAAGTCTTTCTTTTTTTTAGTTTTTCAAAGCCGAGGCCACCGCCATAACGGAACTGCCCCTGCTTGGCCATTCTTCTTTTTTTTAGGGCGGCCCCCCCCCAAAGAGGCGATGCCCACTGCCAATTTCACGGGACTGCTTGCTTTGCATCCTTTTTTCTTTTTTTTTAGTCCAAAAGGTGAGGCCCACTATGCCGATAAACCTGGGCAAACTGCTGCCTTTCAGTCGATTACTTTTTTTAGCCAAAGGTGAGGTCCACCTGCCAATAAGCGGGAAACTGCTGCCTTTGCAGTCTTTACTTTTTTTTTTAGCCAAGGTGATGCCCAAACTGGCCATAACGGAACTGCCTGCCTGTGCAGTCTTTCTTTTTTTTACGTCCAAGGTGAAGGCCCACTGGGCCAAACGGGAACTGCTGCCTTGGCAGTCCGTTTCTTTTTTTTTTTTAGTCAAAGGCGAGGACCGCTGCCAATAACGGGAAACTGCTTGCCTTCAGTCTTAACTTTTTTAGCCAAAGGTGAGGCCCACTTGCCAATTAACGGGTTTTTTTTCACTGCTGGCCTTTCAAGTCTTTACTTTTTTAGGCCAAAGGTGAGGCCCGCCAACTGCAATAAACGGGAACTGCTGGCCTTGCAGTCCTTTCTTTTTTTAGCCCAAAGGCGAGGCCCGCCCGCCAATACGGGTAAAAACTGCTTGCCTTGCATTCCTTTCTTTTTTTTAGGGGCCAAAGGTGAGGACCCACTGCCACTAACGGAAAGAAAACTGCTGCCTTTCAGTTCTTACTTTTGGTAAAAAGGGGACCTAGGTGAGGCCCCCTTTGCCAATTTTTTTTGACGGGAAACTGCTGCTTTCGAGGTCTTACTTTTTTAGCCAAAGGTGAGGCCCACTGCCAATAATGGGAAACTGGGCTGCCTTTCAAAGTTTACTTTTTAGCCGGTAGGGCCCCACTTGCCATAAGGAACTTTGCTTTTTGCCTTTCGTCCTTAACTTTTTTAGGCCAAAGGTGAGGCCCACTGCCAATAACGGGAAAACTGGCTGCCTTTCACAGTCTTTACTTTTTTTAGCCAAGGGTGAGGCCCACTGCCAATAACCGGGAAGAAAACTGCTGCCTTTCAGTCCCTTCCTTTTTTAGCAAAGGTTTTTTAGCCCAAACTGGCCATAACGGGAAACTGCCTGCCTTTCAGTCTTACTTTTTGTCCAAAGGTGAAAGGCCCCCGCCAATAAACGGGAAACTGCTGCCTTTGCAGTCTTTACTTTTTTTTAGTCCATGCAAGGTGAGGCCCACCTTGCCCAATAACTGGGAAACTGCTGCCTTGCAGTCTTATCTTTTTTTTTAGTCCAAATTGGGTGAGGCCCACTCGCCAAAATAACGGGAAACTGCTGCCATTTGCAGTCTTACCTTTTTTTTTTAAAGTCCAAAGGTGAGGCCCACTGCCAATAACGGGAAAATGCATGCCTTGCAGTTTCTTTCTTTTTTTAAGCCAAAGGCGAGGCCCACCGCCAATACTTGGAAACTTTTTTACTGCCTTGGTCGCTTTCCTTTTTTTTTTAGGTCACGGCGAGGCCCACTGCCAATCAACGGCGGAAACTGCTGCCTTTCAGTCTTACTTTTTTAGCCAACGGTGAGGGACCCACTGCCAATAACGGGAACCTGCTGCATTTCAGTCGTACTTTTTTAGCAAGTGAGGCCACTGCCAATAACGGGAAACTGCTCCTTTCAGCTTACTTTTTAGCAAAGGTGAGGCCCACTGACCCCCACCCACTGCCAATAACGGGAAACTGCTGCCTTTCAGTATACTTTTTTACAAAGGTGAGCGCCCACATGCAATAACGAGAAAACTGCTGCCTTTCAGTCTTACTTTTTAGCCAAAGCGAGAGGCCCATGCCAATAACGGAAAATGCTGCCTTTCAGTCTTACTTTTTTAGCCAAAGGTTGATGGCCCACTGCCAATAACCCCCCCCCCCCCCCCCGGAAAAAACTGCTGCTTTCGCCTTATTTTTAGACAAAGGTGAGGCCCACTGCAATAAGGAAAACTGCTGCCTTTCAGTCTTACTTTTTTAGCCAAAGGTGAGGCCCCCACTTGCCAATTAACGGAAAACGCTGCCTTTCAGCCTTACTTTTTAGCAAATGGTGAGGCCACTGCCAAAAGGAAAACTGCTGCCTTTTCAGTCATTACTTTTTTAGCCAAAGGTGGGCCACTGCCATAACGGGAAACTGCCTGCCTTTCCAGTCTACTTTTTTTAGCCAAAAGGTGAGGCCCCGGCCAATAAACGGAAACTGCTGCTTTCCAGTCTTATTTTTTAGGCCCCAATGTGGGAGCCACTTGCCAAAGGTAGGCCCCGGATAAACTGCTTTGCCTTTCAGAAATCTAAAACTAGCAAGTCGAGCCCGGGAAAACTGCATTAACGGAAACCCGCCCTGGGCTTTCAGTCTTACTTTTTGTTTAGCCAAATGTGAGGCCCACTGCCATAACAAAGGAAAAACCTGCTGCCCGTTCAGCCTTACTTTTTAGCCAAAGGTGAGGCCCACTGCCAATAACGGAAACTGCTGCCTTTCAGTCTTTTTTTTTACTTTTTTTAAGCCAAGGGTGAGGCCCAACTGCAATACCGAAAACTGGGGCTGCCTTTCCAGCTTACTTTTTTAGCCGAAGGTGAGGCTGCCATTAACGGAAAACCTGCTGCCTTTCAGTCTTAAACTTTTTTTAGGCCAAAGGTGAGGCCCTGCCAATTAACTGCCCTTTGCTTGGCTTTCAGCCTTACTTTTTTAGCCAAAAGCGCCCGGGCCCACTGGCCTAAATAAACGGAAAAACTGCTGCCTGTTCAGTCTTACTTTTTTTGTAGGCCCAAGGTGAGCCAAAGCGAGGCCATAACAGGGAAAAACTGCTGCCTTTCAGCCTTACTTTTTTAGCAAAGGTAAAAAAAAAAGGCCCACTGCGGTAACGGAAAACTGCAGCCTTTCGCCTTACTTTTTAGCCAAAGGTGAGGTCCCCACTGCATAAACGGAAAACTGCTGCCTGCCTTTCAGCCTTACTTTTTAGGCCAAAGGTTTTTTGAGGCCATGCCTAACGGAAAACTGCTGCCCTTTCCGTTTCTTACCTTTTTAGGCCCAGGCGGGCCAAAACTGCCATTAACGGAAACTGCCTGCCTTGCAGTTTTTCTTACCTTTTTTTTTTAACAAAGGTGAGGCCCACCGCCAATACGAAACTTGCTGCCTTTCAGTCTTTTTTACCGTTTTAGGCCAGGCGTAGCCCAAACCGCCACTAACGGGAAAACTCGCTGCCTTGCAGTCTTACTTTTTTAGCAAAGGCGAGGCCCCACTGCCAATAACGGGGAAACTGCTGCCTTTGCAGTCAATTACTTTTTTTAGGCCCAAAGGCGAGGACCCAACGGGCCAATAACGAACTGGGCTGCCTTCATCCTTACTTTTTTTACCAAAGGCGAGGGCCCACTGCAATAACGGGAAAAACTAGCGTGCATTGACAAACATCTTCCTTTTTTTTAGTCAAAGGTGAGGCCCACTGCCAACAGCGGGAAACTGCTGCCATGCACTCTTCTTTTTTTTTTATTTTTAGTCAAAGGTGAGGCCCACTGCCAATAACGGGAAACTGCTGCCATGCAGTCTTACTTTTTTAGCCAAAGGCGAGGCCCACCGCCAATAACTGGAAACTGATGCCTTGCAGTCTTACTTTTTTTTAGTTAAAGGTGAGGCCCACTGCCAATAACGGGAAACTGCTGCCTTTCAGTCTTACTTTTTTAGCCAAAGGTGAGGCCCACCGCCAATAACGGGAAACTGCTGCCTTCAGTCTTACTTTTTTAGCCAAAGGCGAGGCCCACCGCCAATAACGGGAAACTGCTGCCATTTCAGCCTTACTTTTTTAGCCAAAGGCGAGGCCCACTGCCAATAACGGGAAACTGCTGCCATGCACTCTTCCTTTTTTTTAGTCAAAGGCGAGCCCACTGCCAACAACGGGAAACTGCTGCCATGCACTCTTCCTTTTTTTTTTTTAGTCAAAGGTGAGCCCACTGCCAATAACGGGAAACTGCTGCCATGCACTCTTCTTTTTTTTTTTTTTGAGTCAAAGGCGAGGCCCACTTGCCAATAACGGGAAAACTGCTGCATGCACTCTTCCTTATTTTTAGTCAAAGGTGAGGCCCACTGCCAATAACGGGAAACGCTGCCTTGCAGTCTTACCCTCTTTTTTTAGCCAAAGGCGAGGCCCACCACCGCCAATAACGGGAAACTGCTGCCTTTCAGCCTTACTTTTTAGCCAAAGGCGAGGCCCATGCCAATAACGGGAACTGCTCTGCCATGCACTCTTCCGTTTTTTTAGTCAAAGGCGAGGCCCACTGCCACAACGGGAAACTGCTGCCATGCACTCTTCCTTTTTTTAGTCAAAGGTGAGGGCCCACTGCCAATAACAGGAAACTGCTGCCATGCAGTCTTACTTTTTTTTTTTTTATTTTTTAGTCAAAGGTGAGGCCCACTACCAATAACGGGAAATGCTGCCATGCACTCTTTTTTTTTGAGTCAAAGGCGAGGCCACTGCCAATAAGGGAAACTGTGCATGCACTCTTCTTGTTTTTTTTTTTAGTCAAAGGCGAGGCCCACCGCCAAGAACTGGAAAACTGCTGCCTTGCAGTCTTAACTTTTAGTCAAAGGTGAGGCCCACTGCCAATAACGGGAAATGCTGCCTTGCAGTCTTACTTTTTTAGCCAAAAGGAGGCCCACCGCCAATAACTGGAAACTGCTGCCTTGCAGTCTTACTTTTTTTTAGTTAAAGGCGAGGCCCCACGCCAATAACTGAAAACTGCTGCCTTGCCATCTTAACTTTTTTTAGCAAAGGCGAGGGGCCCACCGCCAATAACGGGAAAATGCTGCCTTCAGTCTTACTTTTTTAGCCAAAGGCGAGGCCCCACCGCCAATCAACGGGAAACTGCTGCCTTTCAGCCTTATTTTTTAGCCAAAGGCGAGGCCCACCGCCAATAACGGGAAAAAACTCGCCATGCACTCTTCTTTTTTTTTTAGCCAAAGGCGAGGCCCATGCCAATAACGGAAAACTGAAAGCTGCATCTTATTTTTTAGCCAAAGGTGAGGCCACCGCCAATTACGGGAAACTGCTGCCTTTAGTCTTACTTTTTTAGCCAAAAGGCGGGGACCCGCCATAAGGGAAACGCCTGCCAGCACTCTTCTTTTATTTTTAGCCAAAGGCGAGGCCCGCCAATAACGGGAAATGCTGCCATGCACTCTTTCCTTTTTTTTTAGTCAAAGGTAGGCCCACTGCCAATAACGGAAACGCTGCATGCACTCTTCTTTTTTTTTTTAGGTCAAAGGCGAGGCCCACGCGCGCAATCACGAACCCTGCAATGCTGCAGTCTTACTTTTTTAGCCAAAGGCGAGGCCCACCGCCAATAATGGGAAACTGCTGCCTTGCAGTCTTACTTTTTTAGCCAAAGGTGAGGCCCACCGCCAAGGGAAACTGCTGCCTTCAGCTTACTTTTTTAGCCAAAGGCGAGGACCACCGCCAATAACGGGAAACTGCTGCCTTTGCATCTCTGTTTTTTTTTTTTAGTAAGGCGAGCACCCAAATTACTGTGACTTCGCCCTGGGCGTGCCATCTTACCTAGTCAAAGCGAGCAAACCCACGCCCCCCAACTGTCTTACTTTTTTTTAGTCAAAGGCGAGGCCCAACCGCCAATAACTGTGGAAACTGCTGCCTTGCAGTCCTTATTTTTTTAGTCAGAGCGAGGCCCACCGCCAAAACTGTGGAAACTTCTGCCTTGCAGTCTTACTTTTTTTAGTCAAAGGCTAGGCTACACCAATAACTGTGAAAACTGCTGCTTGCAAAGCTTTTTGCAAAGCTAGGCCTACCGCCAACAACTGTGGAAACTGCTGCCTTGCAGTTTTACTTTTTTTAGTCAAAGGCGAGGCCAACCACCACCAATAACTGTGGAAACTGCTGCCTTGCAGTCTTACTTTTTTTAGTCAAAGGCGAGGCCCACCACCAATAAACTGTGGAAACTGCTGCCTTGCTGTCTTACTTTTTTGAGTCAAAGGCTAGGCCTACCACCAATAACTGTGGAAACTGCTGCCTTGCAGTCTTACTTTTTTAGTCAAAGGCGAGGCCCACCACCAATAACTGTGAAACTGCTGCCTTGCAGTCTTACTTTTTTTAGTCAAAGGCTAGGCCTACCACCAATAACTGTGGAAACTGCTGCCTTGCAGTCTTACTTTTTTGAGTCAAAGGCGAGGCTCACCGCCAATAACTGTGGAAACTGCTGCTTTGCAGTCTTACTTTTTTTAACCAAAGGCGAGGACCACCACCAATAACTATGGAAACTTCTGCCTTTCATACTTACTTTTTTTAGTCAAAGGCTTAGGCCTACCGCCAATAACTGTGGAAACTCTGCTTTCAGTCTTACTTTTTAGTCAAAGGCGAGTCCCACCGCCAATAACTGTGGAAACTGCTTGCTTTGCATTCTTACTTTTTTAGTCAAAGGCGAGGCCCACTGCCAATAACCGTGAAACTGCTGCCTTTCAGTCTTACTTTTTTAGTCAAAGGCTAGGCCTACGCCAATAACTGTGGAAAAACTGCTGCTTTGCATTCTTACTTTTTTAGTCAAAGGCTAGGCCCACTGCCAATAAACCGTGGAAACTGCTGCCTTTCAGTCTTATTTTTTTAGTCAAAGGCTAGGCCTACCGCCAATTACTGTGGAAGCTGCTGCCTTTCACTCTTACTTTTTAGTCAAAGCGAGGCCCACTGCCAATAACTGTGGAAAACTGCTGCCTTTTCACTCTTACTTTTTAGTTCAAAGCGAGGCCCCTGCCTACTGTGGGAAACTGCTGCCTTTCAAGTCTTAGCTTTTTAGGTTCCAAATGCGAGGCCTACCACAATAACTGTGGAAAACTGCTGCCTTGCAGTTTTACTTTTTAGTAAAAGGCTAGGCCTACAGCCGATAACTGTTGAAACTGCTGCTTTTTCAGTCTTACTTCTTATAAAAGGCTAGGCCACTGGCAATAACTGGTTGGAAACTGCTGGCCTTTGCAGGTGGTAGGACTTTTTAGTCTAAAGTTACGTATATC
>NC_061098.1:17310377-17314768 GCF_015104395.2 Macrobrachium nipponense | reverse complement strand
AAAGATTTGCATGAATACACTAATGTGGCAGAGCATCTGTAATGAACAGATTTGTGATTATACGGGTTATAATTACCTTTCAGTGATGTTTTAAAACTTTCCATGGAGGTTTTGGGAGTGTTTTTTTTAATTAAACAGGTTCAGCAAATATATTGAAGTATTTTTTTTAAGTATCTTACCCCTGATCCTCTAAAATCGAGAGGTATTCTGTTGATGAAAAAATATTCCATATTGAAAAAATAAAGCATTGATAACCCTATAGAAAATTAATAAAAAAATCGATACCGCGACATCAATAATAAGAATAATAATAGTCATAAGACTTACAAAAATCAAACTAAACTTTCGTTGAAAGCATGAAAAAAAAATGGCCAACACTGTCAATGAACAAAATGTTGCAATCGATCATTGAGTTTGGAGGACTTTCACAATTTGTAGTTTTATATGGAGGGCAATCGTGAATGGGGAGCGCTGATGACGTCACACAGTTTTGAAATTTAGTTTTGGGTACGCGTGGGATTATGAAATATACATACGGAGGGAATTGAAGCGAAATACATATTTTGTTGACCCCTTTCTCAGCCCCCTCTTGATTTGAGACTGTCTTGACGGAGTTACGCATTTCCAACCTATGGTTGAAACTGCGTAGCGAGCAAGAGGGCTTTCGAACTGGGAGAATTATCTCCTAGTTTGAATCTAAATGTCTCAATTTTTCTCTTACTTGATCATCTTCCAATCTCTTACTTTCTCTCGCTCAGTTGCTCCCCCTAGCTGTCCTTCTTCTCTTCACTAAAACCCTCATGCAGGTTAGGTAGGAGCTGGGTCTCTGAACTTAGGCTTTACCTTGATCCAAATGGCAGGGACTATAGCGGTTTGGTCCGCCGCTCGAATATGTTATTGGGGCGGGACTACATGTGGGGACTTGCCTACGGAATCCGGGGAGGTATAGTCTCCACGGTAGAACTCTCGGCAATTTATCCGGATTGCCCTCTAAAATAACATGAGTGGGGATGATTGCATACTAGCTATGCCCTCAGTCCTATCAAGCGGGTTTTGCTTACACTTGAGCCAATTATGTTATGATAGAGCCATCCCTTCGGGGTAGGGTAGGGAGTGGACATATGGGAGTTGGTCTCTGCTATGTGTCTTTGGTGAGGGGGAAGTAATTGAGACGAGACCCAGTTTTTCCAATGACTAGTAGTTGGTTTCTCTCTAATTTCAAAAAAAAAAAAAAACAAAAAAAAAAAAAAAATGAAAAATGGAAATTGACTTTGGTACTCAGTCCCCGGAAAATGTGACCCCATGAAACTAAATTCCCATTTGACCCTGGAAACGAACAAGGACACCCTTTTGGACACTTCAACCCAAAATATAGCAACTATGGAGCCTTTTACTAGGCCAAAAAGATTTGTCAAAAGAAAATTCCAGCCTAGCCCTTCTCTAGCTTTATTTGAATCACTTTTTGGAAAAGACAGTTGGACAAGATTTTTGACAATAGAAAGTGAAAAGAAAATTTCAAATTTAAAACTAGAAAATTATTTACTGACCAGATACCCAACAGAAAACATGAAATTCCGTCAAACACAAACAAATACGTGGATAGTGGAAACCACTACTAAAGCCCAGTCAGAAAATTACTTACAAATTACGAACATAGATAACACACAAATAAAAGTCACCAAGCATAATAAACTTAATAGTATTTGTGGTACGACAATCCTGCCAAATAATGACGACGAATTAATAGATAAGAATATGTTGATGGACTCGCTCAAGAAAAGATACAAAAATATTGAAGAATGTGACATATATGATATCCCAAGTAGGAAAAATTCAAAAATAAAAATACAAATAGCTAAATTGAAATTTGAAGGAAATGAACTCCCTTTAACTATTAAAGTATTAGGGCAGACGAGAGAGATAAGGCCATATATCCCCAAACCACTACAATGCAAATCATGTAGTAAATATGGCCATTCAAATAAAATTTGTAGAGAAGTTCCAAGATGTGCATGTTGTGGATCATACAACCACACAACAAAATGAGACTGTGAAAACCCAATTTGCATAAATTGTGGTCAGAATCACCACTCAAGATCAAAGGAATGTGCATATTACTTATACAATACTGAACTAAAAATCTTACAAGAAAGAAGTGGAATGTCAATAAGAGAAGCGAAGATAGAACTAAAAGTAAATCAAACTGAAAATACACATAATAATATAAAGGCCCAAAATTCAAGTTTAGAAGCTACAGAACATATCAGCAACAAAAATTTAGGTAATATATTACCAACACCAGAAATGCAAGAAGACATGATGAATTTGGAGGACAAGCAAAATACAAGAGCTAAGTCAAAAGACAAAAAAAGACACTTGAAACAACCCCCACCAAATCCCAAAAAACAAATTAAACAATCAGTAAGACCCAAAATCTATATGGAAAAAAAATGAATACCGAGAAGACAAAGTCAACGAAAATTGCTTGCAAACAAAAAATGAAAAAAGAGAAACCCAAGTAAAAGAGAAAGTTAAAACATCAGATAAAATTGAAGAAAGTATTGAAATAGAACCCAAGATCAAAAGCCATTTAAATGCACCTCTAATTAAAAGAACATCTGAGAATCTTCAGCCAATAAAGAAAACAATAGCAGAAATACATCACCCACCAAAAGAAGAACAAAGTACAGCAAAATTATACAACTTCAATAAAATTCAAAGTTCAGGAAAACAAATAAAGATATTAAAACAAAACCCAAAACCTTTTAAATTAAAATTTCTATTTTACAGTGGAATATTAGAGGATACGTATCAAATAATGAAAACTTAAAATCATTAATTAGAGAATGTAATGCAAATATCATTTGCTTACAGGAAACTAAAATAGGTAACAATGTTCTTAATGCTGGCATAAATTATAATGTGTGGAAATCAACACAAATTTTAAATGACAACAGCCAAGGAGGAACTGCAATCATAACGCATTCTTCAATCAAATGCAAACCTGTTAGGATTAACTCAGTAATACAGGCATGTGCATTTCAAGTATTCCTGGAAAAAAAATAACAATATGCTCAATATACATGGAACCGTCTTTAGAAAGTCGATTAATAGATCATCTCGGAAATAATAGACCATTACAAGTGGAAGATTTAGGAAATATAATAGAGCAATTACCAAAACCTTACTTATTAGTAGGTGACTTCAACACCAAACATCCCTGACAGGAGAGGAAACACTGTCCTAGATTTTATAGATAACAAAAATTTGATTATTTTAAATGATGGTTTTCCAACAAGATTTGATGTTTATCATAATAGCACATCTGAAATAGACATCACTTTATGTTCCCCAGAAATTGCCACAGATTTCAGTTGGAAAGTAAATAATAATTTATTTGGGAGTGACCACTGGCCAATACAAATTGAGCAAAAAAATAATTCGAATATAACATATATACCGAAGAGGAAAATGGAGGAAGCAAATTGGAATTTATATAAAGAGAAAACGGTGATTAACAAAAAATTATCTGACTTTACAAACCACATAGATGCTTATGAACATCTAGTAAAAACAATAGATGATAAAGCAAATGAAACTATTCCAGTTACCTCAGGCAATCCGACTAGACCACTGGTACCCTGGTGGAATGAGGAATGTAAAGCAGCAAGGAAGATAACGAGAACATGCTTTAGAAGATACCGGAGACATAAATGTGATGCCAATAGAATTGCATATTTGAGAGCTAAAGCAAAGCAGAAAAGAATATTCAAGATAGCCAAAAGAAATTCAAGGAAAAATATATTAATAATATAAATTCTAAAACTCAAGACAAGAAATCTGGAAGAAAATTAATAAACTGCAGGGTAGATATCGGTCAGAACCATTACCTACATTAAAAGTAGAAAACAACTATATTTCAAACCCCAAACTAGTAGCAAATGAATTAGGTAAATGCTTCGCCAAAACATCTAGTATCTCGAATTATACAAAGAAATTCCAATTAAAAATCAAAAATTATGTCCCAATACCAATAAAGTCTAATAATCAGGAAATCTATAATCTCCCTTTCACCATGGAAGAACTGGAAAATGTCCTGAAACTTGCAAGTCCAACAGCTCCAGGGGAAGGACAAGCATTAGATATGAAATGATAAAAAATCTACCAGATGAAAGCAAAACCTTCTTATTAGAAATTTTAAATGAATTATGGCACTCTCACAGCATACCTAAAACCTGGAAAGAATCTTTAATCATACCAGGCTTAAAACCAGGAAAAGACCCAGAGTCACCAAGCAGCTATAGGCCAATAGCCCTACTAGTGTCTAAGTAAGATATTTGAAAAAATGGTGAATAACAGATTAATATGGGTATTAGAAAAATAAACAGCTA
>NC_061098.1:17267877-17305377 GCF_015104395.2 Macrobrachium nipponense | reverse complement strand
ACTTAAGGTTCTTTGCAGCGTGCCTTCGACCCCTACCTGCAGCCACTTTCGTTCCTTTTACTGTGCTTCCTTTCATATTCTCTTTCTTCCATCTTACTTTCCACCCTCTCGTAACTATTGATTCATAGTGCAACTGCTTTGAGATTTTCCTCCTGTTACACCTTTCAATCTTTTTACTGTCAATTTCCGTTTCAGCGCTGGATGACCTCATAGGTCCCAGTGCTTGTCCTTTGGCCTAAATTCTATATTCAATCAATCATTTGATTTAATTCTACACTTAATGAACATTTGTTATCATTTCATCTTTTAAATTCTGGCAACATTTAACGCTGGTGTCCAAAATGTATGCAGGTATTTAAAGTGGAATAATTACGAGCATTTATAATATCACAAGACAGTTATAGTATTTTGCATTTAAGTTTACGGTAATTCTGTAATGGCGTTCCGTTTAACAGCGACCACTTCATGCTTCTAGTATAATAAGCAATTTAAACCTAACAATTACTACAGTATTTATCGTTAAAATTTTTGGCAATTCTCTAATGACCTTAAGTTGACCTGCAACCACTTCATACTCGTTTTTATTGCAACAAACACTATGTAAACCTAACTCCTGACCGACATCATCCCAACAAAAAATCTATAGTGATAAGAGGCTTAAATTCCCCGAAGCCGCTGCTAAGCATCTCGGGTTACGCTCGAAGGCCTTTAGTCACCGATCATGACCTCGGTAAAAGGCGAAGGGCCTCGCCTTTCAAGGGTGACGTCAGCTCGCTCTCGGCGCAAAACGCCCTGTGAAGTCTGACACTCGTGGGGGCCGGGGAGGGGTGGGCGCTCCAGGACGACCAATCAGCGGCTTCGAAGTCGCTCTTCTCGAGACTTGAATTGGGTCGTATTGACTATATCCAACGGAGGTCGTGGGTGCCATTTCCAAATGATAAGAATATTTCTCTCGGAAATTACCAAATGAATTTTTTTCCCTTCGTTAGTTTAGAAATTTAGAAATTAGAATAGCAGTAGTTATATTTGTTCCGTAATTGCATCCTTCCTTAGTATGAGAAATTAGAAATTTCGTAATTGCAGTATTTTGAATTTCTGTCTTCTGGAAGTGTACCTAATTACAGAATTTATTCCCTGTTAGTTGTTGCTTTTGAAAGAGTATTTGTATAGAATTATAATATATCCTCCCGTAGGACCAAGTGCAGAATATATATAATTATCAGAATAAGTTTTTGAAGGGTAAAGAGTGTGGCCGAGATTAAATAAATGCATTGCTTTTGTTTGGTATTCATTTTCATTATTATTACTGTCAAGAACTTGTTATGGGTTTGACTAGAACAATTTTTTTAGATCACACTCACACGCAAATATATAATATATAATATATAATATATAATATAATATAATATGATATAATATATATGTATATATATATATATATATATATATATATATATATATATATATATATATTATATATATATATATATATATATATATATTATACACACACACGCACACTCATATTATATATATATATAATATATATATATATATATATATATATATATATATATATTATATATCTATATATAATATATATATATCAAAATATATATATATATATATATATATATATTATATATATATATTACAAAATCCATACAATCAAACAGCCTAGTCAAGAAGCAATGGTTCACAGCCTAGAATTACACTTAAAGGACAACAGCAAATGGAAATGGAACTACTAAGCAGTCAATTACATAGTTACGAAGTTGTCAACAATACATTTCGTAAGCCAGTTACTAGTTTTATATTGTCCGTTGCTAATATTAAAAAACACTACTTGTCTTATATTTCATTATACTAGATTATATAATGATAGAAGCTGTAACATTAATTACGAATTTAAAAATGATTAGCTTTGATGTAGTTTCCCTTTTCACTAAAGTTCCAGTTGACGACCACTTAACATTTTTAGCTGATGAGTTGGATAACTACGAATTTTCTCTGCAACCTGACACCATTTAGAGTTACTAAACTGTGTATTAAGGAATGTAAATTTACTTTCAATGGTAAATTCTATGAGCAGAGGTTTGGTATGGCTATGGGGAAACCCTTTATCGCCCCGCTTAAGCAACATTTACATGGAGATTTTTTAAAAGAAACTTCTATCAAATATTTTACCTGCGAATGTTCTTTGGATTAGGTATGTCGATGACATATTTTGTGGTTCTATGACAGTTTGATACTGGACATTTTGATACCGGACATTTTGATACGGACATTTTGTTACCGGACATTTTGTGACTAGGCTTTTTCACTACCGGACATTTCGATACCATTATATAAAGTATAAATCCAAATTATGTATCAAAAGTAAGGAATTAAAGTACAAATAAAAAATAAAAAATATATAGACAAAAATTTATTAATTTGTAAAACACAGTACAAGTATGATTAATGAAAAAGCAAAAATATTATCTAGTTAAAATGTTTAATAGTTATGAGCAATGCCACGAAGATATTGTATTTTATTTGAGGGGTCATACCGTTCCAGCAATTTTTTTTATACGCTGATCGGCGTCTCTGTATTTTTTCTTTGAGGTTGCGCTGTCTCCACGATTGAGATGGGCAATTCTTGTTGCACTGAGCCTCTTCATGTTTTAAAGCAGTTATAAGGACCAATGTTAGATGCACATTTGTCACTGACGTTCTTAGAGCATTATGAATCCTTCAACATAGTTTATTGGTCCTCGGTATACCATTTTTCAATGCGTTCATGAACATTCCATAATTGAATAGGGAAGGCTGGCTCGACTCTTCGTCTTCGTTGGCCACGACCCCTCACTCCTCCAATATAATTTGTTTCGAAATATGCAACAAGCTCTTGCGGAAAATCGTCGTCATCAGTTAATTCTTCGAAGTCCGTCAATAACTATCATCACATAGGGTGTACACGGCTTTACACATCCTATTTTTCGCCCTGCCAATACTGCTTTGAACCATCCTTATTAGTTTTGTGTTTATCATATCTATAGTTTAGATCATCCACTAATTTTTTCCATTTTTTGTTGAAGCAATTAGACTAGCCATGGGTGATACATTAAGAATATCTATATTTACCGTTGATAGCTGAGCGTTAGCAGTTGACCCTTTGGTAGTAGACTGAGAGTGATAAAAAAAACTGAGAATATTTAAGTTCCGACCAATGTTTACTATAAAATAGCAGGTGTTTGAAAAAAAATAAAACAACCAATTACAGAAAAGTGTGGCAATTATATAAACCAACCAATTATAAGAAACTCGTATCTTCGCGCACACATAGTGGTATCGAAATGTCCGGTAGTAAAAAATCCTAGTCACAAAAGTGTCCGGTAACGAAAATGTCCGGTATCAAAATGTCCGGTATCAATATGCCCAGTATCAACTGTCCGGTCACCTATTTTGTTTTTGTATGGGCCTTTGGGTGAGGATGTGCATCGATTTTTTAATTAGATTAAATGCACTAGTTCCCTCTATAAAGTTCACACTTTAGGAGGAAAAAGATTCACTTTTGCCATTTTTAGATGTAAGTGTGCATAGACAGGGTAACGGATTTAAATTTTCAGTTTTTAGGAAACCTACAAATGTATGTTCTTACATTCACTTTTACTCTAATCACCATTTGAAAGTTAAACTCTCTGTATTCTCTTCCATGTTTTTAAGACCTTTAAGAATTTGTTGTCCTGAATTTTTTAGAAGACGAGATTACCAAGATTTATGATATTGCTTTAAATTGAAGTATCCGGCCTGGCATTTTTAGTTGATGTTGCTTTAAGAAAGGCTAAGAAAACATTTTATGCAGTGGACCATGTACAAGCTTTTGACCCTAGTAATTTGCTCGTTTTACCCTTTGACAACAGGTTCTTTCTTTGCCAAAAATATTTAAAGTTTTTAATGTTAACGTTGTTTTTAGTAACACTCAGTCCGCAAGAACAATTTTAATAAGGAACTCCCCACGTTTACAAACGGGTTGCATTTACGAAATTCCATGCAGAGATTGTGATAAAAAAATATATTGGTCAAAGTGGCAAACTGCTGGCATCAAGATTATATCAACATAAATATTGTGTACGTGTAGGAAGTACGTCGAGTGTTGTCTTTTTACATATGAATAATTTTAATCACGCAATTAATTGGCACAATTCAAAGGAAATTTTATTTTGTAGAGATATTATTAAAGAAACATTATAGAATCTAGTATAATAAAATATCAAGTCAAGTAGTGTTTTTAATATTAGCACGGTCAATATAAACTAGAACTAAAGACTTACGAAATGTATTGTTGACAACTTCGTAACTATGTAATTGACTGCTTAGTAGTTCCATTTCCATTTGTTGTTGTCCTTTAAGTGTAATTCTAGGCTGTGGACCATTTGCTTCTTGACTAGGCTGTTTGATTGTTCTGTATTTCACTTGTTTTGTTTTTTATGTTTACCTTTGATATTTCGAAGCTATTTTTCATTCTTTTATATATTGTACCCTGATGAGGTGTATCAAGAATACACGAAAGAAGCGCTAGGTACTGCTGCTTTTCATTTTTCCTGCTGGCTCTTGGCTCTTGATATACAATCTTCACGTGTTACTTGTGATTGTATAACATATATATATATATATATATATATATATATATATATATATATATATATATATATATATATATATATATATATATATATATATATATATATAATATATATATATATATATATATATATATATATATATATATATATATATAATATGTGTACAATGAACCCTTCGTGGTAAAGTAATCTCCGTATTTTAAACATTAATCCTTAAGCAAAGTGATTTTAACTGAAATGAATGTAATGTAGGCTACGTGCTTCAAAACGCCCGCAAGTTAAACGTATGGATTTTCCCAAATTCCCAACGCTATGATGACTGACGGCGCATTTTTCTGTCTCTTTAGGGTAACCGCTGAAAACGGGATCATTATCTACATCTGGTTAAAGTTCCTGATTAACTAAAGTATAAAGTGCATGTGGGTATGTACTATATAATACATATAGTATATATTTTTTATAATATATATATTTATATATTATGTATTTATATACTTATATATATATATATATATATATATATATATATATATATATATATATATATATGTGTGTGTGTGTGTGTGTGTGTGTGTATAAACCCAGCACACAGGTATGTACAGTAGATCCCTAGGTACAACCCCTTTCCTTCCTTTTTACTGTGCCTCCTTTCATATTCTCTTTCATCCATCTTACTCTCCACCTTCTCCTAACAACATTGTCTCATAGTGCAACTGCGAGGCCTTCCTCCTATTACACCTCTCTCACGTTTTTCTGTCAACTTTTGTTTCAACTCTGAATGACCTCATAGGTCCCAGTGCTTGTATATTCAATTCAGAGGGAGGTAGACATTTACTTGAATTGGTGGATTAGCGGCAGCTTTGTTCATAGTCTAAAATTTCAGGTGGTGTGTTTGTGGCTCCAACTCACCATAGATGATATTTTATGGTACGATTATATGTTGGTGAATTTGTAAGAATATACCTGCTAATAATCTTATCTGGTGACCTCTGGCATCCAGCAGGCACAACCTTGTCTGGATTTGACAGTTATATAACTGTTCTGAACAAGTAGCGTCACTTACTCTGCAATTAATTAACGCGTGAGATAATTAAAATGCAGTTTAATGAAAGGAATCTTTCAGTTGACGATATTTCAGTTAAATTCAAGGATAGCAAACTGCCGGGGTTGCAAAACTCGGACTGCGTAACAAGTCCATCAGAACAAATAGGTAAATCATGAAAATGGGAGGATTAAACAAAAAACGAAAATCACATGTTCAGTATGAGTCTTATCTTGGGCTGTAAAGTGTGGAATCATTTCCCCGGTGCAGTTGTGGAATCTTCTGATCTCCAAACATTGAAGCGAGGAACAATTTTTGTTCGGTTCTCTATCCTGACATCTTAATTTCTGCTTTATTGGCTTTATTTCTTGTCCACTAACATTATTTTATCTGTAGCTTTTTCCTTTAATGTTCTCTCTCTCTCTCTCTCTCTCTCTCTCTCCGTCCAAGATTGGAAGATGCAAAATATACCAGAAGATGCACTAGCAATTCTCTGGTAGACATTAGAGGTGCCTCACACTGGGGGACTTGGGGCAGTGTCATGGTAATCGCTTTATAACGAAGAAAGATAAGTTACAAGAAAGAAAAATGCATTTTCTTGAAGTAGGTCTGCAGCAAAGAGGCATTCGCACACGTGTTGGAGGTGCCTGTTCTCATGATTGTTCTAGAATCGTCCGGTGGGATATGGAACTCGACAGGCACCGACATGACGTTAGAAACGCTGCATATTATGATGCAACATTTCTCCTAGATCCTTCTAAAAATTTCCTGTTGTGTCAGGAGTCTGTGACGTTCATGCTCTGCGCCCCCCCCCCCCCCCACCCCCCCCCCCCCCCCCCCGCCCCCGTAGGCCCCGCCCCCAGGTCGCCGTATATATACGACTGACGAACTAGGAGAGATCAGCAGAGATCATCAGTTAGAGACCAGCAAAGAGCAACAGAGATCATCAGTGAGAGATCATCAGAGAGAGATAAAAGAAGGTAGAGATGAAGGATAAGAGAGGAAGAAGGCGCTCGAGAAAGTGGTCGGAGTCGAGTCAAGTTGTCCATAGTGAGAGAGAGAGACAGAAGTTGAGTCGTCCGTAATCGGAAAGGGAGATATTCTGACGATTGAGCAACCTTTCAGAGAAGAAACGTCATAAAAGTTGGTTTTGAGGAGTAACCTGCCCTTCAAGTATCAAGAACAGACATTGCTTTCTGCGGTACGGAGTCAAGAAGACGTTTGAAGTTCCACAGTTCTCTTTTGTGAAGCCATCGCTTGAGCATTGATTTTCGACAGCTGCAAAACTGGCCAGGAAGTATTTTCATTACCTCACTGTTTCCCCAGTTCACACATTGTAAGACTTTACTTTTTTTTATGTAAATAAGAGAAGCCATTCTGCATTTACCTTTGTTAGTAAGCTTGTAAATAAACCTTTGTTCTGTTTGAGTTTTTTTCTATATTCGTATCCCTAGTTACAACTGTTGGTGTTGAATCTTTTTGTTTATTATAATATCGATCCTGTAGCGGACCTCGGTAAGTAACATTGGCGACCTTGCCAGGATATTCAGCACCGTCACATTGAAACAGAGAGAATATAGAAAGAACCAGAATGAGTGAGATGGTGAAAGAGTTTATTGAGTTGGGTAAGTTTCTAGGTCTAGAGGGGAATGATCTCCGTGAGGATGTTGAAAAGAAAGAAAGAAAGAAAAGTATGAGAGAAATGAAAGAGCGGCTTAGAGAGAGGAAAGAGCAGCTGAGAGTGAGGAAAGAGCAGCTGAGAGAGAAATGCAGCAAGAGAAAGAGAGAGAAACAATGAAAATGCAGCAAGAAAGATAAGTAATGAAAATGCAGCAAGAGAGAGAAATGTTGGTAATGCAGCAGGAAGAAAGAGAGAAAGAACGTATGCATGAGTTGGAAATCGCTCTGTTAAGGCAAAGCACTCGTAACAGTCAGACAGGCGAGAACGAAGGTGGAGCTGATGGTTTGGGTATGAGTGCAGTGCTGAAATTAGTACCAAAGTTTGATGAGGAAGATGTAATGAGATATTTCATGTGTTTTGAGAAGTTAATGGAACGAGTAGGTTCTCCAAAAGAAATGTGGACTATATTTACAGTCAGTTTTGAGTGGTAGGGTGCTTACCGTGTATAGTTGTATGTCTAAGGAGGAATGTAATGATTATGATATTGTGAAAGAAACTGTTCTTAGTGCGTACAGGTTAGTACCCGAGGCGTACCATAAGAAGTTTAGAAGTTTGAGAAGGGACGAGAATATTACGTATGTAGAATACGGTAAGAAGTTAGAAAGGCTGTTTTTTGATTGGTTAACTTCTGCTAAAGTTGAGGATTTTGATGGTTTGAATAGCTTAGTGTTGTTAGAAAGCTTCAAAGATAATGTATCCTTTGAGATTAAGCTTTATATAGAAGATAGGCAAGAAGTATCTTTTGCAGGACCAACTAGGTTAGTAGACAAATATAGTTTGACTCATAATTTAAGTGTTAGTAAGAAGTGAAATGATCCTTTGTCTGATAGAGTACAAAGCAGTTAAGGTTTCAGTTCTAGTAATAGCAATGCGAGTAAAAGTGACTATTCCTGTTATACATGCAGAAAACCTGGTCATACATCTAAGGTTTGTAAGAATAAAGTGACATTTAGTGGTTCAGAATTAACTTGTTTCCGATGTAATGGGAAAGGGCATTTAGCGAGAAATTGTGCAGTAGAAAGGAAGGACAGTAGGAAACCAGTGTCTCTAGTTAACCTTTCGTCAAGTAGGAATGATGTGATGAGAGAAACTAGAAAATATTTTGGTGAATTTCTGTCAGAAGGTGTAGTTTCCTCTCTTGGAGGAGTAGAGTCGAGAGAAGTAGTCTTGCTTCAAGACACAGGAGCTGCAGTCTCACTGATTAGGAGATAGAGTGTGCCAAACAGGGCAGAAATCAACATGGAAGAAAAAGTCATGTTAGGTCGATTTCCTAACACTTGTGTTCTTTGTCCTTTGTTGAAGTTAAACTTAGAAAGTCAGGTAGTGTCAGGCGAAGTGAAACTTGCAGTTGTTGACAGTTTGCCCGTTGATGGCATTGACATTATTGTCGGTAATGACATAGCTGTATCCATGAATGTGAATCCTGTTGTGAGGGATATTCCAGTGCCTGAAAGGGTAGTAACTAGGTCAGGTTTAGATACAGACATAGACTATGGTCATAATTTGTTTGTGGATTCGAACAAGTGTGAGTTCGTGGATTCAAATGAGAGTGAGTTCGTGGATTGGAACGAGTGTGATAGAGGTGGTGAGCTTGATCTTGGGGTGAGTGTGGCTGAGAGACCTGACTCTATCGCTTTTGACAGTGATAGCCAAGGGGAAGGTGTAGCTGTCGAAAGTAACATAGTTGATGTAGTGGAATCAAGTACTAGTTACGGTGATGAATTAGGCACTAACCTTTTGAATAAGGATGAGCTAGTCAAGTTTCAGAGAGAGGATGAGATGCTAACCCGAATTTTTGAATGTGAACTGGATGATGATCTCGATAATGTGTGTAAGGAAACGTTTTGTTTAAAAGACGAAGTTTTTTGTCATTATGTTCGGCCTAAGTCAGGTAGTAAAGAGGAAATCACTGAACAATTAGTGGTTCCTAGGAAGCTTCGTGAACTAGTTTTGAAGTTAGCACATGATGAGCAAGGACATTTGGGAGTAAATAAAACTTTCAGGTGTAATAATTAGTATGGCGTACTTTTGGCCTAAAATAAGAGTGACATAAAGAGGTATGTTTTAAGCTGTCATGAATGCCAAATTGCCGGAAAACCGAATCTGGTAATTCCCAGAGCTCTTTTGTGAAATATTCCTTTTGTAGGCGAACCTTTTGAGAATGTAGTTATCGATATGGTCGACCATTGCCTAGAAGTAAGGGAGGGAGTATATATCTGTTGACAATCATTGATAGACTAACTCGCTATCCAGAGGCGATACCCATAAGAAGCTGTAATGCAAGGACCATAGTTAAATGATTGTTAGATTATTTTTCTAAGTTTGGTCTGCCCACTACTATACAGTGATAATGGTAGTAATTTTGTATCTAAATATTTCAAGGATAGAATGAAAGAGTTAGGCATTAAACTCGTTCCGCACCTTATCATCCCGAATCACAAGGCTTTGTGGAGCGGTTTCGCCAAACGTTGAGTTGCTTACGGAAATTGTGTAAGAACTTCGAATATGACTGGGAAGAAAAGTTACCATTTGTTCTATTAGCTTTAAGGTTGGCACTGAATGACACTACAGGATTTAGTCCTTTCGAGCTGGTTTTCGGTCACACTGCTAAAGGTCCTTTGGAAATGCTAAAATGTAACTTAATGCTTAAGGAGGATAGTGAGGACTACATAACTAATTTAGAGTATTATAAAAACAATTTAAGAAGTGCTTGGCAACTAGCAAAGGAGAACGAGAGTGAAAGTCAAGGGGAGACAAAACGGAAACATGATTTTAGAGCAAACGAGAAAAGGTTCTGTGTGAGAGATAAAGTTTTCGCACTAGTCTAGAAAGAAGGTCCCACTTTATCTTTTAAGTTTGAAGGTCCTTTTTCAGTTTGAAAGAAGAGGGGAAATCTGAATTATTTAATCAATATGGGCAAGCATAGAGCAAAGTGGATGCATGTAAACTTGCTTCAGAATTATAAAGAACGCCCCGTGCTGTGGCTGCCACCCGAGTTCGTAGTAATAGTATCACAGAGAGAAATTAGTTTTGAGAAAAATGCAAGACGTGTTTTAGTATTATTTCCGAGTTTTTAATCAGAGTTCAGAAAACAAAAAATTAAGAGGAAAGGATAATGTTATAGCTGATAGCCTCTCTAGAGATTTTTCAGAATGAGTAGCATGACGACAGTTTTCTGTTTTGGCACAAGAGTGTGAATGAATGGAGAAGTGTGCTGTTTGATTGGATTAAAGCTTTATTTCTGTTTTGGCACAAGAGTGTGAGTGAATGGAGAAGTGTGCTGTTTGATTGGATTAAAGGTTTATGCAGAATTGTTCCCCTGCTGTTTGATTCTTGTTTCTCTTTAGAAAAAAATAAAATCAGTTGATTTAATTTTAGAAAAAATAAAATCAGTTGATTTAATTTTAGAAAAAAAAAAATTAAAATCAGTTGATTTAATTTTTTTCTTTTGGTTTTGGGGAAACGTGTCATGGTAATCGCTTTATAGCAAAGAAAGATAATTACAAGAAAGGAAAATACATTTTCTTGAAGTATGTCTGCAGCAAAGAGGCATTCGCACACGTGTTGGAGGCGCCTGTTCTCATGATTGTTCTAGAATCGTCCGGTGGGATATGGAACTCGACAGGCGCCGACATGTCGTTAGAAACGCTGCGTATTATGATGCAACATTTCGTCTAGATCCTTCTAAAAATTTCCTGTTGTCTCGGGAGTCTGTGACGTTCATGCTTCGCGCCCCTCCCACCCACCCACCCACCCCCCCACCCCCCGCCCCCGTAGGCCCCGCCCAGGTCGCCGTATATATAAGACTGACGAAGTAGGAGAGATCAGCAGAGATCATCAGTTAGAGACCAGCAGAGAGCAACAGAGATCATCAGTGAGAGATCAAGTCATCCACAGTGAGAGAGAGAGACAGAAGTTAAGTCGTCCATAGTCGGAAAGGGAGATATTCCAGACGATTGAGCAACCCTTCAGAGAAAGAAACGTCATACAAATTGGTTTTTGAGGAGTAACCTGCCCTTCGAGGTATCAAGATAGACATTGCTTTCTGCAGTACGGAGTCAAGAAGACGTTTGAAGTTTCCACAGTTTCTCCTTTGTGAAGCCATCGCTTTGAGCATTGATTTTCGACAGCTGCAAAACTGGCCAGCAAGTATTTTCATTATCTCACTGTTTCCCCAGTTCACGCATTGTAAGATTTTACTTTTTTAATATAAATAGTTGAAACCATTCTGCATTTACCTTTGTTAGTAAGCTTGTAAATAAACCTTTGTTCTTTTTGAGTTTCTTTCTATATTCGTATCTCCAGTTTCAACTGTTGGTGTTGAATCTTTTTCTTTATTATAATATCGATCCTGTAGCGGACCTCGGTAAGTAACAGGCAGCCAGAACGAGCTGTAAGGTCTGTCAGTAAGGTAAGGTAAGGTCTCTCTCTCTCTCTCTCTCTCTCTCTCTCTCTCTCTCTCTCTCTCTCCATCCAAGATTGGAAGATGCAAAATATACCGGAAGATGCACTAGCAATTCTCTGGTAGACATTAGAGGTGCCTCACAATGAGGGACCTGGGGCAAGGCAAACGACGAGCTGTAAGGTCTGTCAGGTAAGGTAAGGTAAGGTCTCTCTCTCTCTCTCTCTCTCTCTCTGTGCAGGCTGATTACCCTTTGGAACCCTCATGGGTTCATAGTTCGTCGACTTAGTCCACAAGGGTTTTCAGCTGGAGTTTGAAGGTGAAGGAGAGAAAAGTGAAAATATTATTTTCTGTGAAGTTATTGATAACTGTGTATCAGGTGCCGCGTGAAATTGGTCGGTATTTACTGGGATGAATTAATACGTTTGAAGCTTTCGAGTGTTGGAAATAGCTGGTTGTAGCTTTGATTCCGAATACAGTAATTCGTGATGGATTTCTCTGTGCCTCGTGAATTGGCGTTTCGTTTTAATCGAAGGTATTAGTGATAAATGTTAGCTACTGGTTAACTGACCTAGATTTCAGATTCATCCTCAAATTATCGTTTATCTAAATTTCTGTTTTGGGGTTTTGTTTTCCACTGATCTTACAACTTTTAAAACAAGTTTTTTGAGGTTTAAGACACCTAATGTTCGACAAGCTTTACTCTGTAAACAGCAGCTGTTAAGACTGACGTAATTGACAGTTTAATGTAATGGAGAAAAGGTATCTTGACATAATAACGAAGAATTTCACATGCTGGGAAGTCATCTGGGAGATCTGAAATATTCAAATAAAACGAAAGATATTAGCACTGATAAATTGTTGAAAACTGGAGACATGGCAAAAATGGCTCCGTATGTTACTCAGTGAGGACACTGAATATTATCATAAGATAAATAGTAGTAGAAAAATAAATTATACAAAACCTTGGGAAATCATCTTAATTTTTTAAAGTGCAAAAGAGAGAGAGAGAGAGATTGAATTTGGTCACAAATTAAATAGTAGAGGAAAAACAGATAATATTCAACCCTGGGAAATCACTTGATTTTTTAAAATGCCCCAAAAAAAGAATTTTGTCACATATTAAATAATAAAGGAAAAATGAATAATATTCAACCCTGGGAAATCACCTGACTTTTGAAAATGCCAAAATCAAAGCAAAACCGTTCGGTCAGCTAGAATCTTCAAGCTGAGTCCCCCCCGAGTATAGCCGTGGAAAGCAAACCGTAAGGAACTTGGAATATCGTATAGACAACTGTGGAGAATCCTTTGGAAACTTTTGCCACCTTTGGTTATTTTGCTTGAACGATCTTAGGGGGCCTCTCTCTCTCTCTCTCTCTCTCTCTCTCTCTCTCTCTCTCTCCTCTCTCTCTATATATATATATATATATATATATATATATATATATATATATATATATATATATATATATAATATTTACACACACACACACATATATATCTATAATATATATATATATATATATATATATATATATATATATATATATATAAATATGCAGAAGCCAGGTACTATGTCGTACCTCTAAGTAAATGGGGATACAATCCACAATGAAGTAAAATCCTCTGTAGTTTAAAATATATATTTCTTGTACAGGAAATATATATTTTAAACTACAAGAGGATTTTACTTCATTGTGGATTGTATCCCCATATATAAATATATATATTTATATATATATATATATATATATATATATATATATATATATATATATATATATATATATATATATATATATATATATATATATATATATATATATATATATATATATATGTATATATGCATTAAATAATCCAATTCGCTCTACCTCGGAATTAATAGTATATTTTCATATAAGTTAACCGAAGTGAAATTTTTTAAATTGATAATAAATTCTGTCCTCTCTTGGATTCGAACCAGCTAACAGAGGGGGAATCAGGACTTCAGGGCCGAGTCGGGAACATCACTGAACTAAAAAAAAGAATTGTAAATAAAAAAAATAAAATAAAAAATTGCCCTCAATCATCGGGCTGTTATAAAAACATTAGAATTAATTAACTAAAGAACAATATGCTGAATAAATACCTAATGAACCCAATACCTTTTGAGAGGAATATGAATACCACTCGTGATGAGTTAAGACCAACTCACAACGGAGCCTTTTCCATACCCCTTTCGAAGAGTGTAAACCGATTATATCAGACTCGCGTCCACATCGCTCTGCAGCAACAAATCCCTGGGTAACTGTTGTTGCAAATTGCTTTTGAATTTATCTTTTGCGCATCCAGGCTAGCGATTGGTCGAGGAGGATACCGATAATAATGCGATAGATCCTTTTAACTCATTTTTACTGGCAGCTTGTGAGTTAGCTAGGAGTGTTCTGTTCAGAACTTCGGGATAAAGCCATGCTTTGCATTTTTTCACACCGATAATGTTGGGTTCCTCTTTGTTTGGGGCGAATGTGTGGCTTTGCATTCTATTTCTTCATTTCGGGGAGTGGGGGTAATTGTTATAAATTTAATGTCATGGTTGTTATAACCTTTAACTTTCATTTATTCCCTTGGCTTAATTATAAAAAACTTTTTTCCTCTATATATATATATATATATATATATATATATAATATATATATATATATATGTATATATATATATATATAATATACATATATATATATATATATATATATATATATATATATATATATATATATATATATATATAAAATTAGATTATGAATAGTGTCTAATTAAACAAGCATATCCAGCTCTATAACTACATTTTGCAGCCGCATCAAATATTGATACTGTGTGATTCAAGTTACATAATCTTATTCGCTTGGTACACAGAAGTTCTTGTAACATACCGGGAACCTCTGATCTCAAATGCTTAAAATTACTCAGACAAACATTCTGGAATGCCGCGAAGGTTAAATTCTAATGTACGCACTTTCCTCTCTGTTAACTTTGAGTTCTTGATAAATGGTTGTGAAGCTATCCTTTCCCTGTTTCTCTCTCATAATATATATATATATATATATTATGATATATATATAAGTATATATATATAATATATATATATATATATATATTATACATATATATAATATATTTATTTATATATGTAGTGTATATAGATATATAGATATATATATATATAATATATACATATATATATATAGTATTATATTATATATATATATTATATATATATATTATATTATATATATAATATATATATATATATATATATATATATATATATATATATATATATATATATATATATATGAGAGAGAGACAGGGAAAGGATTGCCTTCACAACCATTTATCAAGAACTCAAAGTTAACAGAGAGGAAAGTGCGTACATTAGAATTGAACCTTCGTGGCATTCCAAAATGTTTGTCTGAGTAATTATGAGTTTTTAAGCATTTGAGATCAGAGGTTCCCGGTATGTTACAAGAACTTCTGTGTACCATGCGAATAAAATTATGTAACTTGAATCATACAGTATTAATATTGATGCGGCTGCAAAATGTAGTTATAGAGCTGGATATGCTGTTTAATTAGACACTTTTCATAATTGAATTTTAAATTACATCATGGTATACAAGAATGTGGTGTCTCCAGGTAGATTTTCTATGAAATTAGACACGGTTCTTTCAGGAAATTATATATTTATATATATATATATATATATAATATATATATATATATATATATATATCATATATCATATATATATATATATATATATATACATATATTATTCTATATATATATATATAAATATATAATATCATATAAAAAAAAAAATGTGTGTGTGTGTGTTTGTATATATATATATATATATATATATATATATATATATATATATATAATATATATATATATATATATATATATACATATAGGTGTGTGTGTGTTTGTATATATATATATATATATATATATATTTAATATATATATATATATATATATATATATATGCATGTATGTAAGTATGTATGTATGTATAGTTTCTGAGGTAGATTTTCTATGTAATTAGACAATGTTATTAAAAACATTATACATATACATATGTATAAAGTACAAATGAATGATTCAATTATTTTTCTTTTATTTAGGCAAAGACCTATTGAGAGAGAGAGAGAGAGAGAGAGAGAGAGAGAGAGAGAGAGAGAGAGAGAGAGAGAGAAGGCAGAAAACATGCAAAGGGGAAGAAGCCTGGAATTCCATGATCTGGAACAGTTGAAGGGAAAAAATACGGCACAAAAAAGGCGAGCAATATGTTGACATGTGTAGAGGATTTTTTGTTATTCCTTTAACTGGTAATCCTTTTTGATTCGGAATGGCGTTCTTGTGAATTATAAGATCGTATACTATAATATTTTTATATTTATATCTTCTATTTGCCGTTCGTTAGGTGGCTTTAGTTGGAGATATTAGACGGTTTCAAACCAATCAGTCCTCATAATGATTATAGACCCTTTCTGTGGTTTAAGAGAGCATATTACTTTAGATGAAGTTTATAATCGACAATTTGTATTATACTAGATATTGTTTCGTTATGTTAACCATATTGACAAAGTAGAGTGGCAGAATGTACCTATAGGATATGTTTCTAGTCACTGGTGATTAGGAATGTAAATCTGTAGATTTTTCATTTGTTTATCGAAATTTTTCTTTAATAGTCTGAGAAAGTTTTCGCATTTCGTTCAGTAAATTGGTAAAACTGAGTTATTATTGTGCTTTTAAGCATCACAGAACCGTTGGGGGGCAGTTTATTGTAAAAACTGGAAACGATTATTTCTTACTATAGTAGATTCACATCAACCGTGCATTTGATGTCTAGGCCAGTCCCTTACGACGCTCCTGATTGGCTGTTGATAAGCCAATCACAGAGCTGGAAACTCTCAGTCTCTCGAGACAGTTCACATGAGCAGGATGATGTATGTTCCACCTCTCCTGAGGTATACGTTTGAAAGAAGTATCCCTCAGCAGGAGCGGTGGAACATACATCCTGTCTATGTGAACTCTATCGAGAGAGTGAGAGTTTACAGCCCCGTGATTGGCTTATCAACAGCCAATCAGGAACTTCGTTAGGGACTGGCCTAGACATCAAATGCACGGTTGATGTGAATCTACTATAACAATACAAGTGTCTTATATTGTCTTCTTAGTGAATACGGAACAAGAAAGTAAAAATAATGACACTGGAGAACTGGTATAGTGGTAATAAGGTTATCGTAGGTTGTGCTGTTGTCATGTGTGTATGTGTGTGTGTATGAATGGTTACATACATGTACGCGTGCATGTGTATCGTAGGATGTTTTACAGCTGAAGAAGATTGTCTTCGAGGAAACTTTATTCAAACTGTTATATTGGAAATCGCCTAGTCAAGGATCCAATCTCACTTAATGAAGGTTTCTCTCTCTCTCTCTCTCTCTCTCTCTCTCTCTCTCTCTCTCTCTCTCTCTCTCTCTCTCTCTCTCGCCGATAACTAATGCAACTTTCTGGCTTCCGTGCATTGTTTTCAGAGTTGTATAATTAAATTTTAGAACCTTGTTTTTTTACGGTGCTATTTTGTTAGAATTAATTTGTTTTAAGCGGTTCCTATATTAATCCGATTGCAGCATTAAAACGATAAAGCAACAAAACGTTAATTTGTACATCTAAGAAAGATAAACGAAAAATTACAGCGCCTATTAATTTTTAGAACGAGTGAATATTTGTGGATCTTTGTGAGTTTTGATTAAATTATTATTTATTGACAATCTCTCTCTCTCTCTCTCTCTCTCTCTCTCTCTCTCTCTCTCTCTCTCGCTATCTCTCTCTCTCTCTATTATTCTATGAATTGTAATAGATTAGTATCACCATGTTGTATTTAACCCAGTTATTTTCACCAGTAACCAAGCAAACCTCGATTTTCATTCATTTCTACGATTTTTCAATATAAAATATAACAGACTCTTCCCATCTCGAGCACTCCGCACTGCATGAGCAGAACGCGCAATCTGAGCACTGCGCACCACATGAGCAGATGCAACCCCAGAGAGAGAGAGAGAGAGGGGATATTCTTCGTTGTTTAATCTTGAGGAATCAGAAGAGATTATGTCTGTGAAATACTGACCTCTTGTTCTCTTTTCCTTGGTGGTCTGTGGTTACTGATTCAAGAGGTGGATGTTTATATAGCTTGAATATTTAAACATACATTGGCTGCGCGACTTGAGACGATATGAATAAGTGAATATAAGTAAGCAAATAGTAAACAGGATATTCCGGTTTTGATGGACGTCTTAGTTATCCGTATGTAAATAACTTTTGCCTTTGTCGGTAGCTGGAGATCGAGAATAGATAATAAGAATTATAATAAAGAATACTAGACTTTAAAAATGAGAATATAGAATGCCAGACTTTAAAAATGAGAATATAGACTACTAGACTTTAAGATGAGAATATAGTACCAGACTTTAAAAATGAGAATATAGACTACTAAACTTTAAAATGAGAATATAGAGTACCAGACTTTAAAAATGAGAATATAGAATACAAGACTTTAAAATTTAAAATATAGAATACTAGAATTTAAAGATTAGAATATAGAATGCTAAACTTTAAAAATGAGAATATAGAATACTAGACTTTAAAAATGAAAATATGAAATACTAGACTTTAAAAATTAGAATATTGAATACTAGACTTTAAAAAGGAGAATATAGAACACTAGACTTTAAAAATGAGAGTATAGAATACTAGACTTTAAAAATGAGAGTATAGAATACTAGACTTTAAAAATGAGAATATAGAATACTAGACTTTAAAAATGAGAATATAGAATACTAGACTTTAAAATTGAGAGTATAGAATACTAGACTTTAAAAATGAGAGTATAGAATACTAGAATTTAAAAATGAGAATATAGAATACTAGAATTTAAAAATGAGAATATAGAATACTAGACTTTAAAAATGAGAATATAGAATACTAGACTTTAAAAATGAGAGTATAGAGTACTAGACTTTAAAAATGAGAATATAGAATACTAGACTTTAAAAATGAGAATCTAGAATACTAGACTTTAAAAATGAGAATATGAAGTACTAGATTTTAAAAATGAGAATATTGAATACTAGACTTTAAAAATGAGAATATGAAATACTAGACTTTAAAAAAATGAGAATCTAGAATACTAGACTTTAAAAATGAGAGTATAGAATACTAGACTTTAAAAAAATGAGAATCTAGAATACTAGACTTTAAAAATGAGAATATAGAATACTAGACTTTAAAAATGAGAGTATAAAGTACTAGACTTTAAAAATGAGAATCTAGAATACTAGACTTTAAAAATGAGAATATAGAATACTAGACTTTAAAAATGAGAATATTGAATACTAGACTTTAAAAATGAGAATATAAACTACTAGACTTTAAAAATGAGAATATAGAATACTAGACTTTAAAAATGAGAATATAAACTACTAGACTTTAAAATGAGAATATAGAATACTAGACTTTTAAAAACTGATATTGAATACTAGACTTTTAAAAATGAGTATAAAAGAATACTAGACTTTAAAAATGAGAATATAGAATACTAGACTTTAAAAATGAGAATATGAGAATACTAGACAAAAATGAGAATATAAAGACTAGATTTAAAATGAGATATAGAATACTAGACTTTAAAATGAGAATAGAATACTAGACTAGACTTTAAAAATGAGAGTATAGACTAGAGGAGTATAGAAATACTAGACTTTAAAAATGAGAGTATAGAATACTAGACTTTAAAAATGAGAGTATAGATGACTAGATGTTAAAAATAAGAATATAGAATACTAGACTTTTTTCATCTCGATCATCATAAAATGAAATATCCTCGCCAGAGATTTTCATTTTTATTTCATACAATAAACGAAGGAAATAAGGACGCCCCAAGGAACATTGGCCCGTGAATAAAACTGCACAAATACACCCCCCCTACTCCCTCCCCTCCCTCCCTCCCTAACGTAACTCCCCCCCCCCCCCCGGCCCCCAACCCCCCCCCCGCAAACAAAACTTACCCTTTTTCGTGGCATCTTTTGACAGTACTACATCCTCTCCTGCCCTTTCCATTCACAACCCGCCAGCGTATACAGCCCCGCATTTGTTATAACAACCGCCTTTGTCGCGCACCCAATCTCCTTTGTCAGGACCCATCGGCTTTCTCAGCCGTATGCTCCATTTCCTGTCGGCGTGGCACGAGAATAGCGGCTACCCTGGGTACATCCTTTACAGAGAACAGTCAAAGAATGGACCGCATGTAAAGTTAATGATACAAAACGCGTACGCTTTTTATCTTTACGACGTAAGAAAAAGGTCGTGCTTTTTCCACTCTCTCTCTCTCTCTCTCTCTCTCTCTCTCTCTCTCATCTCGTCTCTCTCTCTCTCTCACCAACCGTGGAAGCATATATTTATTTAGCTTATATGTATATGACATTGAAGACACGCGTGGAAAAAAGTAATAATGTTGGAATGTAATATGCAATTCTTTCGTACCAGATTTTGATCTCTTAAAGATGAAGTTATCTATTATTATATATATATATATATATATATATATATATATATATATATATATATATATATGGTGTACTGTTCCATGTGAATGGTCTCATCTACTGAAATAATAAAAATAACATAATAATAATATAATAATAATAATAATAATAATAATAATACTTAGGAAGCAGGCCCTCTCTCAAGCATACTTTATTAAAAGTAATGGCTACTTCAGCAGCGTTACACTTGTAGAGATTCTTCTCTATTTTGCGAATAGCGGCTCTTTCCGTGCTACCTGGCTAGTAGAGCGCCTATAGGGGTCATGATCAAATGCAGAGTCAAAATTGGTGTATATATTTGAATTTTACAGATAAGCTATGATACCATAGCCATCAAAGTCATTAACGATATCTCTCTCTCTCTCTCTCTTTCGAGTCTTCGCCCGGATGCACCAACCCCGCAGATATGGACGATATATCGACGACTTCTTTCTTCAAGTACAGAGCCACCGAGGAATGAGGTAGAAGCCCTCCGTTAGGCATTTCAGCAGTGCACGAGCTGAATTACACGGTTGAATAGCAGCACGATCGTCTCTCCCCTTCCTCGACGTCCTTGTGAGTAAGACGGAAGACGGCCTCCGTACTTCTGTCTACACAAAGAAAACCAACCTAGGACTTTGCCTCAATGGTGACAGCGAGTGCCCCCGCCAGATTCAAAAGCACGACCGTCAGGGCCTTCGTCAGGAGAGCCCTCTCCCACTGCTCAACCTGGCAGGACACTCATCAGGAACTCGACCGCGCCTCCCAAGTACTCGTAAATAACGGGTATTCAAATAAATTAATAAGCAAGAGAAGTCCGTACAGCATCAGCTTCCCAGCCCGAGGATGTCTGGCAGTTCCAGACAAAAGCTCGCGCCAAGAAAGAGAGAGAGAGAGAGACAGATATATATATATATATATATATATATATATATAATATATATATATATAGATATATATATATATATATATATATATATAATATATATATATATATATATATATATATATATATATATATATTTCGTATATATATATATGTATATATATACATACATATATATATACCTATATATATATATATATATATATATATATATTATATATATATATATCGTTAATGACTTTGATGGCTATGGTATCATGGTTCATCTGTAAAATTCAAATATATACACCAATTTTGACTCTGTATTTGATCATGACCTCTATAGGCGCTCTACTAGCCAAAGTAGCACGGAAAAAGCCGCTATTGGGAAAATAGATAAGAATCTCTACAAGTGTAACGATGCTGCAGTAGCCATTACTTTTAATAAATAATAATAATAACAATGATGATGATGCTTCTAATTATTTTTTAGTTATTATTCATCATTGCTTTTCTATTCATGGTTTGCGGGCTCACTTTATAACTACTACAAAGCGACCGATCTCATTTCCAGATGGATTTTGATACAGGAGAAAAGTGTTCATACTTTTTTAAATGCAAATAAAAAAAATATTTTAAAAGTGTGTAGGATTTTAGCATCTTGTCAGCGCCATGATAAAGTTTGAGTATAATTCGATACCACGACAAGTTTTATATTCTGTTAATGCAGTCTGACCTCAGCGTGGGAAACTTTTACTAATTTGCGCGTGCAATGATGAAGTTTTAGTCTCTCTCTCTCTCTCTCTCTCTCTCTCTCTCTCTCTCTCTCTCTCTCTCTCTCTCTCTCTCTCTCGGTTGCTTGCAATATTGATTTTCATATTGCTAATCCTGTTGCATTCGACAATGACAGATCTTCAAGTTTTCGTTCGTGACCTCAAGCTCTTGACTTGAATGGAGATTGCAATATATGTGTATCTGATATCAATAATGAAAGAATACTGATGTCTGGATTCCTTGCAATAAACCGACAGGTATTGATTTTTGCTTTATATGAGACATATTGAAGGTAAATGTGTTTTCCATTCTTCATGGATAAGGGCATGCCTTCTTGTATTCCTTTGTACTTAAGGGCATCGCGAAATGTAAATAAAAGTACATTAGTATAACCCCCGTCTCTTTCTCTATCCTGTTTATCTTCCTCCTCCACCTCCCATTTGTATAAAGCTATATATCTCTTTTTAACCGATCCAAAAGGCTCCCGGACAAAATATAGCCCGTCTGTCTGGGATTCTGTGTTTATCCCTCAAAAGTGTATCCGTGAAAACAATTCGAGGAAGTCAGCGCTGTCTTTCTTCGAAAAAAAAAAACGTAAAAAAAAAAAAAAAAAAAAAAAAAAAAAAATCGTGAACTGGAACACAATCGGTATTAGGGGAGGCATCCCAAGTTTGTGAGAGGAACGGTCGAAGTTTGGGAATCGTGGATTTGTATAAATTGTTAGCTCGGAGGAAAAGGTAGTTTACTTCTAGATACAGTTCACGAAGACTTACGGCTCCGAGGCTATAAATCTCTCAGGGGTAAAAAAGCGAGGTATAAATACCCGAGATTTATGAGGGGAGGCTATAAAGTACAAGTCCCAGTCTCCTGCTTGATTGCTCCCTTGAGGTCTTTTTGGGTGTGCACATATTTTTGGGTTCGTTTTTTAAAAGAAGGAAAAAAAGGGAATGTATTGCCGAAGTGGAGAACTTCGACTCAAAATTGGACAGGACCTTTGCTCACTGGGATTTAATATGACCTCATCACACTGCTTTTCGAAAATTGGCCGGCGTTTATTTTGCTCACTCTGGGCTCTCTCTCTCTCTCTCTCTCTCTCTCTCTCTCTCTCTCCTTTGTGTGTATGTGTGTGAAATGTCGTATATAGGTCATGTTCATGTTCATGATTGCTGAAATAGATACGAAATAATATATTTTGTCTGTGTTTTTAATTTTGTCTTATTTTTAACTTTTTATTTTCTTATCTTTATTTATTTATTTATTTATTTATTTATTTATTTATTTGCTTCAAGGCGTGTTTTACTTCCCGGTATCAATAAACATGGCCAAAGTTTGACCTTGAAAGAAATTCTAACTCACTCCTCTTTCGCGTATAATTCCGGAAAGCAAATCTGTCAACACCATACGTTTAAAATAAGGAACATTATGAAATATTATACTAAAGGAATAATCAGCTTTATTGATGTCTTGAATACTGGTCTTCAGCAGCATCTGATTCACAATTGATATTGTCGGGCAAAAATATTTGTTAATAAAGTTCTTATCCCTGATCTTGGTAGCTCGTGAATATAATGTTAATATCTAAGGATTGTGTAGGAAAAATTCTGTGTCCGGTTTTATTTATTTATTTATTTATTTATTTAATTTATTTTATACTGTAATGTTAAAATTGTGTGTAGTGCTCGCTTGGTGTCTAGTGTTCACGATGCTCATTGTGCTCGTACTGTGCGTTAGGTTCTCGTGGTGCGTTCTGTGCGTTTTGTCTATTTTGTTCAACATCATGTTTTGCTTAAACTAATGCACTCTATAGATAATCCAGCATAAAGAAAGTATGATTATGCGTAACGAAATGCAACCTAGAGACGATCCAGTTGGTAGAAAAAGTGAAAATCAAATTCAGTCCAGCTTGGTCTTTTCAAAAAATAAAAAAAGTGCTGGATAATGACTTTAAATGACTTTAATTACTGTCACCCCCTCATATGATTTTATGAATGATTAATTTGGCCATTTTAATCTCTGACACGACAGTGGTGAGAAGATATCACACTTAGTCGAAATATAGTTTTTATGGAATTTCTGTCGTTTTTTTTTTTAACTTGCACTACGAAAATTCGGCTCTCGTACCAATATTCAAACGTTCAGTTACATTCTCGTTCGATTTATTTCGGTACTCGTCAATTGTTATGTTTTCTGTGATGTGATATTAGTCTCACTGTCAATCGTCATGTTTTGAGTCTCGCCAGAAATGAAAGTTTTGAGCCGATTATATAGGACAATTCCAACCTTTAAATATAAAATGATGATGATTCAACTTGCATTTTTACACACTCCTTGAATAAAGAGTGACTCTAGTTGTTTATATATATATATATATATATATATATATATATATATATATATATATATATATATAATATATATATATATATATATAATATTTATACTTGAGTGTCCATTTTCTGTTCCATGAAAAATACAACATCTCGTACTCGATTAAACTCACAGAGAGAGAGAGAGAGAGAGAGAGAGAGAGAGAGAGAGAGAGAGAGAGAGTCAGTTTGGTGCTTTCCCCCATAAACGTTGTTACAAAGCATGCAGGGTAACTGCCCCTTAAAGGAGTATCAAAAGGACCCGAGCCTTTGATACCCAAGATCGAGAACCTTCCAGGGTAGAGGGTTTTCCTTTCGCCTGATTTTGGTCCAGTGTTGTTGGGGTCCTTTGGAGCGACGAAGTGAACAGGTTCTGCTGGGTCAGGGGAAAGTTCATAGGTTCTGAGGGCTTTCGCCCACTAAGCTGTTCAATATAAAAAAAAAAAAAAAAAAAAAAAAAAAAAAAAAAAAAAAAAATTAGCTTTAGCGTGATAAGCTTATCATCGTTAGGCAAGGTTCCGAGCGATAAGCTGTCATTGTTGATCAAGCCTTTACGTAGTTAAGTTGTCGTTGGTAATCAAGCTTTTACGCTGTTAAGCTGTCGTTGGTAATCAAGCTTTTACGCTGTTAAGCTGTCGTTGGTAATCAAGCTTTTACGCAGTAAGCTGTCATTGGTAATCAAGCTCTTATGCTATAAGCTGTCAATGAATTTATCCTTTTCACAGGATAAAATTTTTTATATTAAATCTACATTAGGCTGTCACAGTTTTCAACCCTAAGCTGTCAATCTTACAAGCTTTCACTAGATAGACACAATATCTGTCGCGCTTTTGGTCACTAAACTGTTATATTGGTTTATGATTCTGAGCCTACTTTTCTTACTTCTCAGCGTGGAATAAATCAACTTCTGCTTAAGTGGAAACCTAAACTACTAGTTTCGGATATTGTCACAATTTGATGCTGAGAAATGTAAGGAATTTTTTTCATCGATTACTCTTAAATATCTCTTTCTCTCGCCCTCTTTTCGTCTGCTTTTCGTCCCCCTAAGTCTGGCGAATGATGGAGTTTGCCCTCAGAATCGGTCAAAATATATTTTAGACGAGAAATGTTTTGCAGAAGAAAGTGGCACTACGCCTCCATAACTTCGGTCAGTAAGTGGCGAGTTGGATATCAGCTGGTTGTTATAACCAAGGCCAATCCTTTTTTTTTTCTATCTTCTTCTTCTTCTTCTTCTTCTTCTTCTTCTTCTTCTTCTTCTTCTTCTTCTTCTGCCGGAAGCTTTTGCTCATATCACGATAACTCGACATACCTCTTAGCGGATTACCATCCGTGAAGTTTATATACCATCTACGTCTCATCTCCGTCAGTTCCTGTAGAGAACGTATAAGATTACGGAAGTTCTCGACCTTCCAGGCTCTTACTTCCTTGGAGACCTTGCTCTGACCTTTTATTATTCCAACTTTTGTTAAATACATATTTGTACTAGGTACCCCCTCTAAACCATACAATTAAATAAAAATCAATATATGTCCTTTCAGTTCTTGTGGTCTTCCTTAATCTACAGATTACTGAATCTCCTTTCATTCAGAAGTCTGTAAATAAATTTTCATTTTTTTTATTAATTTGTTAGTTTATCTGGTTTTCTAATCACTTTCTGTCTCTCCCATTACTGTTATTTTTTTCTGTTATTTTTTTCGTATTAACGCTATATTCTTTTCAAGCTTGAAATTCAAGTCAACCGCCCCTATGGTGGACTAGTTCTATATGAATATGGTTCATCTTAATAATAATAATAATAATAATAATAATAATAATAATAATAATAATGTATCCTAGTGAAAAACATACCAGTAACTTTCTGGGGGAGCTTCAAGTTCGTATTTTGTTTTTCATTTGATAACCCGGTATGGGGTACTGCCGTCAGTCATTACATGCGGCGCACTGTAGGCTTTACGTAACGTAAGGTTCTTGGCACCATCTCCAAGGTTAGTGTGTGCTACTCGCATGTTTTTACTGAGTGGCCACGTTGTCCCACTGTTAACTACGAGTGTTGATTCATTTTGCTGTAGAACTGGTCATAGTCTTATCGTGGAATTGCTCATAGCGTTGCTATATAGGTTAGGAGAGACAGCTGTAATATTTCTGTCTCGTATTAGTGCTAATGCATGTATATATTCATGCCCGTGTTTGTATATTTATTTATTTGTGTAGAGTTTTTATTTTATGGGGAATAAGTTCGCTCATTATGATTGATAATTGTTACGTAATCCAAATATTTCTATAATGAATACGGTAATCAGTACGGGAAGTGGTACGGTTTTGGTAAAGGGCATAAACGTTTTAAACGTTTGTAATTCAGACGTTGCTCTCCAGAAAGGTACGTTTTTTTTTTGGAAAACTTCTTTTCCACAAGTAAGCCCTGAAGACATTTATGGCTTATTTTTCACCGTGTAACGGCTAAGTTGAGACCAGTACACAACACTATTTTTCCCCAAATTCTTCCTTCGGGGTACGACCAGTCTCCTGCTTACAGATGCAAACTAGGCAGTAAATATGACTTTTTTAGTAGACTTTTCACTATCCTTTCTCCTTGAAGAGGCTTTATACATTTTCAGATGGAGGCATTCGGAACTTTTTACGAAGCTGAATAGGATATGTACTACTTATAAAAAATCATCTGCTACTATCAAGGAGACAGCGATAGGGTGAGAAGGGCGTCCTCACGAGGTAATTGTTATTGTTAGATAGCATCAAATGAATTAGTGTAGAATAACAGGCTTCAGTAGTGAGTTGCTCTTAAGTAAATTTGACTAAATATTTGTCCCCATCCCGTTTTTTGGAATATATTAATTCATATACATACGTTCATGCTAATGAGTCCATTATTACGAGCGAAACCACTTGTAGCAGCGAAGAAAATGTAATGGTAAAAGTTTATTAGCTTTTTGTGGTGTGTAAATCTCTACTATCTTTAAGCTGTCCTAGTAAGAGGTCTTATATATCTTACACGTAAAAAAAAAATGCTCTTAGGATACATGTAGTATTGTATATCATTTTGATGTAGGTTATCTCTGGAGCCACTCAGTCACGTAGAGCATTCTCGCAAAAGTGGACGAAATGGGCAAATGAATATTCATGTAAAACGTAGGCCTAAAAGGGGGAGAAATATGAGAGGTGTCATCCAAAGTGCTTAAAATAATGATCGTTTCTCGTCAGTCTGGTCTACATAGGAACAACGTCCCCAGTTTGTCTCTTTAAAAAAAAACGGTGTCGTTCAACTTTAACCCTTGCAACAAATTTTTTTTAATGGAGTTTCTTTGATGCTTATATTTTTAACGTTGAAGGATACCGATTTTTTTTTTTTTTTTTTAGGAACTTCGGATATTAAGGTCGACATAAAATGAACGTTACATGTTTTTCATACTCTATGGAAGCTTGAATTTCAAGTCAGTGGCGGCCCCTTTGGTGGGCTTGTTCCACATGATTTAGGGTTCTTCATCTGAATAATAATAATAGTTATAATAAAAATAATAATAAGAATACGTGATTTCCATGCTTTCGGCACATTCCTCGCGTGACCTGCCTTATGATAAACTTCCCCCATCCTATCATTATCCTATACATTTACGCCCAGTTGCCGATTAGAATTTTCAACTCTCATCCCCCTGCAATCCAGTGTTCCGTGTTCTGTTCTCAGCTACCTTGATAACCTTTCTCTTGCAAATAATTACTTCCTGCTTATTCCTCTCACAGACATTGTCGGACCTTTAAGTAGTCTCTGCAAATTCTCACAAGCACCAATTTCTCTTGCTGAATTCTTTTCCTTGAAAATAGCTGTAGAGAAAGTGAATGTCTGAGATTCACTTTATACCATTCTAGTCACTATCATGTAAATACTATTACGTAAGCATTGCCATAGGCACTTTCATTGCTTTGCCTGTTTACTCTCAGACAACTACTTCATGATTGCTTTGCCTGTTTACTCTCAGACAACTACTTCATGATTGCTTTGCCTGTTTACTCTCAGACAACTACTTCATGATTGCTTTGCCTGTTTTACTCTCAGACATCTATTTCACGACAGTCGAGATCCATACAACATTTTGCTTGTCAAATGCACAGAGTTCCATGTCATGCCTGCCTCAAGTCGAAAACTTTAGCTTGTATACCTTCCCTGGGTTTGTCCAGTAATACTGTCTTTGCTACAGTTGCCAGCATTACCTTTTTTCTCTAAAAAAAGGAACAATTATTCCTCTCTGCATCGTTTAGGACTAATTCCTTAAGCAGACATAACTTGCGGCAAATTTATTTTATCTATTAATAAACACTATTACCGTGCGCTTGGAATGACTTGGAACATTCCCACTCTTTAACCTTTCGATCGCATTCCCAGCATCAGCAGGGCTTCTCATCGTACTCCAATCCTGTCTAATCTCTCCTCATTCAGTGCCTTTATTTTACCCCCACAATCGAGTTGTAATTCATCAAGAGACTCGATGAGTTGGCGCAGAACGGCATTCTCATTAGAGGGCATTTTTCACTCTAAGGTCCGTCTACTTATTGACCTCCCTCCAGAACAGTTTTTTCCGATAAGTTCTCGCTGAAAATCGTACCACCTCACATTGCATCAGCTTTTCGCCGTTTTCCTCTTATTGTACTTCATGTTCCTCCAAATGCAGGTCTTTATATGATTTTCTCTCATGCCCAATTGATAGGCTACAGTCTTTAATACATAAACAAAATCTCTCATTTATCTAACCCAAGACGTGTTCAGTTTCCTTCCTTCCAAACAACTGTATTTGCCTGTACAAGCAAATACTCTCGCATGTTCTGCTTAGTTTGGGAAGTTCCCCCTTAACTCTTTCTACTTTAAGATATCGAACCCAAACCCCACCTCTTTTTGTAGTTTTTTTTTTCTTGTATATGTTATTCATTCTTTTTTCTATCAAAAAACAGTCGGAACCCATTCAGTGCAGTAAGCACTACGATTCTACCAGATCAGGAACCTCTTGTCGCCACGACATCCAAAAATCATTTCCTTATTATTGAGTCATACCCGTTGCGTGTTATAGAGGGTTCTAGGTCCACAAGGTACTTAAATGCTCTATTGGTAGTGGTGGTGCTTGTTTTGCATGATTTTATTGTTATTATTTTGTATTCTGAAGTTGTAATTAAATTATTGACACTCGTTTTCTGAAATCGATTTTATTCTGTATTCCCAAGAGTTATGAAATCATTTACATTTTTCTTTAATTAAATGAGGTTCGTTTTTGCTATTTCCGGTAGTGTCATGTCATGTGTCAAGTATCACACGTAATTGCTAAAGTTGAGGTTCGTTTCTACTATTTTGGGTAGTGTCATGTAATGTGTCAAGTGTCATATGTAGTTGCTGAATGAAATGAGGTTCTTTTCTGCTATTTTGGGTAGTGTCATGTCAGGTGTCGAGTGTCACACGCAGTTGCTAAAGTGAGGTTCGTTTCCACTATCTTGGGTTGTGTCATGTCAGGTGTCGAGTGTCATACGTAACTGCTAAACTGAGGTTCGTTTCTGCTATTTTGGGTTGTGTCGTGTCAGGTGTCGAGTGTCACACGTAATTGCTAAAATTGAGGTGTTCGTTTCTGCTTTTTTGGGTAGTGTCATGTCAGGTGTGTCGGGTGTCATACGTAATTGCTGAATTCTACCTCATTATTCTTTGGGTAGCATTCATATGGGGGGGGGGGGGGCGGTTGTCTGGTTTGCATTTCTCTTAAATAGCTTGTTCAATATGAATTATGTACTATTACAACAACTAATCATAATAATAGTAATATTTTTCACAACCATTTTCATTAAGACTGTTTAAATATAATATACCAAACTAAATTACACTTCGTACACCTTCTTTACACAAAGGATAGTAATAAAACACAACTTATTGGAAAAATGTCTGTATTTCATATATACAAGGTGCAGATTAAGTTACTACAAATAGCTGCAATATTTATTAATTCAAATGACATGTGATAGACAGAGGATTATTTTATTATAAAACTCATGATACACTCGGAACATGGTTTTAGCGTACTTTGCTTGCTTGCTTGCGTAGTTGTCCTTCTAAAGATATCCGGTTTCTCAATTATGCACGAGCACCACTCGTCAAAAAAAAATTAATAATAATAATAAATCAGAAAAATAATCAATCAGAAAAATCCGTTTTCTCAATTATGCATGAACACCACTGCCAAATAATATTAATATTAATAATAATAATAAATCAGAAAAAATATTAATTCTGTTCTATCCCTACCAAAAAATATACCTACCAAAAAACAAATTCCCTACCAAAAAATATATCTACCAAAAAGAAAAAAAAATTCATAGCTTTTCAGTAGGAAGGAAAAAATATAGAGATGAAGGTGGTGTTTTTTTATATATATTTTTCTGTACGCACAGTCGATCCCATATTCCAAAATTAATTAATTATACACGCGTTTCTTTATACTAACGTAGTGTTTGAGTGCAGCTTTACTTAATGCAATTCCTTTTTTTTTATTTTATTTTATACACCATTGATTATGCTACGCCATCGAGTGCTGGCAATACACGCGCACACACCACCTCACGCTTTTATTATGCCGTTTTCAGGCTCGTGACAGAGACAGACAGACTGACAGACAGACAGAGAAGAGCGCAAGAAACAATGATGCATCGGTAAGGTGAAATTCAAAGCTTTGATGAGAATACATTGCAAGAAATTTCAAATTTCGTTACTAACATGCCACTGAATTTTGAGATAAAGTAAATTTCAAATTTCGTTACTAACATGCCAGTGAATTTTGAGAAAAGTAAAAATTAAAGTTCATTTCGTAAATGCAGTCAGAATCCAAGGAAGGCATTGAGCGCTATTAAAGAATTGGGAAAAAAATATTATTTTGACCATGTTATTAAATCCACCACGCATTTTACGTAGTTTTAAATGCATTCTGTGATTAGAAATGCTTAAAATAATTAATCTGCACTACAATTATATAATTTATTTTAGGAAAAACGTGGCGGCTTAGCTAAAAAAAAAAATTTAGTATATAAAACTAACCAGAAAAAAATCAGATCATTAGCTTTTTCCCGTGATAGATATTATTTTATACAGGAAACAATTTACAAATAGAATATTTTTAATATATACAATGAAGTGTGAGTGAAGAAAAATATATCAGATCCCATTGGCAAACTCACCGGCAGAATATATTATATATATACATATTGAAAATATATCTATGAAACTCATCGTTCATATATCCATTTTTTTAACTTTTCTTTCTCTTTTCTGAAAAATGAATTTGCCAATGGGCTAAGAGCGAGAGAGAGAAATCAGGAAAAATCTTTGGTCTTGAAGTTTGTACGCACTCAAAGATGCGTTCGCACTCTTACACACAAGACGTGTATAACACACAATTTTGAATTAGAAATTTAATTAGAAATGTCAAAATAAGTGTGGGATTCCTTTCGGAATATACCTTGCATTAAGGTATTTATATTATCTTTTATAAAAGAAAATCAATAATTCAGGATAAAAAAAAGTATTAACACGATTTTGAATTAGATTGAATTAGATATTTGTCAAAATAAGTGTGGGATTCCTTTCGGAATATATATAACTTGCATTAATGAATTTTTATATCTGAATTAGAGAAATTTGTCAAAAAAAGCGTGGGATTCCTTTCGGAATATAACTTGCATTATTTAAATTATCTTTTAATAGAAATCATTAATTCAGGATCAGGATAAACAAAAAATGAAACATTCATACAACCCAGCCGCATAAAAATGTGATAACTAATTGTTTTTACATTATGGTACAATTTTTAAACTTCATACATATGCTACACAGTGAAAAGCAATAGTTATTGCGATATAAACTCTTTGACAATAATTAAACCCTAATTCCCCACATGAGAGAGACAGGGAAATTAATAAAAACATCCTAATTACCATCAATTGGAATGTAAACAACACCACTAGTTTAGTGTTACTAACTTCCCCCACTAATAATATTATTAGTTAACTCTGATGCTGTGTGACCATTTTTGGTAGAAGACAAAATTATATATATACACTCTTAACAGTAAAAAATCAACAAAACCTCTTTTAGACTAGTTAAAATTATACAAGGAAAATATACAATTATACAATTTACAATATTAGATAAACCATCTTTTCACTAGAAAAATGTTCAACTGTCCCAAACCATCTTTTTCATTAGAAAAATGTTCAACTGTCCCATACACAGAATAAAAAAAAACCTTGAAGGATAAGAGGGGATAGAGAGAATTAAGCTGAAATTATCTTAAAAATCATATAAATAATAATTTGTTACTCTGTTACGCAAACTCATCATATATTATACCACCAGACGCTCTCGTGCACATACACACACACACACCTGACTGACTAACCCCCCTCCCCTCCCTCTGTGAGGGATGAAAAAATGCACGTCGAAGCAATATACAAATATCGTCTTTTTATATACATTATACTCTCACTGCCAAAGTATTTTTTAATACACACATCGAAGTTTATTTTGTTTTGCTAATCCTTCTTACTTTATGCACCATATTTATACTTAATTTTCCAGTGGACTAAGAATTCTCAGAGTTCGGAAAAGACTTCCACAGTTAATCCTTTTGTGATGTCCTGAAATGTGATGAGAAACAGCATCATCATCATAGGTAGTCCAAGCACTGCTTTAATATCCAGTTGCTTTTATTGTTTAGGAAAAGTTCCTCATCCGCACTAGAGTTAGCAGCACATATACTTGAGAAACATATATACTGCTTCTGCTTCCAGAGGAGACTTAACATTCACTATCATATTAAGTACAGCCATGAGGTTTAGTATTAAGCGGTCTGTTGTTGCGTGTCGGCTCTGTAAATGTAGAGAAAGAAATTTGTTAGAATTCACATTTTTGTTCCATTAAAAATTAATCGACCAATCAAACAGTTTAGTTTATTTAGAAATGCTGCTAAAATAAGTTAGATTTCTCGTCAAATTATATTTAATTTTCAAAATTTCTCGTTTGTTAGATTTAAATTTTTCAAAATTTCTCGACAAATACTTAAGTCAAATTAGAAATGCTACTAAAATTTGTTAGATATCTCGACAAATATATTTTTTTTCTCTACAAATATTTTTTCTTGGTTTATTTAATTTCCAAGATTTATCGACAAATACTTTTAATGTTTATTTAATTTTGGAGAGGCCAGGAAGAACTGTTAATAGAAATAGGCATTAAATGTAGGATTACAACTGTGGCTTTCAATAAACTATAGCCGACCTGTCTTGCCTCATTAACGGATGATGTCTGACAATGCAAAACTGCACCCCGTAGGATTTTCCTTATGTGTCTGCATTCCAGGATGATGTTTCTTCCCTACTTTTCGTAGATGTGTACCGAAGAATTTGCTCATGACAATGTGGTTGCAATGGATCCAATTAATTTCAAGATGGCAAGAGGAATATGCTTCAAGAAAGTACTTCTTTAACGAGATGCCATTCCTATAGGGCAAGGTGGAAGAAGATGCGGTCCTGCTGTGCCCCGCTATAAGATCCAAGTCATAAAGGTACCAGTTATCGGTTATAATAGCTTGTAGCATTTGTTACAATCCAGATGTAAATGCTTCTGTTTGTTCATCAGGGGTGTGAACCAAGATACATATGGTAGAGGGTCTCCTTAGTATTTTCCTTAGTGTTTGTTAGTGGTTTCAGTGCTCCCTAATGAGTGCTTTGAGTGGTTAAAATAACTTACTCTGAAGGCCTCTTGTATTCACCAATTCTCTGGGTATAACCAGCACTGTTGGTACTCCAGTTTGGACATAAGAGAATGCAGTTCCTTTGGTAGTTTAAAATCTCAGACAGGCAGGATTGTAACAACAAGAGATCTTTTCCATTGCAGTTTTATAAGGAAGCCGAGTCAGTTGTTCCTTTTGAGTTATGTCAACATCACTGACAAAACAATTATTTCTGAGATGTTGGATGATGCCAGGTTTAATTATAACTGATGTGCTCTACGTAGAAGACAAAGGATGCTTGTCAACTTTTGGGAAGGGGAGGGGTGGCTGTTGTCTCCAAGTCTATGCATCACCTGATTTATTGCAGCACCCACTTTTTTAGTCATTTACTTTCCGTCTTCAATCTTGCTATCCAACCACTGTAACCATTTTTGCTAGCCAACTGCTCTCCACCTCGATGTCCAAGTATTCCAACTCTCTTTTCACTGCCTTAAAAGGTTCAATGGCTGAAATGCCCCAGTGCTTAGCTGGTTAGCCTAAATTTCATGAGTGAAGTAAAATCAACCTAGTTCTCTTTTGCTGTCTACATTTCAATCCGCATCCAAAGTACAAAATTGGATTACATGTGATTTCGGTTCGTTATGCCTTCTCTCTGTTGTTCAGCATACCTCCTCTGTTAACATAGTTCGGTATGCCTCCCCTCTGTTGCTCAGTATACCTCCTCTGTTAACATTGTTCGGTATGCCTCCCCTCTGTTGCTCAGTATACCTCCTCTGTAGTTCAGTATGCCTCCTCTCTGTTGTTCAGTATGCCAGAGGTGTGTTTTTTTCGGTATGCATCTTCCGTGTTGTTCAGTATGCCTCCTCCTCTCTTATCCAGTTTGTCTAGATGATTGATATTAATATGTAACTGCTTGAACACCTCTTTCTGTACTGTTTTAGCTCACCATTTCTGCTAGCTCTAGTTGTTACCCGTTTTTCATGCAGCCTTTGTATAAGAGTGGTTGGTGCAATATTCTTTATACTTTTATTTGCTATTGCAGGATCCTTGGCAACTCTCTCCAGCGTGATCTCGCTCTAGGAAGACTGGCTTTTTGTCCACAGTTGTAGGTAATCAATCACGACGATAAGACATAATTTTAGTGTTGAAATTAACGAGCAATACAACAAACTAGGCAAGCAAAATAGACTAAAGTCTTAAGTGGAAATGTAACTAGCCGTTATCATACAAATATTACTATAAATAAAAAACTTAACTTGCTATTATCATACAAATATTACTATAAATAAAAAACTTAACTTCCCACGATCATACAAATATTACTTTAAATAAAAAAAACTTAGCTTGCCATTATCAGACACATACTACTATAAATAAAACAACTTTATATGGTGGAAAAGTGTAAGACAACAAATCCTTTCTCTTACCAAGTATTCTTATCCCTAATACCAACCCCCTTCCACGAAAACCAATTATATTAAACATATTTTTTTTTTACTTACTTCAGCGTCTTATATCTCTCCTTCTCGTAACTATTCTCAGGTCCTTCACACTCGAATGATGCTAACGCCAGTCCTGTGAACGATTGAATTATCACTAAGAGAATCTTCTAGATATTTATTGGCCATTTATCAATTTATTGATCATTTATCAGAGACTGTCTTACACATGCATTTGGACGCAAGACTACCAACGTATAAATAAAGACTAGGTATTGGAACCTGTCATAAAAGAAGAGGCCATCGAAAGCATATAGATTAAAAACACGTTTCTAATAACTAGTCTCATAATTATTATGTGTTTTTAATTTATATGCTTTCGATGGCCTCTTCTTTATGACACGTTCTAATCATTATGATATGTTTCTAATACTTAGTTTCATAATTATTATATCATAATGATTAGAACGTGTCATAAAGAAGAAGCCTTCTAAAACATATATATAAATAAAAAACATATAATAGAGAAGAGACTAGGCATTAGAAACGTCATAAAGAAGTGTTAAAAGAGTTTATTTAAACAATACCTGTTTCTGTAAGGACGTTCGTGGTTTGCATGTAATGAATAACGTCGGAGACCTTCTCAAAAGGACACGTTACTTGTTTCCACGCCATGAACTCGGTCACTTGCTTGGCCAGTTGCCAAAACTTGTCGAAGTTGATGTGGCCATTGGGTAGTCTGTAAGGGTTGAAAGTTGGAAACAAATTAGCAGTTTTCTCTTTGCAAGATATATAATCACCCTTATGAATACATGTGTATACAAATTACATCACGTGTTTTCTACTGCTCTCACTTCCCATTCTTGATGAGATATCCTCCTGTCCTTTTTCTTTTTTCCTTCGCCTTCAAGCTTAGATTAAACTGTCCAAAACCATCCAAAATTTAAAGAATTGAATCGTCACATCTTAAAAAACAATGCCGTTTCCTCACCTGCTAGCACAGCCCTCATTGAGGAAGTAAAGATCCTTGACGAGGAGACTGAAGAAGGGAATGACGATCTTCTGCCTATCGTCCACCGCTCCAGCCGACCTCCACATGGCTGCCTTCAGTGTGGACCGGTAGCTGCTGAAATTGCTGGAAGGATCCATCTGGTGTTCCAGGACAGAGAACTTCGCGCTCTGAACTTTACTCCACTGGAACAGGAGGAAATATAATCTTAGTCAATTTCCGCACAATTAATGTAAAGTTACTCCACTTGTAACAGGAGTTAATATAATGTCAGTAAATTTCCAGACAATTCATGTAAAGTTCCGAAAGTTTACCAAAAAGTTTTTTCATTAAATTTGCATAAAAAAAATGTGTTGAATGCGTTTACCGAAAATGTACCCGGAAAATTTGCATATAAAAAACGATAGCTCATCAAATTATCCTACAATGAAACAAAACCTGAAATACTTCAACTTGCTTATCGTCATGCATCAAGTTGTAGCATATTCTCCACAGCTACAACCTTTGTTACGTCACTGCTAATACATTTATCAAAATTCAAATGAAAAATAACTTGATACTTCGAGTCGTGGAGGTGTTTCTAACTGAACAGTATACCGTTTTATAAATCGAAAAATATATATAAAACATGAGCTGTGTTCAGCGATCCTGAAATATACAATTTTACACCATTACCGATATACCACAAATAACTTCATACTTCGAGTCGTGGAGGAGATTGTAACAGAACAGTATACCGTCTTATAAATCGAAAAAAAAAAAAAAAAAAAAAAAACAGGTACTGTGGTCAAGTGATCCTGAAATATACAATTTTACACCATCACCAGTATACCACAAATCTCAGATATTCAGGTTTCATTCCTCACAGGTACCACAGGTAGGTACTTACTGTCTTCTTGA
>NC_061098.1:17257877-17262877 GCF_015104395.2 Macrobrachium nipponense | reverse complement strand
ATATTACAAAGCCTGTTTAATTAAATGGTTGCATGGTATCTTCAATAAAAAAAAGAAAAAATCAGGACATCTTTAATATCTTGGAAACGAACCCATTACTCCCAGGTTCAATAAAATGGAAATGTGAAAAAAATGGATGAAATAAAAATAAACATACAGAACTAAACATATAATGAAACTAAAATGATTAAGAACTTAGGATTTTTCTTGGTCCTGGAAAAAAATGAACTTAATAGCCAGTGTACTTTTAATGAGAAACGCAGGATAAAAGGGAAAGGGAAAAAAAATCTCGGGAACTAATTACGTCCGATTAAAAATGCAGGGCTGGAAACCTACAGAATAAAAAGTTTGTTCATAGTACTCGGCAGAAAAAGACAAAAAATCTTGATACTTTAGTATATTTTGGAAAACGAGGCAAACACAGCTATCGATTCTAACTTTTGTTCATTTTTCTTCGTACTTCAAGATACAAAGCGAATAAACCCGACATGCAATGATAATTTTCAAAGAGAGAAAGGCGTATTTTTCCTGAAACACGAGCTGGATGAAGGCAAGTCTAGTTAACTTTCTTACTAGAAAGACCCTCTCTGTAAGGAGGTACTGCCATCAGTGCACTTCATGTGGTGCACTGTAGGCATTGCTTAATTTTGTATTCTAATCTATTAAAAAAAAAAAAAAAAAAAAAAGCCGCTTTAAAAAAACCTTCTTTAAAAAAACTTTCTTAAAAAAAAGGGCTTCCTATAAAAAAGCTTAAAAAACTTTTTAAAAAGCTTCTTAAAAAAGACCTTTTTAAAAAATTCTTTACAAAAAACTATTTATAAAAAATACTTCTTTAAAAAGTATACTTTAAAAAAAGGCTTCTTTGAAAAATATCTTTAAAAAACTAATAAAAAAAAGGAGCTTCTTTAAAATAAGTATCTTAAAAAAAGCTTCTTATAAAAAAAAAAGCTTCTTTAGAACAAGTTTTTTTTTAAAAAAAGCTTCTTGTAAAAAAGTATTTTAAAAAAAGCTTCTAATAAAAAAAGGTTCTTTAAAAAAGATTCTTATACAGAGCTTCTTTTAAAAAAAAAGCTTCTTAAAAAAAAAAAAAAAAAAAAAAAAAAAAAAAAAAAAAAAAAAGTTCTTTAGAGACAAAACTAACTCCCTTAGGAACCTCACCTGCGTCACGTCCCTCCGAAGGGCGGGTTCGAGGGCGATGCACCTGTGTGTCATGGTCCGAACCCCGCCCATCATCCGTTCGTCGCGAAAGTCGTAGGGAAACGTTTCGCTCCATTCACCCAAAAGCTGCACCATGTGGGGTACGAATCGTCCCAGCTTTTCCTGTAACGATTTTAAAAAACGTTTCTGTAGATTTCATACAGTGAAATGATCTGTAATAAACTTTCGTCTGCAATAAATAAATAAATAAAAAAGTAAATAAATAAAATAAATAAATAAAACCAAAAATAAATAAATAAATAAATAAAATAAATAAATTATATATATATATATATATATATATATATATATATTATATATATATATATATATATATATTATAGACTTCATACAGTGAAATAATCTGTAATAAACTTTCGTCTGCAATAAATAAATAAATAAATAAATAAATAATAAATAAAAATAAAAATAAATGAATTGAAATAATAAATAAATAACAAATAAATACATAAATAAAATTAATAATAAATTAAATAAAATAAGAAAAATAAATAAATAAAAATAAAATATATATATATATATATATATACTATATATATATATATATTATATATATATATATATATATATATATATAATCTGATTCCTTCCTTCGGTGCCATAATCCTGATACTTTCGTCTGTTTTACGTAAAAAAAAAAATAAATAAAAAAAACATGAAATTGTGATATATCTAACGCCGGTAAATGATCATTATTTTACTCGATGTGTAAATAAACTACCCAGATGTGCCGCACATTATACCCAAGTACAAGTTTAATAAAATACAAAAGTTAATACGAACCACCCCCATGAAATTGGCAAATCTACCAAGACTATTAACACCGATTATCATTTAAATTACTTAAATTAATTTTTTTCCGTTTACTTCGTAAGTAGATTATTAACGCTGATTATCTTTAAAATTACTTAAACTTCTTGTATTTCAGTTTACTTCCTAAGTAGATTATTTACACTGATTATCTTTAAAATTATTATTATTTACTCTGATTATCTTTAAATTACTTAAACTTATTGTATATCAGCTTACTTCCTAAGTAGATTATTTACACTAAGTGTCTTTAAAACTACTTAAACTTATTTTATTTCCGTTTACTCCCTCGGTAAACAATGTGAAATTCGGTAAATATTTTAGAAATACTTTATACTAGTTAATTTAAAAAGTACCAAAGCAAAATCGTCGGCGGCAAAACAAGAGAAACATGACATCAACACGAAACACAAGATGGCCGCAGCCTTACCTTATTGATAGTAGAAAGATCATTGCCTTTGAGTCCCTGTTGGGTGAATCCCACGTCGCAGATCCTTTGAAGGAGCTCGTGGGGCTTGATGAAGAGCCGAGACGACAGGAGGAAGGCGAAGAGATAAGCCGTGTCCGGATAATAGACCGCTGTCGGAACGGCGTGCTGCACCAAGGCCTGCAAGGAACCGGACACCAACACTCCATCCTCATACACCAGCGACTGTGAGGGAGATACCACAAGGTGGGTGTCCTTTAAAGAATTGTCGACGATAAAAGGCACAATATTGACGTTAAAAAAATATATCATGAAATGGTAACCACAATGAGAGATACAGCAAGGTGGGAGTCCCTTTAACAACTTGTCGACGATGAAAGGCACGATATTGACGTCAAACAAATATCATGGAATGGTAACCACAGGGAGAGGTACAGCAAGGTGGGCGTCCTTTACTAAATTGTCGACGATAAAAGGCACTATATTGACGGAATCAAATAATTCTCTGCTCTATATAAATCACTCTTACCATTGTTTGTATGGCACATTCAACGAACAATCTTTCATGCTTATAAATATGGATTGAAGTGAAACTTCATATTTCTTACACTACAGTGGATATTACCATAGTTTGTACCATACAAACATACCGGAGTTATGATCTGGACTGGGCTAGTGTTAGAATATTTTAAACTGTGCATTAATACGAAGGTATTATTAATTATTTAATAACTAAATTATTATCTATTAGGTTTCATAATCAACTACAACCGACTTTAACACCTGAACTACTAGGCATCGTATCCAGCGTTCTCATTACACACGATACCTTAGAGGCAGTTACTAACAAAGTTCTAAGTAATTAGGCACAACAATTAAAACTCTTGAGAGTTCAACTAGACCGTAATATATAAACTGGAAAGCTTCTCAGCCCCTCAGTCTCGCAGCTAATCCCGAGAGGAGGATTTCACCGTCATGGAACTCAAGATAATAGGATGGTAGTGATCCTTAAGAATTAGAATTCTCTCTCTCTCTCTCTCTCTCTCTCTCTCTCTCTCTCTCTCTCTCTCTCTCTCTCCTCTCAGTGAAGTGGATTGTATACTCTTCTTATCGTTATAGTTAGAATGTTCCAAGCTCACTCTCTCTCTCTCTACTTAAATATATATACGTGTCTGCGTGTGACTTAGCCGTCCGCTGGGGGGGGGGGGGGGGGGGATGAAGTTGTCTACCACTCGTATTCTCTGCCTCTTACGCAATGCCACTCGTAAGCACTGGGGTACGTAAATAATTTCAAGGTCTAGGGATTATGAGAAATCATTAGTGGTAGAAAAAAAAATTTGTGTAGTACTTTATGTCGAAAGGCAGGTACCAGATGACTCGAGGCATTCCTTTGCGTTTGTTTGTAGTGAACGACAGTTCTAAAATTTTCTAGTGTTAAATTAATTGAAAAATATTGTTTAGCAAGGAAACTATGTGGTCACTTATACAATAATCAGTTTTATATCATCTGAGGATGAGCAGCAAAGAAATCAAGCAACGCCTTCACCTTTATAAGGTAAATTCTAAGAAACTTTTTATTAAATTAATATAACAAACCCCCAAACCTAGCCCATTCCCCTTTATTTTTATTCTTTTTACATCGTCTTTCTAATGCTTTTCACTGTAAAGAGAGATCTGCTAACGTTTACGAGTCTAAAACAAGGTAAAAATAGTTCTCCCTCTGGTAAAATACAAGCCTATATTAGGCCTATATTACCCGTTTTCTTAAAGCCTAGTTATCTTTGTTTCGTTGCAAGAAAAATAAACAGTCATGTTACTGATGGGTTGTCATATTTTATTGAAACGAAACTCTAATCCCTTTCCTGTATTCCATTTTTGGTATAAAAGGACACACACAATCTCTCTCTCTCTCTCTCTCTCTCTCTCTCTCTCTCTCTCTCTCTCTCTCTCTTTGGGTAGAAAATCCACATTCAGTTTCATCTAGCGCGAATAGCTCCCGCTTATATCCTAAAACAATCATACAGACGGCATTCAGGAGGTTCTATTTAATCAAAAGCGTCATTTTATCTATTTGCCTCCTGTCAACATAAAAGAGAAATTCCAATATCAATCCTCAATCTCGACGTCCTGATGGCGGTACTTCAGAAAAGATTTATGAATCGGTTTCGGAGACCGAGTATTTTTTTTTTTCTTTCTTTTTTTGAAGCAGGTTTAACCATTCACCTAAAAGTTCGGCAAACAACATGACAGCTGCCATCAAGTTTTTGAGGATGGAGTTTGGGTTGAATAGTTGATGTGTATCGTAAGGGACGTCCTCACTAAAGAAAAACTTTAGTCATAAACACATGTCGGTGACTTACCGATACTATCGCAAACAGGTTGACGACAAGTCGACGATTACAAGAGGAGAACGGATATCCAACAAATACTGGCAATAACTACCAACAAGTCTGTGACTTGTATTAGACTTGTTTGTGATATGTAGGCAATAAGTTACGACTTGTATTAGACTTGTTTGTGATATGTAGGCAATAAGTTACGACTT
>NC_061098.1:17245377-17252877 GCF_015104395.2 Macrobrachium nipponense | reverse complement strand
AATACTTCCTCTTTTGGAGTGGACGACTTTGCTTACACTCACACACACACAAACATATGACTTAAAATCTTACACAAACAAAACCCGTATGCCTTAACAAAACCTCTATAAAGTAATTGGCCACCTCAGGCTCCTCTCCCCCCTCCCCCGCCCCCCTTTGCCTCCTTCCTTTGTAACCTTAAAAGAGACCGATTTAAAAAAAATATATATATGTATAATACTTCCCTCAGCTAACAAGCACACTCCGGCCCCGTATAGCCTCTCATTCTCTTACACTTGACCTTTTCATCAGGGTACTATTTCCTTCCCTTAGAATTTTTAAGCAGCTCTCTCTCTCTCTCTCTCTCCTCTCTCTCTCTCTCTCTCTCCACAATGAAATATTCATATAGTATATACCATTACCTCTGTTATATCAAGGTCTAGGAAAGAAAAAAAAAGTTCACTATTTGCATAGGATATTTCTCTCTCTCTCTCTCTCTCTCTCTCTCTCTCTCTCTCTCTCTCTCTCTCTCTCTATCAAAGAATGACCACCTGGCAATACTTCTGTCTCCGGCACGACCAGGAGCTCACATAGAAATTACTAGTTGTATTGAAGAGACTATCACCTTTAAAACGCTCCTAAGACGACATATATAAATATATATATACCTATCGAGACCTGAATTCTCAGAGGGCGCTATATACACCTGGCTTATTACCTGCAAGTCTCCCAGCGTAAATAATTACGTTCAGGTGAGCATAGTGCCCTCGAACAATTTGAATGGTCAGTGAATTCAAGAGTGGAATGTGGCATGTCTTGTTTTCGATGTCTGTTATCAAGGAAAACTGATATATAAATATATAGTTGCACGTATTAAATCAACATAAATCCACGTTAAAAATATTTCGACGGTAGCTACTGCCGACCAAATACATTTCATAAACCTGCGAGATTTCTTATATAGATTTCATATCTCCACGCAAACCTATAGATTGATACTCTCTCTCTCTCTCTCTCTCTCTCTCTCTCTCTCTCTCTCTCTCTTTCAACCACTACTACTACCTTTCACACACCTCGACATTCGCTATATCAGCACGCACCTAGATTGATACTACTCGATACTGCAAAGTCTCTCTCTCTCTCTCTCTCTCTCTCTCTCTCTCTCTCTCTCTCTCTCTTAGAATAAATTTATGTTTTAATCGTTGTATCATGGACATCCCCTGGAGGTTTTATATATATATATATATATATATATATATATAATATATATATATATATATATATATATAATATATATATATATATATATAGGGCAACCATTCCTTCCACACGACTCCTACCAGACATTTTATTGCCTCGGGACTTCCTGCAATTGCCCACCGTTTCTTGCAAACCTTGTCTCTCGAAAGTATTGGCCGAAATTCAATTCCAAAATCGGGCTAACAACGGAGGCGGAAGGTTCCTGCTGTAGCCACGAGCATGTTTTTATTTGAGGTCGCTGCTGACTGGTCTACGTAGGTGTTGTTGGTTTTGCTATTTCAAATTCCTTTACGTGTCCATCAGAAACCAATGGCGCAGGAGCAAGATAACGTTTATGGAGAGGTTGGTCTATCTTTCACGCCATCTAAAAATGCGTATAACTAAAGAGAAACAGGCAATAATAAAAATATTGAAAAGAGGATATCACTCTAATGAAAGTAAACCTGTATCCCATAGGTCTTCCGAAAACAGAGGACAAAAAATAGTAATAAAGATTATAAAAAGTAGATATCACCCCCAAAAACAGAAATATACAAAAGAAACGCCAGGAATGAAACCGTGTCGAAAGAGACCACTGGCGAACAGTAGTCAGAAAAGCGGGAATGAAAAGTCGTCCAGGACTTCCAAGACGAACGGAAGGCGAATTGGACGGGTGACATTTATTGGCAATTAGTTCCAAACGCATCACTGCCTTCGGACCGTTTCGTGTCTTGATAAGAATACAGGCTATGTATGTACGTATGTATGTATTATATATACATATAAATTTATTATATATATTATATATATATATTATACATTATATACATACATACATACATTAGTATTTGCACGCGTGTGAGGGTTTAGTTTTTAAAAAAATAATTTGATTTCACGATTCAATGATACACCTGGTTTATGTAAGTATTATGTATACATATAAATTTATTATATATATAATATATATACATAATATACATACATACATACATTTGTATATGCACGCGTGTGAGGGCTTAGATTTTGAAAAAAATTACTTTGACCTGCCATTTAATGCTTCATTTAAAAATTATAAAATATTTTTAAAAATCACTAAAAATTAATGAAATATTGGTACATAACGACGCATATTTGTTTACTGGGTTAGTTTAGCAGCGTGGCAAGCGTATTCTAAAAGTTATCAATTGTTACATATTTTTAAAAAGGGGTGTTATATATTTTCAACTTCAGCTGTTAAAAACTTAAAACAGATTCAAACTGGTCTAACCCTCGACCTCTTATTTCTGGGCATTCCTTAATCATCTTGAACTAGACTGAAATAATGTTTTCTAACGTCCTTCTCGACTGTCAAGCTTATTGATGTTATTCGAAGAATAACTAATACAAGAGAAATGAACTCAGGGTAGATCTTTCAACAGCATAACCAAAACTTCTGCGTAAAAAAAAAAAAGAAATAAAAAAAACATTACCAACATACGTCTGCAGACTTTAAACATTCCAGATATGGCAGCCCAGAAAAAGTAAGTAAAAAGAAAAAAAAAAAACTACGGGAACCAATAAACTCTTATTGGAAACGCAGCTGATCTCTCCCATAGGATCACTCGGCAAGTCTGCTGGAGAAACGAAAACTTTTAAAACGTCCCTGGAGTCATAACGGTCAAAAGAAAAAGATGGAAGTGCTCCTCCTTCCGCTCCTGGCGTCATTACCATACAGGGAAAAACATTGTTTTATTTCAATTCGTCTCGTTGTACCGGTGCGATACACGAGAACAACATTTTCTTCTTCTTCGGGTGTAGGATTAACGTCGACAGAAACAATACACGACTCGCATGAACCTCTTGCCTTCCCTTGTAAAGGGAAAACCGTAAAATACGTTTATTGCTCACACTGCTGTATACATACTGCTGTATACATTGTATACATACACACAAAGTCTTTATTTCGTCTATTGTATGAAAAGCGGGAGATATACAAAGTGCTTAGTCTCTCTAAACAACATTATCGAAGACTGCAAACATACAACTCCGACGACAATATCACAATCTGGGAAATACGACCTCATAATTTTACTTTTAGCTTATTCCCACCATAAGCTGCGCCCATTCCAAGCACACTGAGAGCATAATGCTCTCGGGGTCAATGCTATTGCAACAGATTGCGGAAGGCAATCAATATTTATTGGGGGCCTTATGAGCTACCGTACGAGTGCCGTATTCGCTGGCAGGTGATACTCTGAATCCATTTGGCAATATCAATACGATACTCCCCTTTTTTTATTTTTTTTTTTTTTCACGTGGAGCTGTGAAAGAGCTCGGTGTTTCGTTTGTATGTGACCTGTTTCATACACACATACACACAAAATGGCTAAATGATATTTGACTATTCGTGGATGAATCGTACCTTTCAGGGGAACGAACTGTATCGATGTAAACAAATAAATATTTTCTTTGATTCGTTTTTCTCCAAACATGACGACAGTGATAATGATGACCATTAATATCATATGTGGATATTTTTAAAGCATTGTATACAATTCTAAGTAAAATCCTATTCGTAATATCAATCTGTATCCAACTAGTAATTTTCGACTTAGCCACAAACTATATAAGTGAATTTTCTTTTTATTTTGCGATACATGATTATAATAATATAATTATTAAAAGTATAATTCTATTTACCAAAATCACTCTTTATACAACTGATTTCTAACTAAGCCCCAAACTGCATAAGTGAAACATTTCCATTTGCAATACGTAATAACAAAACTATAATTCTATGTACAAAATCAATCAGTATCGAAATGACTTGACCACAAATCAGGGGTACAATTTTGTTTTCTCTTCAGTGGCATTTCTCAAGGAAAGCCTCACAGAAAGGCTGTCAGCTCCAGTTATGGAGGAAACATCTTTTCAACATCCCCCCCCCTCCCCCGCCACAACACCAGCCAGGTAGAGTTGTAACTCCATTGTGGAAGGGAGAGTGTTTTGTATGGAACTGATAGCTCCATTTACTGGATGGACGTGAGGTGTCATCCAACTTTCCCATTTCATTCAAATCACAGTTTTTCTTTGAATCCAATTCGGTTAAATGGACAGGTTATAATAATGCCACATTCAATAATACTGGAGACGCTCGCTCGCTCTCTCTCTCTCTCTCTCTCTCTATTGTTTTTCTTAGAATCCAATTCTATTACTTGGAAAGATTATAATGCCACGTTCAATACTGTGGATTTCTCTCTCTCTCTCTCTCTCTCTCTCCTCTATCTCTCTTCAATATCATCTCTCTCTCTCTCTCTATTGTTTTTCTTGGAATCCAATTCTATTAAGAGGAAAGATTATAATACCACGTTCAATATTGTGGATTCTCTCTCTCTCTCTCTCTCTCTCTCTCATCGTCCTCCCCACTGCTCTCTCCCTCTCTCCTTCTCTCTCTCTCTCTCTCTCTGAGATTACACATATCTCCCGCGATAACATTCCCAGCCCAGACGATCTCAACAAGGCGAACCTTGTATACAAATATATATGCCAAAGGACGGACCGTGGGTATCTCTCTGCCACGTGAATAGTGGTATCCCGTTTATGCCTTACAAGGAACCACCTGGTCAAACAGGTCGAAATCCTTGAGTAGGAAACGAACCCAGGCTGCTCAGGTGTCATATATATATATAGGTACATTTCATTGAGGATGAGCAACCTCTTGTTTTTTTAATATATAAAATTCTTAGTAATTAACCTTCCGACACTATGAAATAAACAACCACTTCTTAATAGAAATCATACAAATAATGGATGGTTTTGGTTTTTCAGAATTCTCTGACAAACCACTACGATTAACACACTGAAATATTCAGAAAATGACGGAAAGGTTTTATGATTCTAAATTACGAACTGTGTAAAGTTAGTTTTCACGCCAGGATACTGAGTTCATTGCTGTATTAAAGCTGTATAGTTCACTTTAGCGCAACATGTTTGCCCCCCCCACAAAAAAAATTAAAATGTCAAAATGAGTAGCTCGATTTGTTTAGAAAAAATCGTATACTTTACTCTGCAAAAATATTTGCAAAAGTGAAGTCAGAGTGAAATGCAGTTTATATTACACCATGCAAAACTACCAAACGATTCCCCTTTCAATAATATTTGATTTTATTGCCCTTACAATATTGTGCAGTAAAGCATATTGGCATCATTTCATATAGCATGGGCACACTACAAAATTACGTGTTTATTAACAATTGTCTTTCTTTTATTTTATAAGCAAATGTTTTCGTTCATAACAGGAGGCCAAGAAAAAGGATTATTTATATATATAGCAGTTTCATAATCTTTTTAGTTGAATTTATTAACATTCAGGATGCCATTCAACTTTTGACAAGGAACGCAGACAACCTACTGGAATTAAATACAATTCAGATTATTTATATAACCAACCTGAGTTTTTTTTCTTTTTGCTTAATATATATATATATATATATATCTATATCATATCTATATATATATATCTATATATATATATATATATATATATATAGTATAGGGATATACTACATATCATATAATATATATATATAACTTCACACGTGCCAGTCAGTACCGCAGCTATCTGGGGTCTAATGAATCTAGCCGAGGACGACTTATTCCATCCTCAGTGAATCTCCTTAATTCTTTAATCCTCTCTCAACATCAAAATCCGCATCCGCTGCGCTGACAGGAGGGACGTCGGCATTATGATTAAAACCGACAGAAGACTGACCGGACCCATCCTTTCTCACGTGAAAAGCTGCTACACGAAAAAGTACAAGACTTAGTAATCCTCTTACTTTAGTTTACCATAATTACCGGGTCCCAGTGTTCGAACCAGCAATAAGCTAAACGCTTTATTTCGTTTTTTATAAGTTGGTGGATACATACGCACTTTCAGTTTTCTGTCAAAATAAATCTGAAAGGGCTAATTCGTCCGCCCTTTTTTCTGTCCACCCTCTGATCTTGAAAACTACTGAGGCTAGAGGGCTACAAATTGGTATGTTGATCATCCACCTTCCAATCATCAAACATACCAAATTGCAGCCCTGTAGCTTCTTTAGTTTTTATTTTATTTAAGGTTAAATTTAGCCATGATCGTCCGTTTGGCACCGCAAAAGGTGTCCACAACACCGGCCACCACCGGGCTGTGGCTGAAAGTTTTATGGACAGTAGCTGATAGTATCCAAACAGCATTATACACTGTACAGAAACTCTATTGCGCAAGAGGTGTCCACAACACAGGCCACCACCGGGCTGTGGCTGACAGTTTTATGGGCCGTGGCTGATAGTATCCAAACAGCATTATACGCTGTACAGAAAACTCGATTGCGCTGAAGAAACTTTGGCGCATTTATTTACATGTTTTTCTAGTGAAAGGGATTATTATTTACCATAATGATAATGGAAGTCAAATGACGAAGACATTGGTGATTGTGTACGACGTCATTCGTACCAAAATATATGAATGACGTCATTCGTACCAAAATATATGAATGACATTACAAAAACACCATGCACAAAAAACATCTCCAAATACGAGTTTCTTGACCCAGTAAGAAATATTGAAAACAGATATTTTTTCCTTTTAACTAAAAAAAAAAAACTTTCAACCTAACTAAAGGTAACGAGTAAAAGTGATTACCCGGCCGCATTTTTCTCACTTGCAAACAGAATTCAAAACACATACGAAGCAAACTTTGAATATTCGGAGAAAGGTTTCCTCCTGAAGGAGGTCATAGAAGCGAACCTTATTCCGAGGTTGAAACGAAATGCAGTCGACACACTAATCCGATTTCCTCGCCGAAATGCTACGGCTGAAATAGTAATTTCACTTTCAAATAATTCCAGTCATTATTCATTTTCATTCTTCTACGTTAGTAAGGGCGTGTGCTTTTCTATCTTTATTAATTATTAAAATTTTACTGCCAAATAATTTGTCATTATTCATTTTCATTTTTCTACGTTAGTAAGGGCGCTTGCTTTTCTATCTTTATTAATTATTAAAATTTCACTTTCAAATAATTTGTCATTATTCATTTTCATTCTTGTACGTTAGTAAGGGCGTGTGCTTTTCTATCTTTATTAATTATTAAAATTTTACTTTCAAATCATTTTTGTCATTTTTCAATTTCATTCCTCTACATTAGTATAGGCACGTACTTTTCTTATATTATTTATCAATTGGGTATTTAATTATGCCTTTAACTTATGTCTACCTCCTAGGAAACAAAATTAAATTAATAGTCAAGTTAATTTAATCA
>NC_061098.1:17232877-17240377 GCF_015104395.2 Macrobrachium nipponense | reverse complement strand
TAACATTTATACAGTAATGTGACGGCTCAGAAAATCAGCTCCTACGTTTTCTGACCCCTTGATAACCTCCACTCTGAAATTATATGACTGTAGAAAAAGAGACCATCTCATTAATCTACCATTGGAAACCTTTGCCTTTTGAAGATGCACCAAAGGCTGATGAATCTGTCTCTATTATAAAAAATCTGCCATACAAGTAAGCTTGAAAACCTTTTGGGTAAAGCCCAACAATAGCAAGACACTCTTTCTCTATGACTGCATACCTCTGTTCACGGTCCATCAGCTTACGACTTGCATAGGCAATAGGATATTCCTCCCATCATGCACCTGCATCAAAAGCAAAAAGCGCCGACCCCACTGTTGGAAGCATCTGTCCTTAGAATAAAGGGTTTGGATAAATCTGGAAGCCTAAGATAGGACTACAAAGTAACATAGATTTCAAAGTTCGGAATGCATTTTCATGTTCTTTGTTCCCACTCTAACTTATTTGGAAATCCTTTCTTTGTCAAATCAGTTAATGGAGCTGCTAAAGATGCAAAATTCGGCACATATTTCCTGTAGTAGCCAATTAACCCAATGAATGACCTGACCTGTTTCTTTGTTTCTGGTCTTGGTGCCTCTTGAATAGCCTTCAACTAGTCATTTGTAGGTTCAACAGTACCACTGCCAATTAAGTGTCCTAAATACACCAACTGGGTTTGAGCAACTTCACACTTTGACGGCTTTGCTTGTCAGGCGTGCCCATCTTAGCCTCTCCAAGACTTTCCTTAATTCTTCGAGATGTTCTTCCCAAGATTCTGTGTGAATGAGGATGTCATCCAAGAAACTATCAGTGTGTTCCAAACCTTTTAATAATTTACGCATCAATCGATTAAATGTTGCTGGACTGTTGGACATCCCAAATGGCATGACTTTGAATCTATATAATCCATCGGGAGCTAAAAATGATGTCAAATCACGATCCTTGGTTCTCATTGGAATCGGCCAATAGCCTTTACAAAGGTCAATCTTTGAAAGAACTTGCTTTGGCTAATTTTTGTCATTATTTTCCTCTGGGTCTGGCATAGGTTCAGGATCAAAAACGGTTACCTTGTTTAACTTTCTGAAATCAATGCAGATTCTGTTACTTCCATCAGATTTCTTTGCCACTACAATGGCACTGGCATATGGAGATTCAGATGGCTCAATGATATCATATCTAGCATGCTCTGTATCTCTGCTCGTACTGCTCCTCTTAATGCATAGGGGATTTTATATGGTCTGTTTCTGATGGGTTCCTCAGTAGTCAAATGGACTTCATGTTGAATGAGATCAGTTCTCCCAGGCAGATCTGTCAAAACATCCTTAAATTCATGTAATAAGGTATTCACAGATGCAAGCTGTTCACTAGTTAATGCTTGGCTGACATCGACATCAGCATAAGACTCTGTTGCTTTCATGGGTAATAGATGGACTAAGTGTTCCTTATCATCGGTTTCCTCTGAATCTATAACAGCATAAGAAGCCGATTGAAATAAAGCATTGCCACTTAGATTAGGCTCTAGTCGCTGATTATACTTCTTAAGGAGATTTGCATGAAACATACGGATTTTACCATTCATATCTACCCGATAATCTGCTAATCCTTTCTTATCAAGGACTTTGAAAGGCCCCTTCCATTGCATTAACAGTTTGTTGTGATCGTTGGGAGAAGAATTAAACATAATCACCCACCTTAAAAGTCTTAGTCTTTGTTTTTCTGTCGTAATATTTCTTGTATCTTGCACTAGATTTTCTTGAGTTCCTTCTGTGCTATTCACAGGTTCTTGACAGTCGTTCCTTCAGGTCTATCACATACTGGTAAGTACTTTTTCACATCAGGCATAGTTTCTTCCTTCGTCCATAACTCTTTCAGCACAGTCATGGGTCCTCTAACTGTTCTACCATATAAAAGTTCAAAGGGTGAAAATCCAGTACTTTCTTGTGGGACTTCTCTATAAGCAAATAGCAATGCTGGCAAGTACCTGTCCCAGTCTTTTGGTCTTTCAGAACTCATTTTTCTCAACATTGTTTTTAAGGTTCCATTAAATCTTTCAACCAAACCATTACATGCAGGATGATAGTGTTGTTACTAACTTCTTAACAGACAAAGTCTACCTACCTCCTTCATGATATTTTGACGTGAATTGCGTACCCATGTCTGACAATATTTCCTTTGGAATCCCAACGATACTGAAAATTTGTACCAACGCCTCTGCCACTTGCTCTGTCTCAATGCCTTTCAATGGAACTGCTTCAGGATATCTGGTACTGTAATCTACCAATGTTAATATATATCTATGACCACTATCAGTTACTGGGATAATTGGACCTAACAGATCTACTGCCACTTCGCTCAAAAGGTGTGTCAATCAATGGCATCTGATCAAGAGGGAACCTTTGTTACCTTGCCCTTTGGAAATGTTTTCTGGCATACATCACAGGACTGACAGTATCTTGTCACCCTCTCCTTGGAGTCCAGGCCAGTAAAAGCTGGTTAAAATACGATCTAAGGTTTTCTTAGCACCGAGGTGCCCTCCTAAAATACTGTCATGAGCAATGCTCATCACCTTTTGCCTTAAAGATTCTGGAACAATAAGTTGTTTGAACAATTTGTTATTGCTTACCTTAGGTGACTGGAATAGTCTATATAGCAAGCCTTTCTCTACAGTAAACCAGGTTACAATACCATCTCGCCCATTACTTTCCTCTTACCAGAGATTGCATAATTTCGGTACTCCTAGTGTTTTATCTTCTGCCTGAAGTTCCTTCATTTTGTTAACTGAAACCTCTACATCCACCCCTCCTGCAACATTCAATGCTTTCATACCTTGCTTGTTTTTTATAGCCTGGCCTCTGGTTACAACAGATTGAAGAACCTCACTACCTTCCTTTTGGTTTTCTCTCTTATACCATTGTTCATCCGGATCCAAATGATTTCTGGCACCTTCTAGGTTTCCTATAATTAAATCATACACAGGTTCTTTCATACAAAGAGCATTTACTTTCCCTGTATAGAAAGGTGTGTCAATATCAATTGAGGCCTCTTCTACTGTACGCACTGTACCATCTATCAATACACATTTTTGAACATGACCTGTCAACTGATTATCTTTTACTAATTTACGTTTTACCACTACACCACTGCACCCTGTGTCTCTTAATACTGTAACAAAATGATCTCCAACATATCCCATAGAAATAGGCATTTTGTCACATACCTTGCATGCTCCTCCTATTACTGGTAGAACATGTCCACATGCCAATCTCACCTGACCATCAGTCACACAACAGTCCATCAAATGCTCGGTCACTAAACATGCTGACCCAATCTGAGATTGCTCTTGCATGGATACATCCTGGTACACTTTGTTTCTCTGACCTGTTTTCTTATACTGCTGCAAAAGACTACCACCATTAGTATTTACAGAATTTGACTTACACTGATCCAGCTGAATCTGTAAAAATGCTGCTTTGTATGGATTCCTTGGGTCTACTGGATGTTTACCTGTCTGCTTGGAAAGACAGTCTCGTGCTACATGTCCTGGTTTATTGCAATTGTAGCACTTTCTCTCACGTCTTCTCTGCAAAGGGTCTGTATACTGCATTTGCAATTGCCCATTGTGGCTGGCACCTCTGGAACTGTTTCCAATTAGAGAGAGTTTCTGAAAAGCCTGCGAGTCTTTAGTAAAAGAAGAGTAACCATGAGCTTCAATAAACTGATCAGCAAGATTAGACATTTCATCCACATTCTTGGGATCGTTCTTTGAGAAACATAGACAGAGGTTTACTACAACTGTTTCATGAACTGCTCCCTCAAAAACAAATCCTTGAGACCTTCATAACTTCGCGTACCTCCAGACAAATTCAACCAACCATTTTTCCACATAATTATCCAATCTAGCAAGAAATTGCGAGGGACTCTCACCTGGTCTGGCTTACAGGAACGAAACTTTCGAATGAAAACCCTCCTCAGTAAGCTGGAAACGCTTCAACAAAGCCTGCTTCAAACCATTATAATCCAAAGCCTCTGAAACCGGTAGGCGAGAATAAACCTCCAGAGCCTTACCTTGAAGAAGAGCACTAAGATTAATAGCCCACGAAGATGAATCCCATCTAGCATTGGCGCAACCTCTCAAACCTCTGCAAATAAGAATCTATACAGTCTTTAGATTCATCAAACGAAGGTAGCTTAGGAAGCTTAGCCAGGGAATTAGAAAGCTCACTTGTAGTACTCGCAACCCCAACTCTCAACTCTCCTGCTTTCACTTTATGCAATTCTGTTTTCATTTTGATCTTTTCTAACTCAATTTCGCTTTCAATTTTTTTTGCTTCTCTCTCAGCGGCTCTCTCATCTCTCTCAAATTGTTCTCTCTCTTTCTTCTCCACAAAGTCTAGCAATACCTGCCCCTGCAACCCCAATCTTTCTCCTAATTCTACATACTCCATCATGAAAAATATATGTAACCTAGAAAATGTGAACAACAAAATCTGGCAATATTACCTACAAAAGAATGCAAATACAAAAAGCATTAATTGTAAGCATCTTAAAAGTATAAAGTCAACACTCTACAGCATCAATTACCATACTGGAAACCTTAGTATGTCAGCGGAATTAACAATGATTGCGAAATTGTTTCTTAAACATAAAATTGAAGTACAATGCACTGACACAAAATACTTGACTAACGAAAGGCCATCCCACCGCTGCCACCAAATGTCACAGTTGCACTGAACTGTGTTGGGTTCTTTAACCAACCAACCTACTACTTAAAGAGGATGACCTTCGTTAGCAAGTGATAACACAAGTAAAATCATAACAATTTATTTAACACTATGGTAATTAGGATCAATTTAACACAGAGGGTATGCAAATGACATAAACAGCTTTCATGCTACATCTAAGCAACACTGGCATATAGGTGCTGAATGACGAGCCCGTCTTGGCCCATCCACTAGAGCTGTGAGCTGTGATCCACTGCAGGTTGCATAAGTGGTGCCACGGACCCACAGGAATCGTAGACAACTTGCACTCAGAAGCTCGAACTGTGGTGTGTGTACTGCACCCAAAATGGTCACCTATAAATTGTACATTTCATATTAACTGTTGAATTTTAACTATCCCTCCCAAGTTACATTTACGTTACATTTACAAAGCCTGAGTTACACTTACAAAACCCAAGTTACATTTACCAACCAAACTGTATTACAGTTATCCTAACACCATTTGAATCGTGAACTGTAATGGTAGTTCAGTAACTACAGCAAATACATGGTAGTTCAGTAATTACAGCAAATACAACCTTCAAATGCAATGTGATTTAACCAATGCATAACACAACCTTCGCATGTAATAAATATATTACCACTATCAAATAATCAGAATTATAACTACATGTAACACTTACTGGAACAAAATACAGCACTTGCATAATCAGTCCATTCGTAGTGTTGGGTCCTCGTACGTTGAGAGATATATTAAGAAAATACCACACAGGTAACAGCACAGTACCACACGGTAACAATACCACAACAGGTAACAGCAACAGTACCACACAGGTAACAACCACACAGGTAACGGAGTTTTCCCAAGTTCACGAAGCATGGGAGCACCCAAAATCACGTAGCGTTGGACAGAGAAAGACCCCGGCCATCTAGTTCCAGTGTCGAAGACGTCTCAAGAACCTGGCTGCCTAATAAACACTTAACGAGCCCAGTAACCACCGACACGCTAGTTATAAACTTGAAATGTATTCAGCGGTATAATTGGAATCATTATACAGTAATTATAATATTGTGACAATATATTATATATATATTTATATATTTATATATATATACATATATATATAATATATATATATATATATATAATCTATATACCTCATACATACATACATACATACATCATACATACATATAGTCATGACATCAATATATATATATATATATATATATATATATATATGATATATATATATATTATATATATATATATAATTCCTACCATTGTATTCTACCTCCATTGATAAATGTATATTTCTTTAAAAGGAATGTTACCATTGTCGATCAACCCGTGTGCTGTGCATGTTTTATACGCGTGTGGTTATTTTGTGTACGTGTATATTTATGAATACACACGTATAAACCAGAGAGAATATCTCTGGTATGTACCACATTTAAGGAACATTAATTTTCTACTGGCTTCAGGCAAAACAAGAATTAGATTTAAGTATAAGAAAATTTGAACGAATTTTTTTTGTAATGATCTACAACTGTTATATTCAAGGAATATAATTTTCACTGGCTTTAAACACAACCAAAACTAGATTGAAGCAAAAGAAAAAAATTAAGCAAAAAAAATTTAAGACATATTTTTTTTTTAGTGATATACCATTGTGATTCTGTTAAGTCATAAGGACAAATAGAAAGCCATAAAACACCCAGGAAAGAATAAAATCCGCACAAGTATATCTTACATGTAAATCAAAATGCTTTTCATCCAAATGTCAAAAGACTTCGTTTGATTTCCCGCGGCGCCCGACTCCAAAGAACTGTCCCAGAATTGAGTGTCTACTGTTTGGCTTTTTGAGTAAGACCACTGAAAAGGCCTTAGGCCTATCTGGAGGCGTTGTCTCCGGCTCAAAATAAGGAAATGAAATAAAAGTGTGCCATTTAAATTCCGCATCCATGTCAGTTTCTATTAGGGAGAAGCCTACGGCAGCTATTGTACAGACAGCGGGATGGAAAACAGATATTTGTTAAAGACCGGATACTGGGATTTAGACTGTCGGGTGGTTTTTGTATTATAAAAAACGCGTAAATCTAGTTTGATGCAATAAATAAAACTGAGGCTCCAGGGAATAAGATTCATCTCCATAAGCTACACTATGGGGACTGGGTGAATTGCAGAGTAAGAGGAAACAAGTTTTGTTTTGCTAGGAATTATAATCACAATTTTTTTTTCTTTTTGGTCTATCACAGTCCTCCAGTTCGACTAGGTGGTATTTATCGTGTGGGGTTCCGGGTTGTATCCTGCCTCCTTAGGAGTCCATCACTCTTCTTACTATGTGCGCCGTTTCTAGGATCACACACTTCTGCATGAATCCTGGGGTTACTTCAGCGTCTAGTTTTTCCAGATTCCTTTTCAGGGATCTTGGGATCGTGCCTAGTGCTCCTATGATTATGGGTACAATTTCCACTGTCAGATCCCGTGTCCCAGTATTATTATTATTATTATTTTTATTATTATTATTATTATTATTATTATTATTATTATTATTATTATTATTATTATTATTTCAATAAATGAAACATTCAATTGGATGAAGCCCACTAAAGGGACCACTGACTTGAAATTCAAGCTTAAAAAAAAAAAAAAAAAAAAAAACGAAGGTTTCAACCTCCCACTGCTAAAGATCCCCACCCCCCCGCAACACTGCAGCAGTAACTGATCACGATGCAGAGCCAGACATCCTCTGG
>NC_061098.1:17225377-17227877 GCF_015104395.2 Macrobrachium nipponense | reverse complement strand
TCATTTATTTTACAATTTACTGAGAAGAAAGCCTTTAAATCAATTTAGCAAACGATTTTTAAAGATCAAATTCTCTCTCTCTTCTCTCTCATCTCTCTCTCGCTCCTCTCTCTCTCTCTCGTCCTCTCTCTCGCTCTCTCTCTCTCTTTATATTTTTACATTTACTGAAGAGGAGTCTTTTACCAATTTATCAAACGTTTTAAGATGAAATTCGCTCGCTCTCTCTCTCTCTCTCTCACTCTCTCTCTCTCTCTCTCTCTCTCTAGTCCCTTTTTATATTTTTACATTTACTGAAAAGAAGAGTCTTTACCAATTATCAAACGTTTTTTAAGATTAAATTCTCTCTCTCTTCTCTCTCTCTCTCCTCTCTCTCTAGCGCCATTCATATATTTTTACATTTATGAAGAAGAGCCTTTATCAATTTACCAAACGTTTTAAGATCAAATTCTCTCTCTCTCTCTCTCTCTCTCTCTCTCTCTCTTTATATTTTTACATTTACTGAAGAGGAGTCTTTACCAATTTATCAAACGTTGTTTTTTTAAGATGAAATTTCTCTCTCTCTCTCTCTCTCTCTCTCTCTCTCTCTCTCTCTCTCTCTCTCTCTCTCTACCGTATATTTTATTTACTGAAGAAGAGTCTTTATCAAATTACAAACGTTTTTAAGACCAAATTCTCTCTCTCTCCTCGTCTCTCTCTCTCTCTCTCTCTCTCTCTCTCTCTCTCTCTCATCTCTCTCTCCTTCATTGTATTCAATTTACAAACTTTTTAAGATAAATTCTCTCTCTCTCTCTCTCTCTCTCTCTCTCTCTCTCTCTCTCCCCTTTCAGGAGGACCAAGCCATCGGCTTAAGAGCGCGGTGCCATGGGAGATGAAGATTATCTTTACGAGGAGGACCCCAAGGGAGAAATGCTATGACCACGGCCTTCCTAACGAAGACAATAGAAGGTTATACGTGTATTCCCCCATTACCCAAATTACCTGCTGCTGCTGCTCTGCCTTCCTCAGAAATAAAGGGGAAATGTCACTCTCCTCTGTCCTTCCCGATGGGGTGGGTTATAATTATAATACAACGACCACGTTCCAGGGGCATCCCCCCCCCCCCCGTTTAAATAAAATCTCTTAATTCATACATATACATCCCTTTAATATCCAACTCGCTCTACCTCGGAATGAATGTATATTTTCATATATGTTTAACCCAAGGGGAATTTTTTTAGTTGACGATAATTTCGTCCTCTTGCGGATTCGAACCAGCGCGCAGAGGAGAATTCAAGGCTTCAGTGAAGTTACCGACTCGGCCACAGATTTTGGCCGAGTCGGGTTAATGTATGTATGTATATAATAAATAAAAATAAATAAATATATATATATACACATATATATATGTATATATATATTATATAAGTCATATCACATTACAGTGACTCATATACATACATCGAGCTACATGTGTCCTTTAATATCTAAATTCACTCTACCTCGGAATTAATATATTTTCATATATGCTTAACCGAAGGGGGAATTAATTTTATAAGGCGAATAATAGAATTGTCGGCCGACCGGACACGAACCGAATCCAAGTAGCACCATACAAAATCCAGGAAACGTCAGTGAAGCTATTTACCCACTCCACCATCGCAAGAGGCTATAAGTTAATGCCATCTCTCACCCTCAAATACTTTCGGGCTAAGGTATTCGCTGATTTGGAGCCAGCATTAACCCACCTCGACCTCGGTAGTGTTGTAGTGCTTATGACAGCACGTAGCCATTATATAAGTCATATCACACTACCGTGATTCATATACATTTCGAGGTAGAGTGAATTAGATATTAAAGGACATTTGTAGCTCGATGTATGTAATTTACGAACAGTGAAAAAATGAGCAAAAACCATCTCTCCCAACCAATGACGTTTTTAAGCAATAACAACCACTGGCCCACCCACCCCAAGATCTTGCCGAGATAGTGACCCCCCCCCCCCCACCCCCACCCCCCCCCCCCCCCCCCTTAAGATATTAACCCAGTAAAGTACCCACCTTTGCGACATGTTCAGTAAAAGGTCGTAGGGGATGACCGTAAAAAAATATAAATAAAAGACTGAATATCATAAACATAATGACCTAGAAATATCAATCCTAGATAACGCTTGGGGATCACTACCTAGAAGAGATCTGAACCGTACGTCCGCCAACCGGGTAACATGCAAAGGACTCGAGTTGGGAGCGCTGCTGGTCGAGCTGAAATCTACTATTTCCCCAACTCACTCTCGAATTCCCAGCGAGGAAGAAAAATAAGCGAAACTCTTCTTAACTGCATTTCCTCTCCATTTAATCCGTTCCCAGTTATTTTTTTCCCGGTGCCTACAAACGGCTAATTAAGTCAACAGACTCCAAAGTGCCACTTTGGCTCTAAAGTCTCCGTCCATAGAATCTATAAATTTCTGATGGAAGGTGGGTGGTTGGGGGGTGGGAAAGGGGAAGGGGAGGGGGGAGGGGGATGG
>NC_061098.1:17197877-17220377 GCF_015104395.2 Macrobrachium nipponense | reverse complement strand
CCAGAGGAATTCCAATCTCAAAATTCATCTACAAATATTAAAAGACTTGTTCCAACTTCCGCCCACAGAATGTCAGTTTTAAATCCCACCTATTAAAACATTTCACAAAGTCTTAGCCAGGCGGCGCTGTTGTGGGCGGGATAATGTCTTCCACTTACGAGGAGCTTTTTTTTATTTTTTTTTCTTGTCTCAAAACTAAAGCATAAAACTCATTCTTATTTTTAAAAAGTCATAAACGATTGTCTCTAAAGGACATGATTTTTAACATCCCTGAATTTCTTAAAACCATTGTCTATTTAAATCTTGATAATATCCCTTTGCTTATATTTTGAAGTGCGTATATATTCCTTCAGAGAGCTTTCTCTCAACGCCTTATAATCAAAAGTTTAAATAACTTTGTTTCACTCCTTACACTTTCCTCACACTCTCTGGCGATATTCCTATTTAGTGAGATTCCAATCTGGCTTACAGACATCTCATTTGCTGTAATTCCCATCTGGCTTAGAGACATGACATTCGTATATTTTATGGATAAAGGTTTACGTTTCACTTCGGGCTTCGAGTCCCATTGCAAGGACGAACCCGTATTGTAAGCTTAATGGACAGCCCATTACTCTTGGAGCAGCTCACCCGGGGATCGATTCCCTTTACATGACCTGTGTGCATTTTGGTGGCCTCTTCAATTGAGACAGGCTAACATTTGGTGTATATATAATATATATACATACATATATATTATATATATATATATATATAATATATAATATATATATATACACTATATACATATATACACATATACATATATAAATTCTGATTTTCAATCCGTTCCCAAGCACAGTACGTCGAGAATATTTACTCCATTAACTTTTGTCTGTGTAAAAACATGACTATGTATATGTAAATATATATAATATAAAATATATAATATACACACACACACACATATATATTATATATACATATATATATATATATATATATATATATATATATATATATATATACTTATATATACATATATATATATTATATATATGTGATTTTTAATCCGTCCATAAGGACAGTTCTCCCGAGATATATTCATTCCATTAACTTTTATCTGTGCAAAGACATGACTGTTTATATAAATATATATAATATATAAAATATAATAATATAAATATATATACAATGTCAAAATCGAATCAATACATTTTTAATAAAACTTTCTCAAAAAGGACAACGCCCCAAAAATTAATTTCACATAAAAAATAGAAATTAATTACTTACCAAACACTACAGAAAGAAAAAAAAAAGTCCCTTGCTATTAATGGAAAAAGGCAAACGACATCAAAAGACATCCTCTCCACATCCAATCGGATACAAGTAGGTCAACCGTGGATGAGTGATTATAGATTCCATAAAAACAAATAAAAAAAAAAAAACATTAGCCAGTTCTGAATGTAAAACCCGTCGTGCAACAACGAATCGATGAAAGTTTTTTTTGGTTTGCCTTTTTTTTTGAGTCTTTCATGTGAGGGCAGACGTGACGAGTCAATAATAATATATATAATATAATATAATTAATATAAATATATATATAATATATATATATATATATATATATATTAGAATATATATATATATATATATATATATATATATATATATATATATATATATATATATATATATATATATCTATATATATATATAATACATATATACTATATATATAATATAAATATTATATATATATATATATATATTACAATATATATATATATATATATATATATATATATATATATATATATATATATATATATTAGACCTGAATGGAAGAGGCTTACCCAGAGGATGTCACCAGACATTACTCTTGACAACTACAAGGTTATTTATATAACACTGACTCTATATATATTTATATATATATTTATATATATATATATATATATATATATATATATATATATATATATATATATATATATATATATTCCGTGTATGCATATATACATATTCAATTTCAAAACTAGTAAAAAAGACGCTCAAATTTACGCGAATTATTCAATTCAACAACCTGAAAATGAAAACATTTAAATCCTGACATTTCTCTTACCCTAGATAAAATGAAACATGTCAAGCTACTGAGAAGCCTTTAAAAAAAAAACTTAAATTCCCCCCCATCCCCCCGGGCAAAAAAACAGTTGGAGGAAAAAGCGAACGAACCCAGCCAATACTTTTTCCAAATTTGTTAAACCAATGATAGAAGAGTTCGAAATATTTTTCATTTTTTATTTTCTCATATCGATGTCAAAACGTTGTCGAGTTCCTCAATGTAAAATATGTTCACCTAACATTCAAGTTTTCCTTTTTATTTCATTTATTCAATGGACCCCAAAATATTAAGTTTTCTTTTTGACTTCCATATTTTTTTTTCAATAAAAGTGCCAATAAAATCTGTAAGTTATTTTCCCTTTGGCCTTTTTTTCAATAATTGACTTATAATCAAGAAAAGTTCTAAACTATTAATTGAAAAGAAAGTAATTATTGTGACAGAAAAGCTAGTGAAATACTTAAGCATAAAGGAGCTATATAATCAATATCTAATATAGATTTTTAAAAAAAAGCAAGACAAGCATATTTTTAGTCCTGACAGCATACAAAGTGTCTCTCTTTAAATAAATTCAGTGCTAAAATTATAAATAAAAACCATGAATATTTATAACGTGATTTGCCAATGGTAGTAAAGGTCACTATAAAAATTAAAAAAAAAAGTATTCTATATTTAAAACAGCGTCAGATGGAGTGATGAAAAATGGTACAGGGCAAGCTACTTAATCCCTTAAGGCTTGCTGGAAGCGCTCACTTAAATGTGTGTGTATATGTATATATATATATATATATATTATATATATATATATATAAATATATATATATATATAATATATATTGATTATAATAACTTTAGCACGTGATTCATTTATCACACATATCCACAGGTGAAAATAAGAAACAGGGTGTAGGTCCTGACGGTTTCGGCTTTATTTTCAAGCCATTGACAAAGGACTGATACATAGTATTAGAATTCACGAGTATATATACTACAAAGACATACTGACGAACATCACACAACCGTTAGAGACTGCAGATCCACCCACAGGCAGGTGTCAAGGTAGGAGTGGCTTTCAAAAATCATTAGGCTAAAATTTACAATAAATTCTCAAGGATACTACCGCTTATAAAAAGAAAGTTACAACAATAATATGAACATCAGTCAAGGAATGTATAAACTTGATCCTTTAATATCAAGAAAAGAAATAAAAGTTTAAATTTTAAGGGTGGCTGTAGAGATATATGAAAAATAGGATTATTATATTTAAACACAGTAGTGGGGGCAGAGTGGTAATGAGATGTTTAAAAACCTCCCTGACACTGTCAGGTGTGGACTTGTACCCTTAGCGGTAGTATCCCTTGAGAATTTATTGTAAATTTTAGCCTAATGATTTTTTGAAAGCCACTCCTACCTTGACACCTGCCTGTGGGTGGATCTGCAGTCTCTAACGGTTGTGTGATGTTCGTCAGTACTGTCTTGTAGTATATATACTCGTGAATTCTAATACTATGTATCAGTCCTTTGTCAATGGCTTGAAAATAAAGCCGAAACCGGCCAGGACCTACACCCTGTCTCTTATTTTTCACCTGTGGGATATGTTGATTATATATATATATATATATATATATATATATATATATATATATTATATATATGTATATATATATATACATATTTAGAGATATATATGTATATATATATTTATAATATACTATATTTATATATATATATATATATATATATATATATATATATATATATATATTTATATATATTTATAATATACATATATATATATATATATATATATATATATATATGTATATGCATATATATATATATAATATATATATATATATATATATATATATATACATATACATACATACATGCAATAAGCTACACTGTCCTTTAATATCCAATTCGCTCCACCTCAAAAATAATATATTTTCATATATTTTCATATTGATGACCGAGTCGGTAAGGACGTCACTGTAGTCCTTGATTTCTTCTCTATGCACTGGTTCGAATCCGCGAGAGGTGAAATTATTTTCAACTGAAAAAAAAATTCCCATTTGGTTAACATATATGAAAATATATCAATTCCGAAGTAGAGCGAATTGGATATTAAAGGACATTTGTAATTTGATGAGTGAATATATATATATATATATATATATATTTATTTATTTATATATATATATATATATATATATATAATACATATATATATATATATATGACACACATGATTGTTCAATATCCAATTAAGACAGCATCCCGAACCATGATACCTGAATTTCTGATACGTAACGCTCTAATGAGATTTCCTTTCACTAATTGCAAGATCATCAATGTAAACAAAAGACGCCGCAGAGACTGCAGAAAAAAAATTAGATTAAAAAAGCCACGAGAGAGAGAGAGAGAGAGAGAGAGAGAGAGAGAGAGAGAGAGAGAGAGAGAGAGAGAGAGAGAGAGAAATACCCGAGGGAAAAACGACCCAAAAACCAAGACGAATAAAGACGGAATTACAGAATTACATGAACAAATAGATGTGGGGAGAACCGTTCAAAGGAAAGTAGCGTGAATGCACGACATCCCACAAGGCTGGAATCCCTCATTATTCGATATTTTTCTTTCTTTCCACCAACGTGGACCGCTTCTCCCTAGACTCAGGAGATGATAAGGATGAAAATACCTTCCACCAGCACCAGAGAGAGAGAGAGAGAGAGAGAGAGAGAGAGAGAGAGAGAGAGAGAGAGAGAGAGAGAGAGAGAGAGAAACAAGCCAAAGTCTCACCTTAAAACAACCTACCGAGTCGGTGCTTTTCGTCGAAATGATTGCTTTGGCTTGTGAGCATGAACAGCAGCAGCTGGGCTTTAGAAAAATGGGGGAATCGGGCTTTATAAACTGAGGGCTTTGGGAAATGAGGACTTGGGAACGGAACAGCCACGGCAGGTGTGGTGATTAGAAGGACTTTTACGGAAGGGCTCCGGAAAACAAGTGAGGATCCGAGGCTCCTAGTAAGAGTCCATTAAGTAATGAGGATTTTCGTAGGAACAGTTCCTGAAGGACTCTGGGGGGCCTTTAGGGAAGGTGTTTAGGATCTGATTGCTAAAAGGTTTAGCGAAGTCAAAGTCTTAACCAGAAAAGGACTCTAGGAAGGAGCGCTTAAAATGGAAAATTGTACTCTTAACAAAAGATTAAGCTATACATAAGGAGAGTTCCGTCATAAGAGGGCATTAGAAAGGAAATAGGTATGAGACTTTGCAAGGATACCGAAAGCTACCAAAATAACTCGTACAGTGCTTAGTCTCACGAGAAATGAAGACAATAACAAATAAACATAACTATTGCCCAATTTCTCCATGACCCATTTCTATTCTTAAAAAAAAACAAAACAAAAAATCTTCCTGTATATTCATTTCTCGATCTAGTTCCTCTTTCGTGGACTTTCTCAGACACCTAATGGAGACTGATACCATTTAATTGTGTCGGAACTTCGTGAACTTTCTAAACCATCTAATGAAAATGGACGCCGTTTAACAAAGTTGGAAATTCGAGGACTTCCTTAAACATCTAATGGAGACAGATGCCTCTGAATTGAGATGGAATTCTTCCGTTCTTTTAGAACATTTTTATTGGCATGATTCGCGTTGCGAAAGCTCGCCATTTCCCGTCACTTTATGCGTAAATGAAGCGAGAGACCTTGTACTATAGTAGATTCACATCAACCGTGCATTTGATGTCTAGGCCAGTCCCTCACGACGCTCCTGATTGGCTGTTGATAAGTCAATCATAGGGCTGGAAAGTCTCAGTTTCTCTCGAGAGTTCACATAGCCAGGATGTATGTTCCACCTCTCCTGAAAGACTTATACCTCTCAGGAGAGGGGGAACATAGATCCTAAACATGTGAGCTCTCTCTAGAGACATTGTTTCCAGCCCTGTGATTGGCTTATCAACAGCCAATCAGGAGCGTCGTAAGGGACTTGCCTAGACATCAAATGCACGGTTGATGTGAATCTACTATAGTTATCTTAAACCTTACCCTGTACAGATTCTAGGACAGAAAGAATGGTGTATATATGTGTATATATATATAATATATATACATATGTATATATACACATATATATATATGCATATGTACATATATACATATGTATATATACATGTATATATACATATATTATTACACACGCGCACACACACACACACACACACACATATATATATATATATATATATATATATATATATATATATATATATATACACGTATATATACACGTACATATATACTATAATTTATAGATATATATATATATAATATATATATATATATAGATATGACATTTTAAAGAGAGAGAGAGAGAGAGAGAGAGAGAGAGAGAGAGAGAGAGAGAGAGAGAGAGAGGTCTGGGCAATTAAAACCACAATTAAAACCATTTGGGTCGTGTGACAACAAGTCGTTAGTCTCCGAAAAGTGGAATGCCAATTGGAAAACAATCTAGCTCAGGGGACGCTGACACTTGCTTGCTTGCTCTCTCTCTCTCTCTCTCTCTCTCTCTCTCTCTCTCTCTCTCTCTCTCTCCAGACAAATTCTATGAAATGGCAGCGAGAGGAAAAGATTGCTTAAGTGAGAGAGAGAGAGAGAGAGAGAGAGATTCTGTAGCATTGTGCAATATCAGTTTTCCCCTCTCTCTCTCTCTCTCTCTCTCTCTCTCTCTCTCTCTCTCTCTCTCCATATGGTCTTAATTAAATTCAATCATTATTTCCTAAACGTACGATTTCTGGATGGTTATGTTTTTCGAGTTTCATTTTTGTTTTTCAAAGTGTCGTTTTATCTTAATTTGTGAGCCTATTACAACCTTATTGAAAATATCACTGCTATCTTTATTCAAAAATAAAATATCGTAAAAAACAGTCTAGGTGTCTTTTTTTTCTTTATTTAAATATACCGTGAATAATAGAGTTTGTTTTCCCTCCACACAAAAACTTACATCCAAACATAAAAAAACTATACAAGAAAAAAATTTTCTTGTCTTTCTTATTACAGAGAACGGCTCTTCTGTCGTCATACTAGTCCGGCGGTATAGTGGCTAGCGTCGTGGTATGACACTAAGATGTCGCAGGTTCGCGTCTCACACCAGGGCCATGATAAACCGATGGCTCTGTATCGTGACCAGTTACTGCCGCAGTGTGGGGTCTGCGGTGAGAGTTTGAAACCAGCATTCTTTGGAAGCTTCAATTTTAAGCCAATGGCCCCTTTGGTGTGCTTGTTCCATGTGAATAGGTTTTATATACAGATTAGATAAAAATGATAAAAAAATATCACTTTTAAGAGGTCTATTAACCCAACCTCCGTATAGGCTCTCAATTAACTCAAGCCTCCATCAAAGGAGAGATAACCCCCCGTTTGATGACATGATCCCTTAATGTTCTGGGGAGGAGGTGGGGAGGGGAGGGGGGGTGGGGGGGAGGGAGGGAGGGGCGGGGTGGGTGGGTAAATGTCCCCTCTAAACGGTTATTTCGGGGTTAGGCATTAAAGCCATAACATGAAAAGATAATTTTTAACATTCGGGTCATAAAATGTGACGCTCATTTGAGGCGACGTTGTTGTTCACGGTAGACTATCTAAAATATGAAGGTGTTGATTGATTGATTGTAAGTTATTTGCCGTCACGTCACAACTACCAGGATCACTGACGCCGATATAAGGTGTTGAGGACCCTTTGCATTTATCGAGCGCGTCGATCAAACTGGGCGCGGCGGCGGCGGCGGTAGCGGACGTGACACATCAAGACGCGTTAATCAAAAAATCAAAACTCAATCAGAGTCTTTTTTGAAGGGGGGCGCCCCCCCTCCCCCACCTCCCGTCGATCGACACCCCTTTCATCTATCCTTGGCAAAGGCCGCCAATATATTTCCTTCGTGCGGATAATGAAGCGGCAATGGTTCGCAAGAGAGAGAGAGAGAGAGAGAGAGAGAGAGAGAGAGAGAGAGAGAGAGAGAGTCTTTCAAATCAAATCGATATGCAAACTGTTATGCAGCGGAGGAGGCAGGTCAACACGTAACACATAACTTCATTAATATTCAAATAAAAACTAAATAAAACTTTGTAATTTCAGGTCACTGAATATTATGTAATCTCCACAGGCCATAGCACATTGAGGCAATTCAACACAGTAACCAGTATGAAAACTATACATATATTAAATCATGCAAATTTAACCCGATTGCTCGAGCTTGAAAATCAAGAAAAGTGAGTAAAGTATTATTATATTATTATTATTATTATTATTATTATTATTATTATTATTATTATTATTATTATTATTCAGAACAAAAACCTTATTCATATGGAACATAATGTAATGGGAGAAACAGAAAGAGGAGACCAGTTATCAGGAAAACAGATAAATTAACATATAAATAAATAAAAAGAAGATCAGTTATTAGAAAAACAGATAAATAAACGAATGAATGAAAATGTTAAGTAGCATATTATGATACGAAGGACACCAAGGAAAAAATATGATAATTTAACAAATAAAGATATCTGTTATCAGATAATCAGATAAATTTCCAAATGAATAAACGAATATATGAAAATGTTAAGTAGCATCTTATGATACGAAGGACACCGAGGAAATAATGAAAATAAGTGGAATATTAAAATCCGGCACACACAAAAGAAATGTACCGTTAAATGCACGCGTCCAGATTAAATGGCGGGCAGCTTTTCACGCGCGAAATATGTCTGTAAATGTCGGGGGCATCTCGGAAAGAGGCCACTGGAACACAAGTCAAATTATGGAACACACTCCTTGTTCCAATACTCTCTCTCGCGGAAAATTGAGGAGAGAGAGAGAGAGAGAGAGAGAGAGAGAGAGAGAGAGAGAGAGAGAGAGAGAGAGAGAGAGAGAGAAGCAGGATAAATTACTCCACAATATAAAGAAAATAGTCAAACCCTTGATTACATTATTTGTATGCAGAAATATCTTGTAAATGGAGAAGAAGAAGAAGAAGGAAGAAGAAGAAGAAGAAGAAGAAGAGAGAGAGAGAGAGAGAGAGAGAGAGAGAGAGAGAGAGCGAGAGAGAGAGAGAGAGAAACGACCTTTCACAAAATATTACGCAGTTACTTTTTTTCTGCAAAAGGTGGTACGTGCAGAAATACTTGCCCCAAAACACAGTAGCAAGAAGAGAAAGCAAAGAGGAGGTCAGAGAGAAGAAAAGAAAACTAACACCCCAAGCAAGGTTGGGGAAGGAAAACCGAAAGAAAGAAAAGAAATAAAAAGAATAAAGAAAAGACAAGACCCAGCAGTTTTTTTTTCCTTCTTTTTTGCAAAGGTGGGGTCACAAGTACCTGAATGGAAGGGGCCATTGGTTTTGCGATCTCTTGTATATGCAAAAGAAAAAGGGTTTGCACCACACACACAAACACAACACCACACACACACACACACAGAGAGAGAGAGAGAAGAGGAGAGAGATCCGAGAAGAGACGAAGAGAGAGAGAGAGAGAGCTAATCCTACAGTTGGATACAGGAACTAAGGAAAAAAAAGGGGAAAAAGAGGGGAACACGTATAAGAGGATTGTGAGATGGAATATAGCAAAGGGGAAACAGCCTGAGGAAGTGGGTAGGAAGGTCGGTTGCCATGACACACACATACAGAGAGAGAGAGAGAGAGAGAGAGAGAGAGAGAGAGAGAGAGAATGCAGGCACGACACCGCTTCTCAGGGTTAAAATAGCGAAGGCCTGAAACCACGAGAATAGCAGGTCATAAAAGGCGACTTGACTCGTGCTACGAAACTGAATTACAAGAGGAACTAGGAAATACAAAGTTGCTGTAATCTATACATACGTGCATGGAGGAGGTTAAGGATGAGGGTGAAGAGTTACAAAGTGATGTATATATATATATATAATATATAGATATACTATATATATATATATATATATATATATATATATAGATAATTGTAATAGCCACAATGCCCTCTCAATATATAAACATATATAAATACATTATATAGATATATAAAATATATATGTATATATCATTCTTCGATATCACTTTTCCCGTTCAAATATTACTCCCACAAACGTAAACATGGAACTATTCTCCAATGAGAAGCCAAAATGTCCAATTTGGAGAAGCACACTTCGTTCCCAAGGACACGGCATTACGCGTTCAATTGAATCTGCCACCAGAGAAGAGGTTACAGTGTATTTTATGCCTTATTTTTCACCGAGAACTTCAGTTGCATGTCTGGAAATATTCCAGACTATTTAAACTACGTTCATGAAGTCTGAAGGTGAAAAATTGATTACGGCTAAAGATTGTGAAAATGCCATTGCTCATGATTTTAATTTGTTAAAAAAACAAAAATTATTTTGCCAGTTGTAGATGATCATCATAAATGATGGCGAAGGATCGCCGGTAATCATCTGGATTGAACTGATTAATTTGAAAGCGATATTCACCCAAAAGATAATATATTCTCATCATTGCCAGTACGCTGAAATATTACAGTTTAATTAGCATATACATTTGAATATTTTATTTAAAAAAAAATAATTATTTCCACTTTTCCCAAGGACGTATTACTACTAAAAATATGGGGGACGTTCATATTCTCGAAAATTTCTTTTTTCAATTACATAAATCTGAGATTTATCCTTACCGTCAGCATTCACTAAACGCTATGTTGTCATATGAACCCAAACAGGGGGTTTTGTGTGTGTGTGTGTGTGTGTGGGGTGGGGGGTGGGGGGGTGGGGCCTAGGGAGGACCATTACCCGTTCACAGAAGCACTGTTAATACACAGGCTACTCCAGCACAAGAGAGATCGCTTCCATGTGTCAAATGTCGTCCAGTTGACAGCAAAAGGGTTCTGGTCCTGCCCTACGACGTTTGAGAATCCTCTCTCCCTGGAACACTTAGTCACAAGTTATGAAGATTCCATGAAACTGGCCTAATTCAACCTCTCCCTCTCTCTCTCTCTCTCTCAAATGCCAATGGATGCCACAACTCTAAGGACTTAGAGGGTATCTTAACCTACCTCTCGCTCTCTCTCTCTCTCTCTCTCTCTCTCTCTCTCTCTCACTCAAAAAGCCATTGGATGCCACAAACGCCAAGATTGAGGCGATATTCCTAACTCTCTCTCTCTCTCTCTCTCTCTCTCTCTCTCTCTCTCTCAAATAACAATGGATTCTATCTCTCTCAAATGACAATGGATGTCACAACTCCAAGACTGAGACGATATTCCTAACCTCTCACTATCTTTCTCTCTCTAAAATACTTAACAATGCCACGACTATATGAAAATAAAATTATACTCCTATCCTGAAATACTGGACACAAAAAGGAATATACTTGAATTTGAATTTATTACCCGATTAAAAACAAAATTTCAAACCAGAATTCTTTAACCAAGACGACAGACAAAAAGAAGAAATCTCATCACTTCATGGCTTTCGCATACTTCTCTTCTCTTCAGACTGTCTTCCTTTCCCTGCAGCTCTTCACAGGAGAGAGAGAGAGAGAGAGAGAGAGAGAGAGAGAGAGAGATGGCTCCTCCCGTGTGTGCCAACTTAGGACAAATGATGGTTCTAAATGGATTTCCCACTGACCAATACCGCTCTCGAAGAAATATTGCTCTCCGGTGTTATCTACACTAGGGGAGAGAGAGAGAGAGAGAGAGAGAGAGAGAGAGAGAGAGAGAGAGAGAGAGAGAGAGAGAGAGTAACAATGGCGCCAAATCAGACTAAGGTCAGGACCCTTTATACATGAGAGTTGACAAATTGTATGAAAATAGTGACCCTACTTTTATTAAGTCCTCTGTAAACAATTTTTTTTAATAAGAGTCCGTAGTGAAACCTTCATATTCTTTGGAAGCTTGAATTTCAAGTCAGTGGCCCCTTTGGTGGGCTTATTCCGTGTGAATAGGTTTCATCTACTAAAATAATAATAATAATAAAATAATAATAATAATAATAATAATAATAATAATAATAATAATAATAATAATAACAACAACTGCACCTATGAAAAGATACGATACGATACGAATTCCAACAGGTCCAGTGATTACCAACTGGAAAGGTGAACTCATACTAAGATGATTAACCAGTATTCACCCAATCATTACACGCTACCTGGAGCCCTATCATTATCCTTCAGTATCATAAAGAGATTACGACCAAACCCAAATCAACAAGGACATCCTTGGTTAAGCAATTGACAGCATTTACAGCAATGTTCATTTATTCGTCTGTTTGTGTACGTGGTTGTAGGTATTTACAGGGCAGCACCCGAATAGGTAAATGTATTTGCTTCACAAACAATTTAAATCCTTTACAAAATGAAGGACATTCGTGATGCTAAGGAGTACTTGCACCTTATTATAATTATTATTGTTGTTGTTGTTGTTGTTGTCGTTGTTGTTGTTGTTGCAATGTAATTTCCTTCTAATTTTGTATCTACGTTTCCCCCAGAGTTGAAAATCCAACAGTAATCTCAATTAGTTGCCTAACATGAGGGGATATATTCTCTCTCTCTCTCTCTCTCTCTCTCTCTCTCTCTCTCTCTCTCTCTCTCTCTCTCTCTCTCTCTAACTTTGTGTTTTGTCTCCTTGTCCTCTCTCTACAGCCTCTCTCTCTCTCTCTCTTTGTCTTTTGTCTCCTTGTCCTCAACCCATGGTCCCTCTCCACAAGAATCTCTCTCTCTCTCTCTCTCTCTCTCTCTCTCTCTCTCCCGGAGGGCACGAGTCCAAAGACACAGCAAATACGGGAAGTGTGGACAATGGGACAACGGCAGCTCTACCACTTGCTTGTGATGGAGAAATTCAAGCAGAGCATCAGGAACACAATCCGAACGACTCTGTAAAGGAGGAGGAGGAGGAGGAGGAGGAGGTATTGTAGAGGCTACTCAACATTCGTAATAATTGACCTCTCTCTCTCTCTCTCTCTCTCTCTCTCTCTCTCTCTCTCTCTCTCTCTCCAGTATGTGGTGGTGGTTCCTTCCGGGAATTTATAGACTTTTCAACGATAAAAGGGGGAACCGAACAGAGGGATTTTTTTTTTTTTAAGTAGGAATTTCGGTCACAGGGAAGCCACAAGGGCGGTTCAAGACGAAAAAAAAAAGGTATGGTAGAAGTATATGTTAAATCGAAGGTAAGTAGTTACTATTATGAAAGAGAGGAGATCGTAAATAGTATATTATATATTACATTACATTACTCAGGGTACTTGTACTTGTCCTCTCATTATTTGTTTTAAATGTTTCTGTAAATTTTAATTAACATATTTCTTAAAGTTTTAGTCTATTGTTTGTTTTAAATGTTCTCTAAGGTTTTTAATTAACTTATTATCTTGATACTTTAAGTCTTAATGTATTATTTTACTATTAATTAAATTGTCACAATTTATAATTACAGGCTGAAGATGAACTCTGAAGCAGTATGAAACGTTCCATAATAAAATATTCTTCACTATGTTTGGTGGATTCCTGTACCCTTTTTAATGCTCTCATCTGATCGAATATATATACCTACATATATATATATTATATATATATATATATATATATATATATATATATATATAGATATATATATGTGTGTGTGTGTGTGTGTGTGTGTGTGTATTCGTTCTTGTATTTGTGCGTTTGTATTTATATTATATATTATATATATATATATATATATATATAATATATATATATATATATGTATATATATAATACAAACGCACAAATACAAGAACGAATACACACACACACACACACACACACGAAGACCAACGCCAGTGGTGTCGGAAAAAGTCCTCCAACGGAAAATAATACCAAGAAATATGAAGCGAGCAACTCACCAGCTGTGAGACGTAGCTAATGAAATATTGTGCACATTAATCTTTCGATTCATAAAAGAAGAGACAAAAAAAAAACGTAAAGGTCTCACTAACATGAGAAGGCCTATAGCTTCCTCAAGAAATTGAAATAGACGGCAAATAAGTCTAAACCTTAGCGTCCAACTTATCGTCATCATTGACAATTCAAAGATTTTTTTTAAATCTAAAAATTAAAAGTTATACCTTTAATTCAGAAACTGACAAATGGAATCGAAGGTCCAGAATGAAGGAAAAAAATTGATCCAAATCTTCATTCATCATTGACAATTCAGATTCTGTTTTTTTTTTTCTTTTAATAAAAATTTATACCTTCAACTCATAAACGACAAATGGAATCGAAGGTCCAGAATGAAGGAAAAATTGATCAAAATCTACATGGATAAAATTTAATGGGGCTATTTTCACAAATGTAGTTTTAATATCCAAAGATTCTGTACGTTTTTTTTTTTTTTTTTTTTTTTTTTTTTGTTTTTTAAAAATCAAAAATTCAAAATTATACCTTCAACTCAAAGACTGACAAATGGAATCGACGATCCAAAATGAAGGAAAAAATCTACCAAAATCTGCATGGATAAAATTTAATAGAACTCCTTTCACAAATCTAGTTTTAATATCAGCGCTGTATCGAGACCACCTGTACCAGACAGGAATGGGAATAGCACATTCCAAAATACTCGTACGCTGGTTCAGAATTCTAACCAAAGTTTCCTTACACGACCCAAAACAAGAAATACGCAGAATCTACTGAGAATTTATTACCACTTTACAAGCACTAACGAAATTGAAAGATAGTAAATTTAGCTTACTATAGTTGTAGCCTTAACTAATAGTCAGAGGTTAAGACATTAAATGATAGATTCACTTAACTGGCGATGGATTCTGGAGGAAAAGTGGGGATCTGAGAGGACACTCACCTGAAAGAAAGAAGAAACAAATTATTGCATTGCAATTGACAATACGTATACCAGAAATGTGACTGAGAATGATATTTGTTCTATAGAAAGCATAAAGCCTTGTACATAAACGAACTGTATTTCAATGCGTTTTGAACTGGATATAATAAATTTTGAACTGGATTTCAATAAATTTTGAACTGGATTTCAATGGATTTTGAACTGGATTTTAATGCATTTTGAATTGGATTTCACTAAATTTTCAACTGGATTTCAATGCATTTTGATTCAATAAATTTTGAACTAGATTGCAATAAATTTTGAACTAGATTTCAATAAATATTTAACTAGATTTCAATACATTTTGAACTAGATTTCAATAAATTTTGAACTGGATTTCAATAAATTTTGAACTGGATTGCAATACATTTTGAACTAGATTTCAATGCGTTTTGAGCTAAATGCTGATGTTACGCCAACTGTAAATGACTTGTCCAAAAGCGTGACCGTTACAAGTAAGTCTACCTTTTGGGAAGATTTAGTCAAAATGTTAGTTTAAATGGATTCTACCATCTGCCAACAAAAATGTTTACCGTGATTGCAGCTTTTAACACTAGTTGAATCTTCTATCAACCTATCATCCTTTAAAGTAACACCTTGACAAAAGGGGCCAACCCAAATATGAAAAATATTAACCTATTAAAAGTTCCAACTTACCACCCATCTGAAGTTAAATCTTTACAAATGGGTCATCTTAAAAAAGATTTCAATCTCTGTGATGAAGCCCATGGATAAAAGACAATTCGACTTAAAAATGAAAACCTTAAATAAATAAAGCCTGCCTGCGAGGGTCAGAAAATAAAAATTAGTCTGGAAAATCTTTCAATTTGTCTTAAGGATTTGGGAGGACCTTAAAACACCAAAGCGGCGGCTCACTCAATTGCACAAAAAAATTAAAATAAAAAACAACTAATTCCATAAACTCGTAATTAGTTCAAAAGTGAAACACGAACTGCGACTCTAATTAACGTTTCATCAACAGGTCATTTTTTTTATTTTTTTAAAAAAGAATAAAAAATGTAATCTGAACTCCAACAATACTTTAATGAAAGGTGGACTTAATTAGATGTTGATGAGAGGCAAATTTTGAAAACACGAACTAATGTATCTTAATCCTATTACCATTCCCAGTTAGGAATGCAGGACGATTACGAAGGATATATTCCAGGTTTCGTGTAACAGAAAACGAAAGACTGACCTTGCAAAATTTAATTATAAACGTTTAGAAAAGAGTATTAATTAACCACAAAAAAAAATTATACAGAGATCAATGTCATCAGTATTATCAAGGGAGTGTCCGCGCATGCGTTCTCATAAGAGATACGGCTTTTGCCTTAATTATACTAATAATAATAGAGATGATAATCATTAAGATGACTGGAACCACCTAACAAACCTTGAAAAAGGGAACTTGCAACTTGGCAGCGTAAAAATACATGGCCATGTTTCCCCGGGTCAGAGCTGGTGTCGGAAGTACTGTTGGAGATGGTGGTGATGGTGGTGGTGGTGGTGGTGGCGGCGGGGCTACGAGGTGATGGTGATGGTGGCGGCGGCGGCGGCGGTGACAAATGGGACGTTGGTATTGTCACTCCCATGGTGTAATCCCCACCTCGCATAGTCACTCATACTATAGTATCTCCATCTCGCGACCCCTTAGCGAACGGGAGGGACTCAAAGTGGTGGTGCGCGCCCTCTTACGAGGGGGGGAGGACGATCATTGGTGCCTTCCGACGATGCCCTCGGAAGGAGGAGTAGGAGGAGGAGGAGGAGGAGCTGGAGGAGGAAGATGGGGGGGAGGAGGAAAAACTTCGAAGCAGGCCAGAAGGCGATAACGTCTCTTGGGTGTTACCACTTCAAAGATAACGCAGGTATAAGTGTTCTTCAAACATCATCTTCCTTTTTGTGTCAGTCACATTTCTCTCTCTATTAATAAGACAATTCTTCAGCTCTACCTGAGGATTCTCACCTCACCTTTTTACCTTTCTCCTCCTCCTACCGACGTCACTTCTTGACCTTTCCTTACCCTTGTATCACAAAGTCATCGCTGTTTCCGCTGAATCATATCTACCAGAGATCTATACAACCTTCTATAGGTTACGAAGACCTTCTGGGACTAACGTATTCCCCTTCTCATCTTCGAAAATCGAAAATAAAATTGTGAAAAACTAAAAATCTAGACAACGATTTCTAGCTCAGATGTCGCGAGGAAAGAATGAGACTCTCCATCTTCCATAATACTCGTCGACGCATGTTAAAAATGTTAATATACACACGACTGTCCCTCGAACGTGTATTTCGGAAACATCGATAACATCGGTTAACACTTTTTATTTATATCTTTTTTTTTCGTTTCTTTTCAAAACATTTCTAGATCTGTGTCATCTTCAGGGACCTTAAATGCTACCCTGTGTTTTCTGGAATAAAAATCACATTTGCCAGTTAAATTATACATCATAACAACCATAATTCAGTTTTCAGACGACCAAAATCAATATGTCACGAAGTACCATTTACGATGTTAATGATAAGATATATATATTTGCATTACATATGTGTAATATAATATACATACATACATACATACATACATTATAATATATAATATATATATAATAGTATAATAATATATATATATAATAATATAGTATAATATATAATATAATAATATAATAATATATATATATATATATATAATATATATAAATATAATATAATAATAATATAATATATAAGTAATATATAATATAATATATAATATATATTATATATAATATATAATATATAATAATATATATAAATATATAATATATAATATATAATATATAATATATAATATATAAATATATAAATACAAATATAATATATATAATATATAATATATAATATATAATATAAAAAATATATAATATAATATATAATAATATAAGAATATATAATATAATATATATATATAAGATATATATTATATATATATATATTAATATATATATTATATATATATATATAATTATAATATTATATATTATATATTATATATAACTATATATTATTATATATATATTATTATAGTTATTATATATATATATATATATATAATAATATATATATAATATATAATATAATATATAATTATATGATATAATATAATATAATATATAATATAATATAATAATAATAATAATAATATAATATAATATAATATAAGTATATAATATAATATAATATAATATATAATATATATATAAAAATAAGATATATATATTATATATATATATATATATATATATATATATATATATATGACGTAGATTTTACACGATATTTTCCACAGGAGAAAATAAAAGACAAGCCAGAAATATAAAAGAGAAATAGAGAAACTATGCGGAAACTCTTTCGACATAAATTACAAAGTTAAAAAGCAGAGTCGCCTACGCGACGAGAGAGGTCGTGAAATAATTAAAATCCTTCCAGTTTTACAAACATGAAACGTATTTCTCAAGCAGAGGTAATACATATGTCATCATATTTCAGTAATTCAGGACACACGCTTTAATTATTACTTTTGGACGTAAGCTTTCAAAATACAAAAAATAAATAAATAAAATAAACGTTGAAAGAACAAGATACTGACATACACTTTAGTTAAATATTTTTTGTTGTCGTGGATCTATAATTATTTTCTATTTAGCAACCCATCCTAATTCCCACGCAGCCTAATTAAGAGCTATTAACCTTCCTTGTCAAACTAAATTAAGAGTAGCTCTCTCTCTCTCTCTCTCGTCACCTCCTCCCTCTCCTCTACTACTCATCTCTCTCTCTCTATTTACAGCTCGATTACATTCCCATATCACCTGAGAATACCATACAAATTCTAGTAGGCCTAAAGCTAAAGAAAAACATCGCACAGTAGGCGTAAATATAACACAGTAGGCCTAAAGCTAAAAAAAAAAATATCGCACAGTAGGTCTACAGAAAAAATATCGCACAGTAGGCCTGAAGTAAATATAGAACAGTAGGCCTAAAGAAAAAATATAGCATAGTAGGCCTAAAGAAAATATTGCACAGTAGGCCTAAAGAAAAATATCGCACAATAGGCCTGAAGGAAAACATTGTACTAAAACTCCCTACATAACAGCGAACATCGCATCCACATCAAATAACATCTTTTACAAAAAGAACCACAAACATCAAATCAATGGGACGATATAATTGGAAGGCCAGGATGTAGTAATTCAGGAGGGCCAATTTGGTAAGTTGTTTACAATTAGGAAAAAAGGATCAATTAGACGAGTTTCAAATAACAAAAACATCCGATGGAACTGACTCTGGATAAATCCAGTGTCTCTCAGTGCGCATGCGCGGAGTGTGGGAACGTATAAATGGGAGTGTCATAACAGCGGAAAAGATGGTAAAAGTTGGTGTACGGCCATTATTATAACAAAGCAGAATTGTGGAATATTACTGATTAAGTCATCCAAGGAAGAAATGGAATTGTATAATTCAGGATGATTCGGATAAATGAAAAAGACGAAAACGAGAAAAACATACGATACATTTTACAATAAAAATTGTAAACTGCAAGGCAAGAATATACATTATCATATATATATAATATATTTATATATATAATATATATATATAGTATAATATATATATATATATATAGGATATAATACACAAAATACACAAATTCAAACAAGACTCAGTATAATATCAAATAAATATGGAACCAAAATATAAAAATATTTCTCTAAAAAAAAAAAAAAACAAAAAAAAATTTAATTTTTTTTAAATGAAATAAAAAAAAAAGGATTTAAAATCGGATACAAAGTGAAGGTTCATAATATGTATATACTTATACATACACACACACACACACACATATATATATATAGATATATATATAATATATATATATATATATATATAGAGAGAGAGAGAGAGAGAGAGAGAGAGAGAGAATGTCCCTTCTCGCTCTAGTATTTCCAGAGTCAACTAATTCCATCGAAAAGCCGTAAAATAAAATTGTCGCTCTGTGACAATTCGCGCGCGGCAGGCGAGAGAGAGAGAGAGAGAGAGAGAGTAGAGAGAGAGAGAGCACAGAATGCGACATTTTCTTCTCCTGTCTTTTTGAGCGTTGCATTGCACCCGCCTCAAGTCGTAAAAGGAATGTCCCCGGGGGGTCGGGGGAGAGGAGGAGGGGGGTTTGTTCCTGTTGCCGAAATCAAACTATTTTTTTTTCTAATATGTCAGAAAATTTCTCTTGGTTAAATATTTCCCTAGATATTTCCTTTAATATTTCCGGGAGATTGTTGGGAATGAATCAAGCTTTGGCTGGGGAGGTGTCGCTGACATTCTTCTCTCTCTCTCTTCTCTCTCTCTCTCTCTCTCTCTTCTCTCTCTCTCTCTCTCTCTCGTTTTTCTTTTGCTTAATCTCCGAGGTATTTATAATTCTATTTGAATTAATAATACAATAAGCGTAAAATATTGGGTTATGTTATTGCCTATTGTCAAAGATAAGGTTACTATTTAGAAATATATATGTATAATATATATATATGACATATTTATATATAAAATATATATGAACAAGTGTTTTTGTTGCACAGTTCATTCTGATATAATATATATATATATATATATATATATATATATATATATATATATATATATATATATATTATATAATATAAAATAGAGTTCAAAACATCAGTAAAACGCACAAAGTAATTAAAGGACCCTTTTCTGGCAAACAATTCACTAGCCTTGCAATGAAAAAAAACCGAAATTATAGAACTACTTGATCGTTCTGCAACAACAATAAGGCCTTATATATGGAGGTCCCAACTTCCTATAATACATGAATGTGCAATTCCCAGCACATGTTGAGGTCTGGGAAAGCGTGCTGCACATACAATGGCCCCAGAGAAAAGGGGAAAAGTGAAAAACTAAAAAAAAAAAGAAAAAAAAACGAACATGAAATAAAAAGGCTATTACGAAGACGTGACAACCGGTTGGCCAAAGATATTACACTTCTCTTGCTCGGCTCTGAGTCCAAAATTAAAAATACCAAGATATTTTGCAAAACTATTCTCTCTCTCTCTCTCTCTCTCTCTCTCTCTCTCTCTCTCTCTCTCTCTCTCTCTCTCTCTTTTGAGAGCCCTGAATTAATATAAAAAAATTTTTGTTTATTTTACGGATTTTTCGTGTGTGTGTGTGTGCGGCGCGCTGTGTTTTTCGTTGTTTTGGTAAATATAAAAAGGCATTTAAATCTTTTTTATCTCAAAACTCATTAAGGAGTGTAGCGGGCATGATGAAAAAAAATAACGCAAAATAAAAATACTAGTATTTAAATGGGTGAACTTTGCAAGTTCTCAAATGGGAGACTAAACTTGTAATAGTTTAAAGCAAAAGCCTTTTGCAGCTTTTATTTACTTTATATATGCATATGTATATGTATATATGTATCTATACATACATACATACATACATACATACATACACACATACACATACATACATACATATATATATATATATATATATATATATATATATATATATATGCATATATATATATATGTGTGTGTGTGTGTGTGTGTATGAGAGAGAGAGAGAGAGAGAGAGAGAGAGAGAGAGAGAGAGAGAGAGAGAGAATCTCCAACCGTCTGTGCGATGCCTGCCCCATTTGGATTGCAATAGATATGGCTTCCTTTTGTATTCTATATTAATTAAAGAAATGAAATTAACAATTAAGAAAGTAAGAGAGAACGAGAGAGAGAGAGAGAGGAGAGTTAGAGAGACCAGAAGAGAGAAGGCTAGAGAGTAGCCCACACCACAAGACCCCCTAGAGGCGAGAGAAGGAGAGGAGACTAGACGCCACGGAAGGCGATGAGAGAGAAGAGAGAGAGAGAAGAGAGAGTAAAGTAATAATAAAACTTCATAAAATCCCTGAATATTACTTTCCGATCTTTAATGGCCATCCCCGAACAAGCGATTTCTTCGACAATAAATATCAGGTGCATATTAAATTAGCGATGCATTAGCAGCTGGCCCTTCTAATGGCGATAATTAAGGGGTATAATCTTGTTTTGATGGGGGGGGGGGGGGGAACGGGGGGACTTTCGCCCCTTTCTTTAATGAAGTAGAGTATTATTTCTCTAACTAATAATAATGAGAATTGCGTTTATACAACCTACCTTTCTTCTGTCTTCTGCCCTTAGGGTGTTGTGACCGTTAGTTTTAATGGAACCCCCCTCTCTCTCTCTCCTTCTCCACCTTTTTCTCTCTCTCTCTCGTCTCTCTCTCATCTCCTCTCATCTTCTTCTTTCTCTCCTCTCTCTCTCTCCTCTCTCACAACACACACACAATGGAACCTTACCGGTAAGATATTTTGTACTGAGAATGGTGTTTTACCTCTCTCTCTCTCTCTCTCTCTCTCTCTGGAACCTTACCGGTAAAATATTCTTTATTAAATTGGTTGTATCCTCACCTCTCTTCCTCTTTCTATCTCTCTCTCTATCTCTCT
>NC_061098.1:17180377-17192877 GCF_015104395.2 Macrobrachium nipponense | reverse complement strand
ACAAAACCTTAGATCATAATAAATCTTCAATATCCACTAATGATTCCCGTGCGAGCACCTCACCCCCCCCCCACACCCCCCATCAAGGGCATCCTCCACCTTTCCACCTTCCCTCACCCCTCTCCTCCTCCCCCTTCCCCCAAGACTACCCCCTACGCAAAATCCCGAAATTTCCTTGATCATTATATCGTGAAGAGTTAAAAATAAGAGGGCGTTGGAGGGGGGGGGCCCTCCTTCTTGGAGCGGAGACGACAAAGGGGGTTTCAAATAATCTTGCAATAAACCATTAATCTCCCCCCAGCCCCCACCCCCCCTTGTCTCTAAACTCACCCCCCCACCCCCCCCCATGAGAACCCTCGCCCCCTAATTTCCTTTTCCTCCCCTTCCTTTAAGAACCATCAGCTTTTCATTGGCATTGTTAGGACGTTATCAGGATGATGATGCTGATAATGACGATAGTGGGTCCTTTTCGACTAAATATATAATGAGCACTGATACTTTTCGCAGGACTTGCCTTGTTTCGAAATGGTCTAGGTTGGCCCGGGGGGGTTGGGGGGGGGCGGGGGGGGCGTGGGGGCTATTTCCTCTTAGGTATCGCAAATTCACAAACGCTTAACGTCACTGAAGACTCAGAGGGAAATGTTTCTCATTCCTACATTCCATATTTACTCACATTCCAGTCAATATGCATAACCAATCTTCATAATCTACACTCTCAAACTTATTTACACTTCCCAACCCGTCTCGCCCCACCCTCAACCCATTCCTAGTAAAAGAAACCACTTAAAAGGCAAAAACTTCTAAAATTCACAAACATTTCCTTTAAAACCCAAAAAAAAATCCCGAAAAAAAAAAAAAAAAAAAAAAAAAAATAAAAAAAAAAAAAGAATAAGATAATCCAGTCTATTTCCGCCATTCCAGTACATGACAGTACCCAAATTTAATATTTATACCCCCCACCCCCACCGGCCCCATCCTAGACAAAGACAACCTTAACAGGCAAAAATCTTCTAAAATTCCCAGAACATTTCCCCAACACTCCAAAAAAAAAAACCTGACAAGATTAATCCACAAATTCTCTTTCTGCATTCCAGTACATGTATAATGCCGAAATTATTTACACCCCCCCCACCCCCCCCCCCCAGATCCCCCAACCCCCGACCCCATCCCAGTAAAAGGAACCACTTAACAGACAAAACCTTCTAAAATTCCCAGACATTTCCCCAACACTCCAAAAACACCTGACAAGATTAATCCACAATCTCTTTCTGCATTCCAGTACATGATAATACCGAAATTATTTACACCCCCCGCTCCCCCAACCCCCGCCCCCATCCCAGTAAAAGGAACCACTTAACAGACAAAATCTTCTGGAATTCCCAGACATTTCCCCCACACTCCAAAAAACCCTAACAAGATAATCCACAATCTCATTCTGCATTCCAGTACATGATAATACCGAACTAGACCAGTGTCTAGACAGGTCTTTTCCCTCATCTCATTGATATTCATGGCCGGACTGGAGGAGCTTCGTGTCTGCCGAGAGTCAGTCCCACGAACAAACCGATGATGATGATCATCATCATCATGAATGAGAATGGTGATCAGGGAAGGTATTTGGAGAGGTCTGAACACTACGCATTTACAGGATGGGTCTTTTGGCAATATATTTGCAGAAAGTGTCTTTGTGATAATATTCTGGTCTTTTGACACTTTATTTCCAGAAGGGATCTTTTGACACTATATTTACAGAAGGGGTCTTTTGACAATATATTAACAGAAGGGGTCTTTATACAATATATTTGCAGAAAGGGCCTTTAGATAATATATTTACAGAACGGATCTTTAGAAAATATATTTACAGAAGGGATCTTTAGAAAATATATTTACTGAAGGGGTCTTTTGACACTATTTGCAGAAGGGGTCTTTAGATAATATATTTACAGAAGCGCTCTTTAGAAAATATATTTACGGAAGGGGTCCATTTAGACAATATATCTGCAGAAGGGATCTTAAGGACAATATATTTAAAGCCAAAACAAGTTTCCCCAAAATAATTCCTTTCCGCGATATTTACAGATCTGATTTCGGGAATAAATTCTCAAAAAACCAACTTTCCATGAAAGAGAGCAAGAATGTTTTTGGATATAAATATGCTAAGCCCAGGGAATAAAAAACAAATCTCATAAACAAATTACATCATTTAAGAGATCAAATTCCCAAGACGCCTTTTAATGAAAAATTCTTTCTTTTGCTCAAAAAAAAGAAAAAAAAAAGTTTTAATTCGCATCTAATGAGATCATTCTCATGCTGGGAACTTTCTCAAGCAGAAAGTTGAAGATTTAAAAAACTTGGGACATGAAGGAAAAAATAAAAATGCACGAAGAAAAAAAAAATCAAATGTATTCAAATGTATTTTTTTTTTATATTCACAGAGAAGAATCAAAACGGTATTCTCGCCAAGGAGATTAAACAAATACAGTGTACACTGCTGTATGAAACTCTCAGCCACGGCCCGATGGTGACCTGTATTGCTGCATCATGACCAACATTTTACCCTTAAATAAAATGAAAACTAATGAGGCTAGAGGGCTTCAATTTCTTACGTTTGACGATTGGAGGGTGGATGATCATCACACCAATTTGCAGCCCTCTAGCCTCGGTAGTTTTTAAGATCTGAGGGCGGACAGAAAAAGAAGGGACGGACAGACAAATAGCCATCTCAGTCGATCAATTTTGCAGAAAACTGAAACTGTGTTCGCACAGAAAGTGGAATGTTATAAGCCGATTATTATAATATGAAACTAATTGGAAATACCTTTCGGAATTTTACATATGAAAATATTCAAAATATTCGCCAACTATTTTAAAAATACCCTATTTATGTAAATGGGTCCAATAATAATGCCCAAATTATTTTACCTATTTATGTTGAGAGCACGTAATAATCATTACGGCATTAGCATTCTACCCGTTCAAAGAATTCTGGCTTATTCTAACAAAAAGGAAAACAGTACGGAATACGCGATGTTCTCATTTCTGTGATATCCTTCTATAAAACCAAAGCAAAAAATTAATAAATAAATAAAATTTAAAAAATCAGTCAATAACATGATCTCCAGGTTGTTACACACGTAACCAATTCCTCGCTGCATCGTTCATCCATTTGGTGAGCACTAGTTTCCTCATTAAAGTCATCCATTCGAAGAAATATAATATATATATATATATATATATATTATATATATATATATATATTATATTATATATATGATATATATATATTTATATATTTATATATATTTATATATATATATATTATAAATATACATTATATATATATATATTTATATTTATATATATATAATATATATATATATATATATATATATATATATATATATATATATATATATATATATATAATATATATATATATATATCATCAGCCGTTGCTATAGTCCAATGCAGGACAAAGGCTTCAGACATGTCCTTCAAAGCCTCAGACATGTCCTTCCACTCCCATCTGTTTATGGTCTTTCTATGATGCTACCCTATACCCGCAAAATTCTCATGGTTCGGCAATCCATCATCGTCTTCTTCCTTCCCCTGCTTCGTTTGCAATCTCTAGGGACCCCATTCCGTTATTCTTTTTGTCCATCTGTTATCCGACATTCTCAATATTATACGTCCTGCCTACGTCCATTTCTTTTTCTTATTATAATAGGTCATGTCATTAGATAGATATAGATGTTTGGATTTGTCCCCCAGACAATCTACAGAGAGAAAAGTTCAATTGCTTTTTAACCTCTTGAATTAACTGGTGATTTTTCCTCGCCTCAACAAACGAATGTTTACCATTAACTATAAAAAAAACATAGTGGGTTTAATTCAATCAATTTAGGATATACAAAGAAAATGGATTTAGCAGTCAGTAACATTAGCAAATTAGTTAACATTTATATCTTCTTCACGCAAGCGCCGTGGCATATGCGTGCTAGCGTGCACGCACATTCATATGAGAGAGAAGAGAGAGAGAGAGAGAGAGAGAGAGAGAGAATCATACCTCCTCGAGAGGGCTACACAAATCTACACCCCTTTCCTTCTCACTCGTCTTTCCCGATCGGATACACAACGCAAGGGTGAACCAATTAGTAAACTCGGGGCTGTGTGTAGACCATATCCTCACCCCTTCATTAAAACAAGTTGCCGAGCTTTGTTTATTTAACCTTAGGGGGGAGGGGCGGGGAGGGGGAGGGGGGAGGGGGGTCCGGGTACAATATTTACCAAACTTCACCTCTCCCTCGCCCTCAGATTGTCAACAATAAGGGAAGATACTGGCATTTACAAAATGCCGTTATTTTATAGAATTCATTACGAGTAAATGGAGGAAAATACTATCCGAGTACCATAACAATAGAAGGCGGAATGAAAAGGCTAATATTTACAAACGTCATGGACAACATCAAGAACAAATAAATAGGGGAAGGTCTAATAAACCTGATAAACACCAAATACATCCGTATCCATGAAGCCAAGAGTCAATATTGAAACTGTAAACAAACGCTACATTCTCCAGCAAATTCATGAACACACGAACGAGATGCGTGCGAGGCGGAGTACGAGTCATACCATTTGGGGAAATAATTCGAGATAATTCTAGACGCAGATATATATATCTCTATTAAACGTTCGCCCTGTCTCCAGGCCGGCCTTAATAAATGAAAGACACCCTGGAGAGTGAAAACGGGGAAAACGCAATGTCATCATTAATAGGACATGGACGGAAGGACCAGCGGCAATTCCCAGATGGTATACATTGTATACATTGTTGGCCGGTCAACAAGCTAGCAGGAGGTCGCAATTCAGTCAGCAGACTAATTAAAGTATATATTCTGTGCCTCGTCGTAAATACTCATTATCAATTGGCCCGAGTCAGGGACGTCGCGAATATACTGGAGGCTGAATGCTCCAAGATCTTAAATCTTCATTCACTAGATTTATATTATACTATTATATATATATATATATTTATATATATATATATATATATATATATATATAGTATATAAATATATAGATATAATATATATAATATATATATATATACATATATAAATATATATATTATATATATATATATATATAATATATATATATAATACATATATAATATATATATAATATTATATACTATATATATAGATATATATATATATATATATATAATATATATATATATATTATATATAAATAAATGTATTCTTTATTCACTAAGTAAACTGCATTAATTTAATTACCTCCACCAAGGAAGTTATGCTTTCGAGTCTACTTTGCTTGCTAATAACACAAAAAGTTGTGTGGTGGGGATTTCTGCAAAAAAATTGACTAACTGTAGGCCTCGTTGTTGCCCGCAAACTATCAAATTTTGGGAGAGAGGGGGACGTAATTTCTGGAGATTTGTCTACTCGAAGTTTAGTTAGTTACTCGTTCGCGACACAGATTTTTCTTATCCAGTGTCTGTATCCCTTCTCATTCTACCTTTCATTTTTTTCCAAATGCTTTTTAACGATTATATATTTTCTTTTTTTATGCCTATCTCTCTCCTCCTCTCTCTCTCTCTTTTCTCGCGTTCTCCCAATGTCTGCGTTTTTTTCCAAATACGTTTTAACGCTTATATTCTCTTTCCCAATGCATCTCTCTCTCTCTCTCCTCTCTCTCGCTTCCCCCATCGTCTCTCCTGGAACATCCCTCGCATAAACCACTTCTTGTTTCCCCTCCCACTTATCTTTGCCCTTCTCTTCCCACTACTATCCTCTCTCTCTCTCTCTCTCTCTCTCTCTCTCTCTCTCTCTCTCTCTCTCTCTCTCCGCATTTCCATTCGATGACCGTCCTCGTGACAGCCACCAGCTGGTCGAGCGTAGGCATCCATTTTGGATGTACGAATCATATAACACTTTATACTCTGCAGTGAACTAATCAGGCGTTGATTCAACTACTACAACCATCCACGCAGCGTTGAACGCCTAGAGAAAGAGAGAGAGAGAGAGAGAATTATCCCCTACAGCGCCAGGGATGTTATACGTGGCGTGTTCCACTTCATTAAGAGATGGGAATTTCTGGTCCAGAAATGATCTTCGCGCTCGAATCAGCTCTTTCGGAATAGTTTAAGGCTTTAAGCATTGGTACAAGTGCTATTTTAAAATTGTAGATAAGAATCAAAGGTAACCACATTAATGAATGACTACTAATATTAATAGCTAATATTCATAATATTCATAATATATATGGCATTAGATTTAAGAAAATGCATTGACAAACATTCATGGAATACTGAAACTAAGGCAAACCTATTTAAAAAACGTATAACTCATCGCTACTTGTGTGAGAAAGCGTTAACAACTATAAGTATTGCTATGTTGTTCATTTTATGATTTCGCGCATGTTAATTACAGTATTTGGTAGCTGCTATAAAGAGCAGAAGGAAACGAAAATAACATATTTTTGATTCAGAGCCGTAAATCACAAAGAAATATGTAAATATCCATCTGGATACCTTGGTATTAAGGAACGAATTGCTTTACAGTATAAAATCACACAAAATATATATGGAAAATATACTTTTCACAGAAAGCAAGTTGACATTTGATGCGTAAACGAAAATATAAGATTTATGATGGAATTACAAATTTAATATGAAATACAATACCGAACTTCATGCTAGGAAATTACAAAATAAAGTTTATAATTCAGTTTACATTGTGTTTACAGCATTATGAATATAAATTCGTGTTTATAAAAAAATTATGCATTTAAACACTAACTGTATTGGCGTAATTCCTAACAGAAATCAACTGTTATTTATCAGACCAAACGTACAGCATCGTATTTACAGAAATTAAATCCTATACATACTCTTCATATGCAGCGAAGTACCTTGAAATAACTAAGTGAAAATTAAGTTAATATTAGATAATAAATGAATATATATATATATATATATATATATATATATATATATACATATATATACACGTGTTGTGTGTGTGTGTGTCTTGTAGCATGCAAGGCATAACGTTTCTGATTTTGTAGAACCCTTGAATGCTATAAAGGGGGCTTCGTCCCCTTCAGGAATTTCCCATTTAAGCCCTGGGCTGGTACAAGACAGAAAACAGGTGGTGGTCTTAAACTCTCTCTCTCTCTCTCTCTCTCTCTCTCTCTCTCTCTTCCTTTATTCTTTTCTTATATTTCAGCTCAAATCTCCCTTTTCGTCAAAAGAGAGAGAGAGAGAGAGAGAGAGAGAGAGAGAGAAGAGAGAGAGAGAGAGAGAACGTCTAGTTGTAACCAAGAAAGAAAACATCATTTACCACAGGTCTCTATTGCGTATATTTTGAGAGAGAGAGAGAGAGAGAGAGAGAGAGAGAGAGAGAGAGAAATCTAGTTGTAACTTTGAAAGAAAACATCATTTACCACAGGTCTCTATTGAGTATATTTTGAGAGAGAGAGAGAGAGAGAGAGAGAGAGAGAGAGAGAGAGAGAGAGAGAGAGAGAGAGAGAATCTAGTTGTAACCAAGAAAGAAAACATCATTTACCACAGGTCTCTATTGCGTATATTTTGAGAGAGAGAGAGAGAGAGAGAGAGAGAGAGAGAGAGAGAGAGAGAGAGAGAGAGAGAGTGTCTAGTCGTAACTAAGATTGAAAACATAATTTACTACGGGTCTCTATTGCGTATATTGAGAGAGAGAGAGAGAGAGAGAGAGAGAGAGAGAGAGAGAGAGAGAGAGAGAGAGAGAGACTGTTTATGATTCAGATCTCCTCTTGACTAATCAACCGAGTCACTTGCTACCCTTTGGCATTCGGGAAGCCTACAGCCTCCGAAAACAGTGCCACCAATCCCGACTCCTTTCACGCCCAAACAATGAATTGCAGTGCCCGAATTCAAGTGTTATTTTCGTCACAGTGATAAGGGTCACTTTCAGGGCACCGATGCTGACTGGCCTGAGATTAAGTATCCTAAGTATGCATGCAATAAGTAGGAAAAAATATATGCATGCAATAACTAAGGAAAAAAAAATATTTCTAAATTTTGGGTTATCAGAGCATCGATGCCGAAAGCCCAGCCGGTCGTGCTGGTCTCCTGGCCTATACCGCTGCCAGACTTACGATTATGGCTAACTTTTCACCTTCAAATGAATTAAAAACTATTGAGGCTAGAGGGGTGCAATTTGGTATGTTTGATGATTGGAGGGTGGATGATCAACATAACGATTTGGAGCTCTGTAGCAGTAGTTTTTTTTTCAAGATCTGAGGATCAGACCGGCACTTCTTATGACATTAAGAGAACCTCATTCTTACATTTCTTTTTTTACTCAAATTGCAGACACGAGGAAAAAATCTTTCGAGAGACACACCTATCATAAAAAATTTATCTTCAAACTTCAAACTGATTTTGGAGAAGTTCGTGCTTTATTGGGTATGGACGAAAAAAAAATCTCATTTTAAAATCCTTTTCCATATTATTCACAAATGCAATTAGCACATAATCACTGTTACTATAAACATTTCATACAGAAAACACTGAATTAAATGCAATTAAATGCAATGTTTGTTTGACCACACCAGATAATGCATGAACACCTATATGCTACGATTCTCTCTCTCTCTCTCTCTCTCTCTCTCTCTCTCTCTCTCTCTCTCTCTCTATTAATGATAAGAAGCACCCGATTATCGGCTCCCAAACTTTGCTCACAAAGCCCCTAAGGAGGTCATTCCTATGGAAATATTTTTTACGGAAATTTCCTCCTCTTCGTCGCATCGCTGCTCCAATATCATTACTGGGTCTCTTCGTCTGGCACCCTACACCGCCCCCCCCCCCCCCCCTCGCTTCCCTCTCCCGCCCAACCCTACCCTGGCCACTCCACTGGTCCTTTCCACAGCAATTCGGCCAAACAAAGTGGCACTTCGGAATTGCCCGAATTGTGTGTTGTCACGAGTTCTTCTCTCTCCGGGGACTAATCCGTTGACTTTTTACTTTATTTTGGATCGGGGTGGGGTGGGGTGGGGTTGGGGGCGGTAGGGGACAGGTGGGAGGTGAATAACCTTCTTGGCATTTATCATTAACGTTTTAACCCGTCTGTCTAATGATTGCATATCTTTTTAGCTTTATAAATGACTTAATAATAGAATTCTTGTCTTTCGAAAAAAAAAAAAGTTTTACGAAAAAAAACTTGAATAATGCAATTTTTGTCTTTAGAAAAAGAAGTGTTACGAAAAAAAACTTGAATAATACAATGTTTTGGTCTTTCGAAAAAGAAGTTTTACGAAAGAATCTTGAATAATGCAATTTCTGTCTTTCGAAAAAGAAGTTTTACATCAAAAAAAAAAAAAAAAAAAAAAATTTGCTAATACTTAAATTTGGAGTATTTTGCATTGGAAAAATAAAATTTGTTTAATGTTGAATCTTGATCTTGGCTGTTATTTGCAATATTCTAACTTCTGTCTTATTATTACAAATTTCTTTAGCTTTATAACTGATGAAATATAATGCATGCTTGCAGTTGATACTTACAATGTTAGTATTTTGCATTGGGAAAATAACTTTCCTCTTCTGTTGTATAATAGCATTAAAATGCCTGTGTTCAATGTATCTTGTGTAACAAGTCTTTTCCGAAAGTCAAAAATTGTATTATTAAAAACTTTTATTCGTAAAACTCTTTTTAAGAAAAAAAAAATTGGGCCTATAAAGGTTTTTTTTTTTTTTTTTGTAAAACTTCTTTTTAGATAGGAAAAATTGTATTAATTTTTCGTATAACTTCGCTTTCGAAATACAAAAAATATTATTATTCAAGGTTTGTTTCGTAAGAAATTCTATTTAAAAAAAAAATAATTCAATATTTAAGCTTATTTCTCGTAAAACGTGTTTTTAAAAAGACAAAAAAAATTTATTTTATGTAACAAGTCTTTCGCGAACCCCAAAAACTGTAAGGAGAAAGAAAACATTTCATGAAATATCTGACAATCATAGGAGACCTGCCACAACAAAATAAAACAAAAAAAATGGCACAAACAAAAAATTTTATGTATCATTCTACCTTCTGTTTTCCCCTCTTTCAACTGAATGCTTTTATGCATCAGTTTACCTTGTATTTCCAACCCTTTTAGTTCACATGAAATCTTTGGGAAAAAGCGTTAAATGGGTGTTTACCCAGTATCTGCAAATGTGTGTCAATATTTTGAAAGGTAGAGAGAAATGTGTTTTAATCAGCAGTAGCGGACTTCCACCAAACAGTTCTCTATTGTACACGAAGTGCTGAGGTAGACATTATCTTAAGACTCCTTGTAGACATCAATATTATTTATTCATAGCTCTCTCTCTCTCTCTCTCTCTCTCTCTCTCTCTCTCTCTCTCGTAGTAGTAGTCATCTTGCTTGGTGAGACGTTCCTGGTCGAAGTCAGATTAATCAACAAATATCACAAGTTTAACATACGTCTAGAATTTGAGAAATATCTAGAAGTGTTCGTGAACTATCGGTGATAAGATTAGTGTGGAAATAGTAGGATAAAGCGTCTTCTAAGTTAGTTTATCAAGTGAAATACTGTAAATCAGAACAAGATGGCAGTAAGCTCCAACTGCGGAAAAAAATGGCGAGATTTAGCTTGCTTGGCAGATTCGCAATACGATGAGGTAGCAGGAAGGGAACTGGCATTTCTGATCTATGAAATCAGCAACAGTCCTAACCAAAAAGATACAAAATCATTCATAGATATATTAGAAGGATACATCCCTTCAAACTGGAACAAATCAAAATGAAAAACATCTTGAAAATAATTGAAGAAGTTCCAAATAAAATCCAAGTGGTCAAGAGACTCATAAAGAAAATATACATAAACCAACATATTCCGACAAAGAAAATGAATAAAGTGAACCTTGTGAATATCCTAATTGATGCATTAGGAAAAAGAATGCCAAAAGCATGTAAACTGTGTAAGGTGTGGTATAGCATAGTTAAAATAATCCACAAAACCTAATCAGAAAATGTGCTGCATGCAACATTCCGCCACCCATCCACTGTGCTGAGGTAATGCAAGATATGAGAAAAGACCACAAGAATTTTTTTTTTTTTGCTCAACATGTCTACCATGGATAGACAATGTTATTAAATCAAGATTGAATGTACAAATAGTTGAGGATGAAGAAGAAGAAGAAGAGGAAGAAGAAGAAGAAAAGAAGAAGAAGAAGAGGAAAACGTAAGAGAAGTAAACAAAACTGAAATGACAGCAAAAAGATAAGGAAAACACAAAGAACAAGATAAAAGTATGGATGGCAGAGATACTCATTGATACTACATATGAGGCTATAAAGCAGCATACCTACGAAAGAAATAAATTACGATATGACAGCACAAAAGAAAATGCCGAAGAGGCTCTACCCAGATCTACACAATTGACGGGAAAGAGGAAAAAATATACAAAAAAGACAAAGTCTGCAACCTTTTGAAAAGAGGGAATTGCAGATATGGAGAAAAATGTTACTACATCCTAAGGTATGTCACAACTATGAAATATATGGTAAATGTGCATACTTAGATGGATATGAGGATGATTGCAGAGATCTACATCCAAAAATATGCAAAAACCTAAAAGAAGGAAAAGGATGTAAGTTCGACAAAAAATGTAAATATATGCACCCTGTAGCCATGAAAAAATAATCAAATAAATAACCAATCAAGCAATAAAATCCAAAATAAGAAAGAAACAAATAAAGAGAGGAATGAAGAATATCAGAGAAAGAAAAAAAAGCAAGGCCATTCAACGAGATATGCAGAGGTGCCAGCAAAAATTTCAATGCATCAGCTCCAAGATTCTACTCAAGAGATAATAAATGTTTTTATTATGCAAGGGGATATTGCAGATATGGGGAAATTGCAGATTCAGACACAAAATGAATAATTATGATGAAGGAAGAACAAATATTAAAATGGAAAAGTTGGGTTTTTTAATGTCAGAATTTCTGGAAATGAAAAAAAGAACAACATACCAGAACAGGAAAGAGACATGGGAAAATCCTTATTATTACCAATATTAAATGAAGGAGAAAACACGCAAACCATCATAGTGATGAATGCGCAGGGTTTAGTTACGAGTAACTCAAAAAGAAAAATAGAGTACTTAGAAGAACTAACCCAAATTGAAAAAGAAAATAGATATAATGAATATAAGTGAAACCTGGTATTCCCAAGAGACTGGGAATGATGATCAAATAAAAGGGTTTCAAACTTATAATTCAGATAGAAAAAATAGGAATCAAGGGGGAACCGCAATATATGGGAAAGACAAAAAACAAGGAAAAATATATGAGAAATATAGTAACTCAGAATGTGAATTAATAGCGGTAGAATTTGAATCTGAAAAATTAATGAACATAGTAATATATAGACCTCCTAATACTAAAGAGTTTGACTTAATAATAGAAAAAATTGGATGATATATGTAGAAATCAC
>NC_061098.1:17145377-17175377 GCF_015104395.2 Macrobrachium nipponense | reverse complement strand
TTTTAAAGAGGGTTGTTATTTCAGTGGCTGATGATTTAACAGATTTCTATCTTTTTTGTCCCAATAAAGTCTTGATAAGGTCTTTTATTTTGAAATTGTTTTATACATACATACATACATACATACATACATACATACATACATACATATACACACACACACACATATATATGTGTGTATATATACATACATACATATAGATTCTATATCTATATAAATTATATATATTTATATATGATTATATATATATTATATATATATAATAATTATACATATAATATAATATATATATATATATTATATATATATAGATATATAATGGTATGTAAGTATATATACACACACATATATGTGTGTATATATACATACATATCATATATATCTATATATATATATATAATTATATTATAATATATTATATATATATATTTATATATATATATATATATAATATATGGATCATCCTTAGTAAATATTTTTGTTTGCTAGATGAAATATATTTGTAGAAGTAATTTACAAATCTAATATATATATTATAAATATATATATATATATATATATATATATATATAATATATATATATATTATAACATATATATATATATATATTTATATATATATATTATATATATATATATATATATACACTGTATACAATCATTAACTACTTCATCTTACAAAAACCGCCAAAATTATCCTTCTTGACCTTTCAATCCTCCAACCATTAATCCCTTATAACCTCCAAATACCACCAGCCATGAATTTCCTATTCGACTTCCAAAACCAATTCTCCAACAATATTAGGCCCGACTACATTTCCCCCCCCTTCCACCCCCCTCCCCCCATAACTGCGTCTGGCCTTTACCTCCACTCTACCAAAACCAATCCAGTTATAGCCCTGTCGGTTCCTCCCGAACCTCTCTCCGTTAAGCCGAGTCTCTTCTCCTCTATAAACATCGAAAATAAACTAAGCCATCGTAAAAATGCAAACGTGATTTACGCCAGAATAAAGACTTTCCGGAAGGTGAGGAACCAAGAAAAATCCTCTATCCTGGCTTTCGACGGTAGAAGAATCTCGTCCCCCTAATGCATAAATCTCTCTCTCTCTCTCTCTCTCTCTCTCTCTCTCTCTCTCTCTCTCTCATTGCCGCAGATATGTTGCATTTCTCAGTTATGTCGTACTCTATACAAATATACGCGTGTAAACACCAACTAGATCGAGAGAGAGAAGAGAGAGAGAGAGAGGAGAGAGAGAGAGAGAGAGAGAGAGAGTAACTTCTTCCATTATCTCAAAGATGTAAATTTTTACATTAGGTTTCAAAAAACACAATTTTTCACATTAACCTTCACAACACACAACTTATCACATTACCTTACAGAACAGAATTTTTTCAAGATTCGTTTTAAAACAGAATATTTCACGTTAAATTCCAAAACACAAATTATTTTACTATTGGTATGAAAAGTTTTTTTTTAATTTTTTTTTTTTTACAAGTTTCAAAACATTTTTCACATTCAGTTTTAAAACTGAGTTTTTCCACATTAGTTTTAAATCAATTTTTTCACATAAGGTTTCAAAACAGAATGTTTTAAACATTATTTAAAAACAGAATTTTTTTATACATTAGGTTTCAAAACAGAATTATTTACACATTGAGTTTCAAAAGCAATTTTTTTAAAAATTTGTTTAGGAGCAGAATTTATTTTACACATTTAGTTTCATAACAGTTTTTTTGGACAAATCAGGTTTCAAAACACTTGTTTTTTTTTTACACATTTAGTTTCAAAACAGGTTTTTTTTTACAAATCAGGTTTCAAGACTGATTTTTTTTACACATTAGGTTTCAAAACATAATTTTTTTGCACATTTAGTTTCAAAGCACACAAAACGCTTCCTTGAGGAAGAAGAGTATTCTCATTAGACTAAGTACAGAGGAACCTCGATAAACTAATTTTCAAAAGCCCTTCTTACTTTCAGATCTACATAAGCCTTCGGACAAGGCATCAAATCAGGCTCCTTTTTCTACTGTGTTCGAATAAAGGTTATTCTTTAATAACACAAAGCATTACCTTCTTTAATGAATGCTTTTGTGTATTTTTATAAATATACGAAGGAGGCAGACAGTACACGTCACTTTTCTAAAGGGAGAGCAAAAATGTTTATGCTTTATAAAAAATAACTCTCTCTCTCTCTCTCTCTCTCTCCTCTCTCTCTCTATAACCCCAATATTATACTTGTAATACCTTGGGCAACACATGAGGTACATGCATATATTGGCGTTTGTGTCCTCTCTACAGAGAGAGAGAGAGAGAGAGAGAGAGAGAGAGAGAGAGAGAGAAGAGACGAAGAGAGAGAGAGAGAGAGAGAGAGAGAAGAGAGAAAATTTGAAATAGTCTTAAAAAATATCTCAAATAAATTACCTTAAATGACTGCTGTGGTTAACTACCAAAGCGGCTGAAGATTCTATTTCGTTAATAATACTCAAAAGCAATAAGAGTTAATAACTTCAAATTCTTTCGTTAATTAACCGTTCGGGAAGTACCAGCTTGTCAATAACTGGAGAGTTGAGTACAACATACCCCAGGGGGCTAGCGCTTGCAGTATTAATGAATGCATGAAAGAAATGGTTTCCACGCAGAACGAGAACTTTATCAATTATATTCTCCATTATCATACTGAAATTTTTATTTACTCAGAAAAAATAATGCTTTCATTATACTGAAGAGTAAACCTCCATATCTGCAGTTTCTAGAGAAAAAGATTAACAGGTTAATCACGCTATATAAACAAAGAAAAATTTGAGAAAAGAGAATATTATAACTACAAAATACAAAGGAAAAAAACTGCAAAGGGACAAGAGAGTATATAGTCTATCTATATACTAATACTTCATATTTGAAAAAATACGGCTCCCGTTAATCCATTCCCTGATAGGGAAAAAAAAACTCCTAAAAAAAATGCAGCTTTCCAAACGACACTGGATCAAAACCTAAAAAAAAAAAAAAAAAAAAAAAAAAAAAAAAAAAAAAAAAAAAAAAAAAAAAAAAAAAAAAAAAAAAAAAAAAACGTTCAGGAAAAAATTTCTCTCTGGTATATGAGAGAGAGGGAGAGAGAAATAGAGAGAATGAGGGGGAGGGAGAGGGCGCAAATCCAGTCCCCTCCAGCCTAGCAATTACTTAATTTACATAATGCATCAGGATCATTTGATATGAATAAAAAAAAAAATTAAAAAAGGCAGGTCAAGAACAGAGAAAAAATTTCCAACTCATGCATCCATGATTAGGTAAAAGGAAAACTAATCCTTGATAGAAGCTGCTTAAAAATGAGAGAGAGAGAGAGAGAGAGAGAGAGAGAGATATAAGAGATGAAGAGGAGAGAGAGGAGAGAGTAGAGAAGAGATTTTACAAGCGAACAGTACCTACAAACCATTTTAAGAGAATCTATAGATTTAAACTATCAATAATACATTAGTTGCTCACACAAATATAGCATCACAAGAAAATAAAAATAAATAATATAGCATCACAAGAACATAAAAATTAACCAATTATTCTGAAGTGAGGTTGCTGGACCCCTCGTCTTCTCCATCGTCGCTAAAACATCACAGCTGATTCGACTACTGAATGCTCAATTTTCTGCTCAGCTTAACACAATTACAAATACATTATATGCATGTATATACTATATACAGGGTGTCCATAAGGTCCCAGTACCATTCTGGGTAATATATACTTGGTACTGGGACATTATTGACACCCTGTATATATACATAAATACATATACATTGTGTGTGTGTGCAATTTCAGTGTATACTCATACGTAAGAACACCAAAAATGATTTTATATTTTACTTATTATGTCTACTGAACTTCATACAATTACGATTTTCCATACCTGCGCATGATTTAAAAATAAATCCATTACATGCAATAACAGTAACTTTCCAATTTACTTCAAAGACTTTTTTAAATTTCGCAAAATCCATTACATGCAATAACTGTAACCTTCCAATTTACTTCAAAGCCTCTTTTCTAAATTTCGTTAAAAAAAAAAAACGATAAAAATATTCCACTATCGAAAATGCAGTCGCTTTAAGACGTGCATACGTTTCAACAGCGTCGAATTATATAAAATAAAAGGTTTCAAAAGCCCTTTCAACAGTACATGTGAGCGAGAACCTCTTAAGCTATTCATCTCTCCTGGAATATCGTTAGGTCCCAATACTCGCCAGAAAAGCACCAGTACAATAAGACGTTATTCGCGATATATAGTTATTATAATAATCCTGGAGAGCTGAATTGCTGGACGCGTTAAGAACGCGAAACGCATAATAGAATTCGAGGCGTTTTAACGCGCTGTCTGGCTGTAAGTAAGATCCTGGAAATTCTGTTCCAGGATGGTGAATTTGATGATAACGGTGGTGGTTGGGTTGGTGGTGGTGACAATGATGGTGAATGGTGTTGGTGGTAATGATGGTGATGGGGTTGGTTGTGATATTGATGTTGGGGGTGTTTGTGATAATGATGGTGATGGGGTTGGTGGTGATACTGATGGTGGGGGTGTTTGTGATAATGATGGTGAATGGTGGTGGTGATACTGATGGTGATGATGTTGGTGGGGATAATGACGGGCGGTGATAATGAAGGAATTAGAACTAAGAATGGCGACGCAAAGCCTCAATAAATGAAAGGTCTGTATGGTAGGCTCTTAAAAAAAAAAAAAAAAACTTCATGAAGACGATAGGGTACGTTGGCCTTTCCATAAAAACTAGGTACGGACGCCAGGATTACAACATACGTAAAACCAGCCTGACCATCAGGCTTCCCATACAGGAAGATTTTGAAAGCTCTCCATCAAAATTTGTGCCTGGGCATAAAAAAAAAAAAAATACAAAAAAGCCTTTAGAGTGCAGGATCAAACATAGAATGCTGAACCTTTTAAAGAAAAATGCTTATTTTAAATTTAGAAAAAAAAAAAAACAGGACATATCCATAACTGAGCAAAACATGAACTTGGCAGCGTTACCCTGCTACGACTTCTAAGCTAAATCCATTAAATCATAAATGTCGAAATTCAAATTTTAAAATAACATAAAAACTGCAACCTGGCTACCTCCAAATAAGAACAATGACGTGGGAACTGAAAAAAAAGAAGAAAATAATATATTTACTCGCTAATAATTCTGTCTTACTGGAAAATGAAAATCCCCTGGAACCAAAAATAAGAACAATGAGATGGGAACTGAAATACAAAAAGAAAATAATCCATTTAATTAATAATAATTCTGTCTTACTGGAAAATGAAAATCCTACTGGAACCAACCTCAAATGACGACCTAGATATGAAATATGATCTTTGATTAACTGGCCTGTACCACCAAAAACCACTGACCTAGATTTGCAATGAGCGCTTTTTATTAACTCCTGATTTAAACACTGAGGCTGAAAAACGTCCCTTGTGCAAGGCATTTTACTATTCTTGCATAAGCAAACAATCGAAAGCAAATGTAAAGGCAGACAGAAACACAGATTAACGAAAGTGAAACAAGCAGTAAAATGCACTTTCACTTACGACGATAACGGAAAACGCCCGACAAACAACTGAACAGCTGAACGCGCTAACTATAGTATATGCCAAACGTTCAAAAGGGTAGATGCAGAACCCGCAACTATATAGGCCAAACGTTCAAAAGGGTAGATGGACTGTACATAAACCTTAAAAAAGTAAAAAAAAAATCACAAATATGCGACCGTTAAAGCGGAGGACGAATAATGGACGAATCCTACATTTAATATCTACATACGGCAGATTGGGAGAAATATAGTTGAGTGCATGAATTAGCGAGGGGGTCCCTCCGTGTACTGTATGTGTATATACACTACGGATGGGTTCGTTTTCAATGCATTTATCAACATGGATTAAAAGCCAAACAGACCGGCGTACCTCTTTTGCTGCTCAGTGCAAAGGAAAAACATGTATTACATCCTGAACTGTTTTATCCCTTTTTTTTATCACAAGGTCGAAATTGTTATACCGAGCAATATCTAAATGTTTTTGCAATCCCTACGTGGGCACAGAGAGAGAGAGAGAGAGAGAGAGAGAGAGAGAGAGAGAGAGAGAGAGAGAGAGAGAGAGATTCACAAATTTAGCATTCTGTTTTTCAAAACGCAGTCATTCAGTCAATTGAATTACACGCTAACAAAAATTTATGTACACATACATATACAGAGAGAGAGAGAGAGAGAGAGAGAGAGAGAGAGAGAGAGAGAGAGAGAGAGAGAGAGAGATTCATTCACAAATTTTGCATTCTGTTAAAAGCTGGTTTTCAAAATGCAGTCATGCAGTCAATTGAATTACACACGAACAAACATTTACATACACATACATATACAATCACATATATACATATATACACATATACACAACTACCAAGATATTAAGAACGGGAACAATCCGGATCGAACTTAAATACGGTACCTCTTCTTCATTTCAAAACTCCAGGGCAAAACTTTTTCTGCTGCGACTCTAATGCACTGAACGGAGAGGAAAGTTGCAAGGATAAGTCTCTGAAATCGATAGATCGGCATGAAAGGAGAGGTTGGAGGTTGGGGTGGGGGGTGGCTAGTGGAGGGGGGTTGGAACTGGAAATGAAATGGTTGGTGGATGGAAAGGAAAGGTTTGCGGATGGTTTGCAACTGGAAATGAAAGAGTTGGTAGATGGATAGGAGGGTTTTGCGGATGGTTTGCAACTGGAAATGGAACAGGACTTGTGGATAGAAAGGAGGGTTTTGCGGATGGTTTGCAACTGAAAATGAGAGAAGACTGGAAGATGGAGAGAAAGGGTTTCTGGAATTTTTTTCAGCATAGGAAAACTAAGAAAGATTCAACGAAATGAAACGAAGATCTCATAAAAATGACTAACTTTTATTTATCATCTTGACTGTTTATCAAGATTTGGCACTCTATCTCGGCCTCTGCTTTCGATAAGATTTTCTGATTTAAGAAGATGGTATATATCATGATGAAGCCTCCCTCATATTCCCATGTGGGCTTCTTTGCAAAATTTCATATAGACATTTTCTATATTAGACCACAAAACTATCAGTCCTATGGTCCTTGAATTTCACAAAAATATTTTCTATATGAGACCACAAAACTATCAGTTCTATGGTCCTCAAATTTCATGTAGACATTTTCTATATCAGACCACAAAACTATCAGTCCTATGGTCCTCGAATTTCACATAAATATTTTCTATATGAGACCACAAAACTATGAGTCCTATGGTCCTCGAATTTCATATAGACATTTTCTATATTAAACCACAAAGTTATCAGTCCTATGGTCCTCTCGCAGAAATTATGAAGTTCACACATATTCCAATTGAACATAAATGCCAAAATTCTAAGAAAAAAAAATTAAACAATAAAGACTTATCAACTTCAGACCGACGAACTCCCATGGCGATCATTAACATTGACTGAATTGAGACATCAAACGGTTATTTTTGCGTTTGAAGCAAAAGAATCAAGGGAAATGAAAAGGAGGAAAAAAGCGACAAAATATTCGATACATCTCGAGGCTCTTGAACCAGAAAATGATTTTCAAGTCTCTCATTTTATCGAAGAAAAAAAAAATGTTGGTTACGAGGATATGAACTGGTATTTCATCACCACCTCTTTGAATGGATCTCAATCATTTCCCGAATAATTAAGCAACAGACGAACTTTTATTATAATGTAAAAAAAATGTTCCAGTTAATGAAATGACAATACTTCAACATTTTGATTTTTCTACATATTTATCTGAGAAGAACCAGCTAAGAACACGAAAGTGAATGAAGTAATTTCCTGAAATAGCAATTTCCTAAAATATTATTTATTGATTATATTTAACCTCCATCTATGTGGGTTTAATATACCCACGTAATGATTTCCAATGAAAATAGAATTGCGCTCCCAGAAGTTTGTAATAAAATCATATGAATATATTTTAGATTTTTTCTTGCAAATTTCACTAATAGTTATAAAATCATATGAATAAATTTTAATTTTTTCCTGCAAATTTCACTGCTAGAAGTAATAAAATCATTTGAATATATTTCAGATTTTTTTCTTGCGAAGTTCACTGCTTAAGTTAATATTATACCAATATATGTCATATGAATATATATCATGTGAATATATTTTAGATTTTTTCCTTGCGAATTTCACTGCTAGAGGTAATAAAATCATATGAATATATTTTGCATTTTTTTTTCTTGCAAATTTCACCGCAGGAAGTTTATAATTCATATGAATGTGAATATATTTCGAATTTTTTTTCTCCACCCGATATATATCTGCCAAAAAGGAAGACTTCCAGCTCTCAATCGTTAAAAAAAAATACCTTCACCACCTTTAAATGAAATGGAAAAAAATATTCACCCAGCAATCGCATTCAACTTCTTACCGACGTCCTAATGACCTGTTTTGTATACCTCAGCCCCCTGGTAATGAGACCCTTGACCAGGTGTTCAAACAGGTGTTCACCCTTGAACACCTGCATTCTTTCATGGGAGCCCTGAATACCTGTACACCTGGATAACAGCTTTCCAGGAAGAGGAATGAAAACCGAAACGGCCATTAAGAAAATAAATAAATAAATGAAATAAAATAAAAAAAGGAGGCATCTAACAGAAGCAGGAATTCCTTTGAAATCAACGTCCTCTGACTCTTCCTCCACGTCATGGAAAATATTATTATATACGAAAATAATTTCCCGTGTCAAGACTACACAGTTTTTATGTGGGAATTACTTCTATATATTTATCAGCTCCTTCCTAATGGGAGCCATATTCTTTGGAAGCTTGAATTTTAAGTTAAATGCCTCTGTAGTGGGCTTGTTCCATATAAATAGCGTGCTTCTGAATAATAATAATAATAATAATAATAATAATAATAATAATATAATAATAATAATAATAATAATAATAATAATAATAATAATAATAATAATAATAATAATAATAATAGTAACAGAAAAGTGATGGACTCCTAAGGAGGCAGGATGCAACCTGGAACCCCACTATATAAAAACCATCAGTCAAGTAGGATGACTTTGAGAAATAATAATAATAATAATAATAATAATAATAATAATAATAATAATAATAATAATAATAATATGTTCTCTCACACGATTCTCTCACGTTTCCTTACCTGAAATCTTTCCCAAGGTACAAAATAAACATTATTGTCATAACCAACATGAAATGATGTTAAACTAAAACCCTTAAGTTTTATACTCGTGAATATGAGTTGTGGTAAATTGTCTACGCGTCACAAACACACACACACACACACACACACACACAGAGAGAGAGAAGAGAGAGAAGAGAGAAGAGAGAAGAGGAGAGAAGAGAGAGAGAAAGAGAGAGGGTGGGGGTGGGGTTATACATAAAACCTCAAACTTACTCCAGTCACACAAGTAACAATTGGCGACCGCGAGCCAGGGAATACAAATAGTGACCCGGATGATATGCCCACAATAAGCATTCCCAAGTTCTCTATATTACGGCATACACATACATGGCGGACATCGATCCAAGCAGCCACGTATCACGCAGATAACCCATACGTTTGCAAAATCCATTCGACCGTGGATTTTGCGAGCACAAAAGAATGGTTAAACCGATGTGGACAACCGGAACCAAAATAGATCTGACGCATAACTTATTGGAGAGAGATTATACACGAAATATTTATACTCGAAATATTTATATTCGACATATATTTATATTCCAAAAATATTTATCTGCGTGACGTCACCTCTGAGCCAACTGGCTATACGAAATAAATCGCTGTGATGTATTCCCATTCGTCCATAAAAATTTAACACCTAAACTGGGTAAAAGTACGTGATAAGAATGATCAATTCCACAACCACCCCCCCCCCCCAACCCCCGGCCGGTCCCCTACAGTACATATATACCATTTATTGGGGTTGGCTTGATAAATGCAGGTATTATATCAAGCTTGAAAAATGGTTTTCAAATACTATTAATTTAATCTTCATTATTAACAGTAGGTTTTTATTTTCGTTGTCATTTTTGTGGAGGTCTCAAATATTTCTCCTTTAAAAGATGTGACAGGCAGCAGAAGGATTTGGAACCGAAAAAAAATAGCGTAGCAAAAAAAAGTACATTATCATTTCCAGTCAGTGATTAGTAGTTTCGTACTTGACTAATCTAATGTACATAGAGGTTCAACTTTTAGGTTACTCCAGCCATATGTACATACACAAAGCGTTTTTGATTCATAGGAATATGTCGAGTTGCTTGTGTTTTTATTTTACAAAAAAAATTGCAATTTACTACAGATTCATAGGAATATGCTGAGATTTTGTATTTGCATTCTAAAAAAATTAAAGTTACTACAGATTCATAAGAATATGCTGAGTTTTTGTATTTTCATTCTAAAAAAATTAAGATCGATAAATATTCATGAGATATTTGCTAGAATTATGCTGGTTTTTATTTTGTATTTTCATCCCACAACTAAAAATATGAGTTACTGAAAATGTCTCCCTTCAGAGGGCACCTACGAAGACCTCAAAATAAAACGAGAGAGCCAAAAACAAGGAAAGAAACAAATGCTACAACACAAACCTTTAGAAATATGGAACACAGCCTCATAATAATACAATTCACCAGACGGACTGACGACTTTCGTCTGGAAAACATAAAGGGGGACACACACACACACACACGTGTGTGTGTGTGTGTGTGTGTGTGTGTGTGTGTGACAGGTAGAGCTTTACCCAGAGAGACGTGGGAACGATCCAACCAACTGGCGTATCAAATAGGAATTGTGGCATTTCGAACCTGGGACAACCCCCCCACCCCAAGAGAACCAGATCAGAATAAAAATAGGAAACCTCCCTGAGATCCATATATAGCCAAAAAGAGTCAACAACACTTAAACCCCATGTGATGAGCTCAAACGGTGGAAGGACACCAAAACATCATTTCGAAAAAGGCGATCTGGCGTCACAAAAATACGGCGAGAGAGAGAGAGAGAGAGAGAGAGAGAGAGAGAGAGAGAGAGAGAGAATGGCACACATCAATTCATTTTGATATTTCGTGCACGAGTGTGAAGCACGTGAAAAATATAAACGAAAACGAACGAGAGAGAGAGAGAGAGAGAGAGAGAGAGAGAGAGAAAACAAAAGGCAGCGATCGGCTCTCGCTCCTAAAAATTAAAGGAAAACAGCGCGGGCAAACATTCCCGCTTAACCTCCGAGAATAAAATTGTATTTTACCCTGGAAATGCAATAAGCCCGTAGCTCATCTTCAAAGAACACACACTCGCTCTCGCTCTCTCTCTCTCTCTCTCTCTCTCTCTCTCTCTCTCTCTCTCTCTCTCTCTCTCTCTCCTCTCTCATGAAGTACGAACGAACGCGAGTACTAAACTTGACCAAGAGGATAAAATGTGGTATTTAATGTCAAAAATAATTTCAAGCTGATATATGGATATATGATCGAGAAAAATCTGTTATATACTATTAAACATGGAAAATACCTTAGAAGCCATGACAGAATCATAATCTAAATGAGACTTTTCGATCAAAACGCCTTTTGTACTTAACCGGTTAAAAGACGAACTGAAGAAGTAGTACGTTCCCTTCAACTGAAAGCTCTCTCTCTCTCTAAATCGTCTCTTTCTAACCCCCCCCCCTTCTCCCTCTCTCTCTCTCTCTCTCTCTCTCTCTCTCTCTCTCTCTCTAAATCGTCTCTTTTCTAAACTTAAACCTTCTCTCTCTCTCTAAATCGTCTCTTTCTAAACCCTCTCTCTCTCTCTCCCAAACCTCTCTCTCTCTCTCTCTCTTCTCTCTCTCTCTCTCTCTCTCTAAACCCACCCCCCCTCTCTCTCTCTTTCTCTCTAAACCCCCCCTTTCTCTCTCTCTTTCTCTCTAAACCCACCCTCTCTCTCTCTCTTTCTCTCTAAACCCACCCTCTCTCTCTCTCTTTCTCTCTAAACCCACCCTCTCTCTCTCTCTTTCTCTCTTTCTCTCTCTCTCTCTCTCGTCTGGAGATCTCAGCATAAGAGTCCTCTGCCAAATGATATGCCCGACCACTAAGCCACAACCGTCTCTAAGCTAAAAGCGAGAGAACGAGTTGCCAATTAGTTTTTTTTGGGTGGGGGGGGGGGAGAGGGGATGTGTAACTTATTTTAACCCTCCGGAAGTGATGATTAACCTTGCTTTTTGACAACCGAGGTTTTAATCGAGTTGGGTATTTCCCAGCGGCTTTGATGTGAGCCAAAACACTTCATAATGAGAGAGAGAGAGAGAGCAACGCGATTCATCTTTTAGTTCGTGTGTGTGTGTGTGAAGCACAATATCACAAATACAAACGTCATTTTCTTGTTTCAAAACTTTCATTGACCCGTTTCGAATTATGGGTTAATTTGAGATAATGAATTACCTTGAACAAAGAAATTAATTTTTTCTTAACATGCCAGAGAGATAAACTTGTTTGAAAGACTCTTTAATCACTGAAGAAAGGGGTAGTGAACCAGTAACCCCAAAACATATAGTAATCTTTTTAACTTGCTAATACATAATTTCATTTCAAAGCCTGTTTAATTACCGAGAAAAGCGGGTGAACCAGGCCGTTAAACATATGATCTCATGCAATAGCTGTAATTAAACACCAAATACACCTCTCCAAAAAATGAATGACCTAACATTTAACCCTACCATATGAGATTATATACGCCCCCAGCCTCCGGGCGTTACACAGCACAATTCAGCGAAGCGTTGCTTCCGGGATAAAATACTGGAACTATAGAATGTCACCGCTCGCTGAGCCCCGGGCAGCGCGTGACGTGATAAACTGACAGTAAATTAGGGCAGTCTCGGGTCGTCAGGCAACAGGTATATTACTCTTTAACGTCACGTAAAGCTTCAGATAACTACAACTGAGCTCTGTGCTTGATCGTAAGCACAATGCGAGCGCCCACATGCAGATATATAATGTGGGCCGTATTAGTAGACACACCATAAACGTAAATACATTCTCTCTCTCTCTCTCTGTATATATGTATGCATTCATGTATGCATACATGTAGATATATATAAATGCACAAATGCATAGAGAGAGAGAGAGAGAGAGAGAGAGAGAGAGACTTTGTCATACACGCGCGTCTCCTTTTTATATTGACAAACATTGTGCTATTAATATCGTTCAATATCGAATACACTATATATTCTTAAGAATAATTTACATTCACAGGGATTTATAATTGATAGGTGCTTCCGCCTCAGCCAGGATTCTAGCCTGGGCAAGTGTACGTATCGTCATAATTCCCCTTGGGTGTAAGGTATATATATATATATATATATATATATATAATATATATATATATATATATATATATATATATATATACACCTTATGCCGGGTTAAAGGTAGGTTAAAGAGTTGTGCTATAAAGTTGAATCGAACAGTTTAGTCCTTTCGTATGCATTTATATATATATATATCATATATATATATATATATATATAAATGATATATATTATATATATATATATAAATGCATACGAAAGGACTAAACTGTTCTATTCAACTTTAAAGCACAACTCTTTAACCTACCTTTAACCCGGCATGACTCAAAATTTAACTTTTGACCTTCTGACCCAATGCTCTGAATATACTAATCCCTGGAAATTGGCTACACTTGACTGGAACTTAAGTTACTGATCTTCGACCTTTATTGAAGTGGCATAAAGCATATTTTAAGCGTCTTTTTAACCTGAATTTAACACTTAACCGTTAAAATTAACGCCCATACCTTAACCATAATTCAACCGTCTTTAGGATGAATTTGACAAAACCATGAAAAATTTTCAAAAATAACATCCTAACCTTAAAAGGAATTTACCCGTTTTCAACACGAATTTAACACTTAACCGTTAAAGTTAACGCCTTGACCTAGCCGTAATTTAACCGTCTTCAACGTGAATTTAACAAAGCCATTAATTTTTTTGGGGGGAGGGGTTAAATTTAAAACCATCCTTTTACTTAACCTTCTGCTTGATATGATCTTTGACCTATGGCCTTGAAAACTCCACTTTGGATTCCTTCTTCGGCCTATATTAAGTCTTCCACTTCATAAAACTTCTCTATATTGAATATTTTTAATATAAACTTTCCGTTCGCTATTATCAGCCAGATAATTAATATTTAAAAGATAAATAAGTGGGATATTACGAGGCAAATAATCAGTATTTAAAAGATAAACATAGTGGGGTATTATCGGGCAAATATTCAATATTTAAGAGAGAAATATAGTGAGAATACAAAAGCTATAAACATTTACGTAGAAATATCTCGCCAGGAACGAACTAAAGAGAAAAAGCCCAGAGGATATTGAATCCCAAAAAGAAATTAAGCTACAGGCAACGATAGAAAAGGGTACAGGTCACACCAGGCTCAGAAATGAACCTAATATGAGAGAGAGAGAGAGAGAGAGAGAGAGAGAGAGGAGAGAGAGAGAGAGACGTACTGAATCTTATTCGAGTAAGGATATGGGTAAAATCTGCTACGGTTTTATCATTACCTTTCAACCATCAGAGAAAAATAGTGATATTACATTCGACCTTTGACATTATATTTTATTTACGATACATATCTATGTGGATAACATAATACAAAAGGTGACGGTTGCATTAAAATCTTCATTTATGCATACATGTTTTTATTAATGTTCCCAACTACCAATGATAACAGTATTTATTCGTTAATTATGCTTTTATTTTTAATCTGAAGCTAAGATAGCAAGGGTGCTTGCAAGCTGATATCTTTTTTTTTAATAAGTGGGATCTCCTCTTTCTGTATTTTACTTGACTTCCTCTTACTTCTTCCATAATGTTCCTTCCAAGTCGATGGCACCTTTTGGTGCGCTTGTTCCATGTGAATAGATTTGGTCTACTGAATAATAATAATAATAATAATAATAATAATAATAATAATAATAATAATAATAAATATAAATACAATAATGTAAATATAAAATAAATATAAAAATATTCATATTATTAAACTTATTATTATCATTATTATTATCAACTACATACTTGATAATTAACAGCATACTTTGGCTATACATCCATCCGCATATCCTTATTACATTTGCGCACGTATAAGTACACCAAATCCATTTGTATTTTCGATTGCTGCCACTATGACGTTCTTTACTTCCACCTACGTTTTATCCTCCTTTTTACTATTCAAAAGCTTCTTGGGCTCCCCCCCCACCCCCCGCCGCCCCCTTCCTTCCGCAGCAATGCAAAATGCAACTGCAATCAACAAAGGTGGCTGTGTGGTGTATGCCAGCCATTCAAGAAGGTCCCTGAGGAAATACGAAAATGCAGCCACAGATCTGCACAGGCGTTCAGGCTATGGCGACAGCTTTCGTTACAATGGACTCATTTTTCTTGTAGACTTGGAGAAGTTTTACTGTAACTTCTTTAAATACGAAGTATCCCAACTTCTATTTGACATTACAGCTTCCAAATATCCTGTCTTTAAGTGTCTAGCATTAACAAACTTTAAATTCTATCTTCTACTTGACATCACAGCTACCAAATATCCTGTCTTTTAAGTGTCTAACATTTACAGACCTTTAATTCTATCTTCTACTTGACACCACAGCTTCCAAATATGCTGTCCTTTAAGTCTAACATTAACACCTTTAATTCTATGTCTTTTAAATGTCTAACATTAACAAACTTTTAATTCTATCTTCCACTTGACATAACAGCTTCCAAATATCCTGTCTTTCAGTATCTAACATTTACAAACCCTAATTTCTATCTTCTAACTGACATCACAGATTCCAAATACGCTGTCTTCTAAGTGTCTAACATTTACAAACCTTTAATTCTATCTCCTACTTGACATCACAGCTTCCAAATGTCCTATCTTTCAGTATCTAACATTTACAAACCCTTAATAAAACATAAAACTTTAATGAGGAACAATACTACATTTTAACAAATTACATCAATTCAATTGCGTTTTAACAATGTCCAAATTTTACATTTGGTTAAGTTTTTAAAATGAAGTTTCCTTCAGTCCCAGGACGAAATGGATGTGATCTTCCGAGTTCAACAAGTAATCTAAAACTTAATATAAGTGACGAATGGAACCTCGTTTGCCCCAAACGGAACATTAAAATAAAATTCAGTCGAAAGAATGACCCTTCAATATAAGCCATAAAAAAATCCATTGAATTAAAACGTAAAGCAATGAAATATATAATCTGGCATCTTTTCATTTCCACCGGACGTATTACTCAGTTTTAAAAGATGGACAATACAGGAAATGCCTTAACAAATAAACGTTTTAGAGAACTAGGTGGCTCTTGAAGACCCTCTGGGGGTGAGGGCGGCATTCCACGATTTGCAACAGAGGGATGCACTTTACAGAAGGAATAACCCCTGAGACTTGGGGCGTGGGGGGCAGCCGCATTCCTCTAGGTTCTACGCGTGGAATGCACTTCATGACATAGTGGTACTTTCCATGGAAACTGAATCAAATAAAATAAATATAAAACAAGTGAAAAATCGAGTTTTCTGCACAGCGTATAATGCTGTATGAAACTGTCAGCCACGGATCATGAAACTCTCAGTCGTGCTCCATGAAACTTTCAGCCACGGCCCGGTGGTGGCCTGTGTTCTTGGCTGGGCGCAGGATCATGGCTAACTTTAACTTTAAATAAAATAGAAACATTTGATGACTGAAGGGTGGTTGACCAACGTACCAATTTGCAGCCATCTAGCCTCAATAGTATTTAAGATCTGAGGGCGGACGGAGAGACAAATAGCCTATCTCAATAGTTTTCGTTGACAGAAGACTAAAAATAAATGCTAAGAAATCAGAAACAATACTGCATAGGAATGCATTGCAAGGCCGAGGATGCAAATCGCTAATTCCACTGTAATTATAACCGACTGATTGTATTACGGCATTTCTATTAGACGAACCAGAACTGGAAGCAGCATGATCAATTAGCGACATGATTGCGTCATAAGATGCAGGATGCCAGAGGAAGGAAAATATCTTACTTTTTTTTACGAGTCTTCGCCTAAGAGGATGATAAATTTGACTAACGATTACGTAAAAACTGAGAGAGAGAGAGAGAGTGAGTTACAACGAGTACAAGGATTAGGATGTCTCAAAGACTTATTATTCCATCCGAGAGAGAGAGAGAACTATCTTAGAGAGTGAGTGAGTTACAACGAGTTACAAGGATTAGGATGTCTCAAAGACTTATTATTCCATCCGAGAGAGAGAGAGAGAGAGAGAGAGAGAGAGAGCTATCTTACATACTGAACAGTTACCGATACTTTGCTTCTCTCTCTCTCTCTCTCTCTCTCTCTCTCTCTCTCTCTCTCTCTGTGAGGTGGAATTCCTCCTCCTCCTCCTCCTCCTCCTCCTCCCCTCATTTGTTCCCTCGAAAGCAGTTTATTATTAGTAATCCACGAGAAATCAACCATCTCTCTTCATAAAAGAGGAGGGATATAAATAGTAGATCTGCGGCAACATGTAGTAATATATCTCGACGAAGCATCCGGGACGTAACAATGTATTACAGAGAGAGAAAATGCGCACATACACAAACAAACACACACACCAGCTCTCGCTCACTGGCAAATGCTTGGTATATAACCAGAAGGTGGTAAATGGACTGGGCATTACAGTGAGAAACAGGATAGACGTTATTTACTGTATGTACTGGTTGCTTTTTGCTTATTTTTTTTCTTTATATTTCTTTCAGTAGAGGATTGTTTTTGGTTATTATTATTATTATTATTATTATTATTATTATTATTATTTAATTATTATTTATTATTATTATTATTATTATTATTATTATTATTATTATTATTATTATTTTGTTTGACATAATATGGGTTATTATGGTAGAGATCGGATGTTCAATATTTTTTTACTTTTGACTCCTACTGTTATTTTTTAAAATTTATTTTTGAACACCGTACTGTGGGTTATTATGGTAGAGGACTTAGATATAAATACCATACATTTTATTATATAATAATATATTATAATTAATTATTATAGATATATATATATAATATATATATAATAATTATATATATATAATTAATTAGTAATAAATTATACAATAATAACTATGCTATACAAATTAACATATTACATTACATTAATATCATACCTATACACATATACATATAATCAACGTTACAATCATCTGCAATTTAAATAAAAAACTAATAGAAAAATACATTACCAGCCACGTCCATATAGGCAAAACAAACCTTTACTTTCTCATTGAAAAAACTCTTCTAATTAACCCCTCTATTTGCATAAAAATCCAGCGAAACTTTTTTTATTCTTTTTTTTTCTTTTGCTCTTTTCGTATGCGTTTCATCAACATAGACTCGAGCAAAAAAAAAAACTAACTTTAAAAAAATTTAAAAAAAACGAAAAAAAATAATAAAATGACAAAAAATCGAGCAAAAAAAAAAAAACTAAAAAAACTAAAAAAATTTTAAAAAACGAAAAAAATAATAAAATGACAAAAAAATCCAAAATCCACAAAGCACAACTTTGTCCGGTGTTGCAAATTCTCAAAGAATGGAGTTTTGCGCCGAGGACGAGCAAAATTGATGATTTTTTTTGCAACGCGGTATGCCTGTGCAAAAATCATGATCATGCAATGAAACATGCAATGAAACGCACGAAGGAAGGAGGGGCGGAAACGGCCATCAGAACTTGAGTTACTCTGTTCCCGATAAAATTCTCTAAATCGCTGAATTTTTACGCTGCTATGATTGATGGCATGTTGTGTGTGTGTGTGTGTGTGCGTGTGTGTGCTTTAGGTTGAACAGACATTGCAAAAATTCTCACGGAAATGTTGCTCTGCTTGTAATGAATTGCCTCACGATCTTAATTCTTTTGTTGTGGAATCAGTTGGGATATTCTGTTAGAAAATCAAATGCAATGGATAAAAAGTACTAAAGGTTATTTCCTCTTATTATAATTTATATTAACACTTCTTTTTCAGCCATACGAATCGCTTCACTATCTTTTTTTTGTGGATTCAGTCGAAATACTCAGCCAGAATATCAAATGCAATGAACAAAAATGTACAGTAGAGAATTCTCCCTATTATAAATTATATCAACATTATCTTTTTTTTCAGCCATACGAATCTCCTCACTATCTTATTTTTTTTATGGATTCAGTTCACAATCTTGATTTTTTTGTGGAATCAGTAGGGATATTCTACTAGAAAATGAAATGCAATGGACAAAAAGTACAGTAGGGAATGCCCCCTATTATAAACTATCAACGCCATGTTTTCCAGTCATACGAATAGCTTCACTATCTTAAATTTTTTTATGGATTCAGTCGAAATACTCAGCGAGAATATCAAATGCAATGAACAAAAAATACAGTACTTAATTCCCTCTATTATAAACTACATTAACTGTTATTTTCAGCCATATGTCTATTACATATTCTAAAATATATGTAGTATCTATATCGCAATAACTAAAGTCAACAACATTAAACGACGAGAGCAAACCTATTAAGCAAAGACTTCACTAAACACAATACAAAAATAATTATTCCCAACTGACAACTCCAATAAAAATCTGAAAATCGTGTTTAAATATCAGATATTGCTGTATTTCATGCAACGTTAGTTCGTTGCCGTTCATATGAAACAGTTTAACGCAAACATATCGACTGGTAAAATATTACTTGAGATGTTATCGAAATCTAATGTTCCTAACAACTATGAGAAATGAAATATGACTGGGACTTTAAAATCTGACGCGTTTCCTATAAATCTTTGATTATGGTCGAGGATTTTACCAACTCAAGATTCGCTAATTCTAATTATTTTAAGTTAAACCATTAAACCAACGTACCCAGTCTTAAAATATTCCCAACACTTGTAGGACTCAACTATGCAAATTTCCTAGGGGCGGGAAGAATATTTAATTTCTCCCCACTATTATTTTACAAAATTATAAAATCCTTTTTATAACGAGATAAGATTACAAGGATTTTTTTTAAATGGAGGACGGAAAACCTACATATATACATATATTTCAAGTTCATTCACAGACGAAGTGAATTAATCGTCAGCCAACCTGCCATGACCCAGAATAGCAGATTAAAAAGTAGCATTAGCTTTTCAAATGATCGAGGATAAGCAAGTGTGTTCATGAATTATTTCTCGCTCATTTCGACGCTAAATGCCGTTTCCATGATTGGCAGATAAGCTCCAGGAAATTAAGGTCACATTTTAATCGTGTGATTCCATGCAAACAATATTTCAACTCTGACAAAGAAATGTAAGACTAGAGATTCTTTAATATCAACAGCATGTTCACAATTTTAATATTCACGGCGTATATCCCATTTTACGTACAAATACTTGACTTCAATTAAAAGTCAAATATTTATTGCCTAGCTTTCGGCAGTGAAAGATTAAAAACGGGTTCACTTGGAAACAGATTTGCATAAGCATATCATTTATCTAAATAAAAGTTTGACGATATTTACTGAATGTACTTTGCTTGGGGCAAAAACACTTAAGTTGCATCATTTGCAGAGATGAATGAAGGGAGATATTTGATGACCATAACAGTAAAGATATAATTATAACAAGGAGATCATGAAAAATATAAAGATAATGACGGCTTTAACACTAGAATAACATTAAAGATATAATAATTATATTTAACAAGGAGCTGACTCAAATAATAAAGATAATGACGCCTCCAACACCAGAACAAAAGTAGAGATAAAAATACCCCAGCTCATCAAAGGCAACAGAAAAAAAATATATATAGACACTTTTTAAAGGTGGGTAAGGCATGTATCCGTACGTCGGTTCCATGCCTTTGTTGAAGGTACGAGAGAAAGAGAGAGAGAGAGAGAGTGAGAATATAACTGGAGGCAGCCCCTCCTCCTCCCCCTTCCCTCCCTCCTCCTACATTTCCCTTCACACCTGACATGCTCTTGATCCTCTTTCCTCCTCTTCCTCAACCTTCTCCCCCTCCCCCATGCCTCCCTCTCTCTCTCTCCCACCCCCCATCCACTAGCCAGGACAAAGACGAGACAAGGGCGAGGAACGGCTTGCATATTATATTCTATATAAAATATATATAAAAGTATTTTCTCTCCTCCCTTCAAGGAGGGTCTTTGCTTCATCTATAAAATGTCAGGACTACTTGTCTGGTTTTATAACCTTCGCTGGAAAGGGGAACTCGTTGGGTTCAACACGACTGGTATGAGAGAGAAGAGATGCACAGATATATTACCTGATTATCCAACCCTAAGTAATGACTTGATTTATTTACTCATATAAAATAGTTTTGTTTTCCAGTAAACTAACACAAATTATTAAATAATCTAATTAATTTACGAAATAAAAAAATTAATAAAAATTCTAAATAGTTTATGAAATAAAAAAAATTAATAAAAATTCTAAATAATTTATGAAATAACAAAAGGTTAAGAAAAAGAAAGTATACCACACTAAAAAAGATAAGAGAGAGAGAGGAGAGAGAGAGAGAGAGAGAGAGAGAATCGTAAACGTTCAAACATTTCTTGAATGGAGTGATCACACAAAAGTTATATTTTACTACACTTAATTCAATACAAACCTTCAAACGCAATCTATCAAAGAGAGAGAGAGAGAGAGGGAGAGAGAGAGAGAGAGAGAGAGAGAGAGAGAGAGAGAGAGAGAGAGAGAGAGAGAAATACCTAAAAGAATCTCGTGAGATGCTACTTCTAATATTCCAAAAATCACGTCTTTTGAGTAATTCACACCATGACGCCAAATAGTTTAATTTTATAAAGACATTTTCAAAAAAGACGAAAAATTAGCTTAAACAAATTAATTTCTTAGAGAAATAAAATACACGCACAAACGGAAATAACACTTTACATGAGCTTAAACAAATTAATTTCTTCTTGAAATGAAATAGACAAAAAACACGAAAATAACACTTTACTAAAAAATACCATCTCTGGTTTAATATATAACTGTGTTATATAGAATTTTTCTTGAAATTAATTTCTTCGGGAAATAAAAACACTAAAAAAAGAAAAAAAAAAACACGAAAATTACTCTTTACTAAAAATGACCATCTCTGGTTTTATATATAAAACAACTGTTTTATATAGAATTTTTCTTGATATTTCTTTTTTTTCATACGATGTGTATTCGCAAGATTGAACACTCACTGTAAGCACATTTTTCTGAGCTCCACTGTATAATAAAACACACATCTCTAAGCACCTTTCAAACATATGACACTACTAAGTAGAACTTGGTTTTCATTGCGTTACAATAACTATATATAAATTAGTACTTACATGCTGCATAATTCCCTCTTCAATAGAAGTTCTGAATCGCACAACGGTAGTTCGAAAATACCAAAATAAGGTTAGTTATATTGATGTCTGATGGATGTTTTTCCTCGCCAACAAGGAGCTAAAAAACATCCCCACTCATAAACGAAAATATATTTGCCCCCTTGGGATATGTCGATATATTTTCCTCTTAGGGTATAAATAATTTTTTTTTTTTTTTTTGTAGAATGGAATTTAAATTTACAAACATGACACGTAATACGAAAATGCAGGTGAATTCCTTGACTTTCTTCAACTCAATTAAAAAGCAAGAAGTGATCCGACCTCCAGCTTACTCTGGACGCGTCATGCAAGATTTTCGGCCCGTGCATAAGTTCTAAACATTATATATTCCTAGCTTTTGACTTAAATAAAACGTGCTAAAATCTACGGTCAAATAGAGCCTTGTTTCACAAACGAAAATTAAAACAAATATTTTGCGTTTTATTAGAAATAATTTTCATTCTCATAAATGAATCATAAGTAAATCATATATATCCTATCCCAAAATTCCTGTATCTTTAACTCAACGCGAAACAACTTTTCCATAGACCTTTCCCAGCCCCCAACAACAACAACAACAACAAGCAGTTTGCAGGCTTAATCCCAGAGTAAGCAAAAATAATTTTACAGCTTCTAGTAAAATATGAACGTGGTGTTGTTGAACTTGAGAATGAAAATAACTAGAATGGTATTTCAGAACTACATTAAACTATTCACAAAGGCGGCATGAATTATGTATTCAGAGGTTTCTGAACACGGCACTATAATTATTCTCACTTGAATTATCAACGTATTTTTCTCACGTAGTTCTCCACCCACAATATACATTAATATAATAGATAAATATAATTCGTAAAACGTAAAAAAAAAAAAAAAAAATCGTGCCTTTAACTGCATGGGAAGCTGTAACGAAAGATGGGCGCGAAAAGTAAATATAAATATTACAAAAAGATGAAAATATTACGATAGATGGAAGGAAAAGAAAGGAGACGAAAATATTATGAAAGATGAAAGGGAAAAAAAGAAGTTGAAAATTTTATAGAGAAATGAAAATATTACGAAAGGCAAACGAAGAATAAGCAGATGAAGATATTACAGAGAGATGAAAATATTAAGAAAGGAGAAAAAGCAGATTAAAATATTACTAAAGACGAACGGAGAGAAAAATAGATGAAGATATTACAGAAAGATGAAAATATTACGAAACATGAACGGAGAAAAGGGAGATGAAGATATTACGAAAAGATGAAAATATTACGAAAGATAAAAAAAAAAAAAAAAAAAAAACAGATGAAGATATTACAAAACGATTACAATATTATGAAAGATGAACGGAGAAAAAAAAACAGATGCAGTTATTTAAAAAAGATGAAAATATTACGAAAGATAAAAAAAACAGATGAAGATATTATAAAACGATGAAAATATTACGAAAGATAAACAGAGAAAAAGCAGATGAGGATATTACAAAAAGATGAAAATATTACGATGATGACCGGAGAAAAAAACAGATGAAGTTATTTCAAAAAGATGAAAATATTACGAAAGGTGAATGGAGAAAAAGCAGATTAAAATATTACGAAAGATGAACCGAGAATAAGCAGTTCAATATATTCAATATATTACAAAAAGATGAAAATATTACGAAAGATGAACCGAGAATAAGCCATTGAAGATATTACAAAAAGATGAAAACATTACGAAAGATGAACGGAGGAAAAGCAGATGAAGATAATACAAAGAGATATAAAAAATTACATTACGAAATATTTCTTCAAAGTGCGCCCTCTCTTTCTCAAAATGAGGTTAAGAGAGAGAGAGAGAGAGAGAGAGAGAGAGAGAGAGAGAGAGAGAGAGAGAGAGAGAGGAATTCAATTATCACATCGTATGTACAAAAGCGAACGGTTTAAAATTGCCCATTGGGCAATTGGCAATGCTATGACCATCACGGTACAGCAATGTCTGCCTTTGATCGAAACCTACATTAATCATTGATAAAATTCGGGGCATCAAAGATTCCTTTCAAAGCTTTTCTGTAACTCAATTAGAATTATATATTTATATAAATGTGTGGGTATATTATATATATATATATATATATAATATATATATATATATATATAGTTTTTTTTCTCATTGTTATCGATATATAATATATATATATATATATATATATATATATATATATATATATAAAAATATACATATGTAAGATATATATTATAATATATATATATATATATATTATATATATTATCTCTATAACATATATATATATATATATATGAAATATATATATATAAACATATATATATATATATATATAATATATATATATATATATATATATATATATAGAATACATATATATAGTATTATATATATATATATATATATCTATATATATATAATAATATATTATAATATTTATATACGTATGTAATATTTAAATATATACTATATATATTATTATATTTATATACTAATACTATAATACTATATATAGATATATATATTATTATATTTATATATATATATATATATATATATATATATATAATATATATATCGTATATATTATATATATATATATTTATATATATATATATATATATATTATATATATATATATATATATATATATAATATATATATCATCACAATGAGAAAAAAAAAAAGACATGCGTTTCAACACCACTATCCCAACTGAACCAAAATAAAACTAAAAGACATAGCAACCTAAAATCTAGCGAGGTTTAACAAAATCCCCCCAAAAAAGCCACAGACAAAATACAAGAAATGACGAAATGACATCGCCCCTGAAAGGTCAAATAATAATAACAATAATAATAATAATAATAATAATAATAATAATAATAATAATAATAATAATAATAATAATAAAGAGAGAAAACTGTATGGAAGAAGGACCTCACATAAGAGGGAACTTGAGGCCACTTGCGAACGAAGCCTTCGGCCACTCGAGTAAATTTGTCCTTCAATAATTACGGTATCCTGCTCAAAAACAAACAAGGGACACACACAGACACATACACACACACACATACAAACACACACACAGACACAACACACACCAGACCCTTAACAGCCCCAGGGGTGTTTCTCACGTAACACGAAGCACTGAGTTAAATAGAACTTTACGCCCTCAATACTATTGTACGTGTCTGAATGTTCAGTGTATTTGTATGTGTGTATGTATGTATGTATGTATATATATGTATGTGTGTGTGATAGACAGATAGATACCATATACATACACTATACACACACGCATACCCACATATCCGTATAAATGCAAATTACTATTACGTTATGCTTATTGATCCCCAGCACAATGCAGCTATAAACAATAACCAAAATAAAATTGTATCAACCAAAAGAGAGAGAGAGAGAGAGAGAGAGAGAGAGAGAGAGAGAGAGAGAGAGAGAGAGAGAGAGAGAGAGAGAGAGAGCAAAACTAACCCCCCTACGGATGATTTATTGCAACAAATTCCACAAGAATATTTGTAATAATTTGGCCTCTAAGAAGAGGCCCAAGTACAAAAAGTCTCCGATAAGAAGATAATGCAATATAAGAGCTTCCATCCCAAATGGTCAGTTTTCGTTCAAAGATTTTTCCTCAGGAAGAAATAGGCCTGATTTCTTAAAATATATATATTGGTGAAACACGATAAAAAAAACTTAAAAAAAAAAAAGTTTAATAGAAATGTCATATTTTGCTCAGCCATATTTTTTATTTTTATGATAAGTCCCTTTCAGTAAAAAAAAATAATCTAGAAAAAGCATTCACAGAGTTGGAAAAGCTTAAAAAAATAAACAAATAAAATAAATAAATATAAAAATTACCTTTCTCCGAAATAAGCCATATTTTACTCATCCATAATTTTTTTTAATTATATGATAATTCCCTTTGGAAAAAACATAAACAAATACAATCATTAACAAAAACCATCCATCGAGTTGGAAAACCTAAAATAATAATAATAATAATAATAATAATAATAACTAATAATAATAATAATAATAATAATAATAATAATATAAATTACCTTTCTTCGGAATAAGCCATATTTTGCCCAACCATATTTTCTTTATACATATAATTCCCTTAAAAAAAACAGACCATCGACTTTGAAGACGAGAGATTTTTCTCCCGCTTCAAAAATATCCCGAGAAGAGACGGCTGAGAAAAACCTCCCCAAAAGGAGCATCTTTTTTCAACTGGATGGAAATCTAAAAGAAATATATAACGTTCCTTTCGGGGGGGGGCTCGTAGCCTTGCCCCCTTTCCCGCGGTGGTCAAAAGAACAGGGATTGCGTAAAATTCCCCCTTTCGACGTGCTGAAACGAACCGCTTATATAATGTCTTTTTTTGGCGTTCGAAAGCGTGAATTGAATAGCCAGGACTCGCTTCGTTAATATTTCTGTATGGCGGTAAACGAGCTACACAGTAGATGGTGAGGCTGGCTGTAAATGCCAAATAATGAACTTCGATTACACGCAGATAAATACAGCTATTTATGAGCAATCACTCACTTCGTTAAATATAACTATTTAATAGCAATGAATCAATTCGTTAATATTTTTATATAACACTAAACGATTAACAGATGGTGAGGTTGGCTGAAAATTCCAATAAAAGTACTTCGATTTCACACAGATGAAAATAGAATTAGCTACTTAATAGCAATTCGTTAATATTTGTATATAAGACTAAACGATCTCCAGATCATGTTAGTTTCCTCGCAAGAATATAAGTAATCATTGTTAAAAACAGTATTTTCAGCTCTGAGCATATATAATGAACACAGCAATCATTGTAAAGAAATATATATATATATATATATATATATATATATATATATATATATATATATATGTACATATATATATATATATATATATACATATATATACATACAATATATATAATCTAAATAAATATACATACACATGCACATAAGCAAACATCATTTCCTCACCTATCCTGATGTCTTTGATAAACTACGATATATTTTTATCTCAACATACGGGAAAACTCGCCATAAGCCATTTTCTCATCAGATACTTATCCCATACGGGTAATACAATAATTTACTGTCATCTCTTATCTTACTTGTGTGACGATACATACGTAATCAAATTCACGAAACTTCTACTTACAATAATTTGGGAACCGAACTCCAATTGTCATATTGAAAATACATGGATAAATTACTATGTATTCACAAGCAGGCATACCACGTGTATGGACGTTCACAGTGTGCTCGGATCTATGATAAAATGTCGAAGATCATACTCGGTTAAGTATAGAGCCTCTCACTCTCATAGTTGGCAACTTTTTACGGTTGTTAATTTGCCAATTCTTAAATAGTTGCACACCTTTATGTATGAACCAGTAGGTCAAAAAATGCAAATACATACGCCTAACACGTACACTAATGTATACATGGATGCATGATATAGCATAAAGTGTATGCCTGCTCTGCCAATGTCTCATGAAAGTAAAATATGCACGCATACTATTATATACATGCATAAATACATACATGCGCGCTCACAGACAAATACACACACATATATGCATATATATATGTATGTGTGCATGTATGTATGTGTGTGTGCATGTAGGTATGTGTGTGCATTGTAGGGTATTTTCGTGTATGGTGTATAATTATATTTATTATCTTATAAATATTATATATAGATAGGTATATGTATAATATATATATATATATATATATATATTATTATATATATATACCCCCACACACCACATAAGTAGGTGCATATAGGTTATGTAGATATATATATGATATATCTACGTATATAAAAAATATATATAGTATAGTGTATATATTATATATATATATAATAATATATATATATATATATATATACACACACACACACACACACACACACACATCATATATATATATATATATATATATATATATATATATATATATATATATATGATCAGGTCGCACTACCAGAAAAGGGGTTGAAAAAGTATGTCTTGTTTTGGAGGGCTATTCGGAAGGTTTTAAGTCAGGGCATTGTGGGGTAAAGCTTTCTAGCCTGGAGCACAACTGGGTCCTGGAATGCAGTCATGGATATGTATTAGATCAGTATATATATACACACATATATATACTATAATATATATATATCTATATATATATATTTATAGTATATATTATAATATAGGATATAGGTTATATATAGGTATAGGAATATGGTTAAATATATAGAGGTTAATATATAGTATATATATATTATATATATATATATAAATCATATATTATAACCTATAATACCAGTAATATATCTATAATAATTATATATATTATTATATATCTTATAAAATAAATTATAAATAATATATATATATGTGTGTATATAATATACTGATATGATATACTGGATCTATACATATCACATGACTGCATTCCAGGACCCAGTTGTGCTCCAGGCTAGAAAGCTTACCCACAATGCCCCGACTTAAAACCTACCGAATAGCCCTCCAAAACAAGACAATACTTTTTCAACCCCTTTCTGGTAGTGCGACCTGATCATACACCCCCCCCCCCCCCAACCCTTTGTATCAAGGGGTTGAGAACCCCTAAATAAACCCCCATCCCATCCCCTCCTCTACCTTCCCCCCTCCCCCCTTCTAAAAGTCGCCTGTTCCATGGCCGGGTTCCAGAACACAGTTTGAGAAGTCATAGGCGGAGCTCCCTTGGCTCCCGTCCCGCTGTTCAGGAACGGAATTACAATCAACTCTTATTTTCGTTGACCGTCCATCACGGTCACACAACCGTCCCCGTCCTTCTTGGGTGACGAAATAAACGTCTTCAAGACACGCAGTCTTTTTTTTTCTGTCAAGTTCGGTATAAGAGACTCTAAAACCTCAAGTGAATTAGAATAAATCCTTTTTTTAAATTTTATTTTCATGACTAAAGAAACTGTGAGTCCTGAATTAGCATTGAATCCCCTTAAAGATGGGAATTAGTGTCTTCATACATTTTGTTATTTTCTTAATCTGCCCACAATTACGGGTTATATCAACATAACATTTCAACAAAGATTTCTGTAAAAACCACCTTTACTAACTGGTGTTCAAAAAGTTTCACTTGAAATACTTGGCATCTCCAATCACCTTTTCCTTTCATTACTTTTAACAGGTCTGCACAACGAATTTCTAGATAAAAACGGGTCGTATTTATCACGAATTCACACCTATGACTCAATTGACCTGTAATCGCATCGATCTGCAATCAGTAAGGAGCGAAAATAATGATAAAAAGTGCAGGTGTCAAAACGAGATCGCGGGCTGGCAACGAACACAGAGGAGTGGCGACGGCAGTCTACCACACTCCCCGGCAGCCAACGGCACACTGACACTCTCTACTCCGTCAGACCCCCACACTACTGCCTATGCCAAGAGTATATCTAAGCCCCTCTTCTGCCTGCCACCTATAACAACAGATGGGTCAA
>NC_061098.1:17137877-17140377 GCF_015104395.2 Macrobrachium nipponense | reverse complement strand
AGATCCCCAAGGAGCAATCCCCTTAACACCTACCGAAATCTTACCTTGGTTAATAAAAAACGAAAAGTAAAAAACTTGTTAACGAATTTCAGAGGAGAGAGAAGAGAGAGAGAGAGAGAGAAAGAGAGAGACTTTAAGAATGGGATATCAATTCAAGTAATCTTAGACAAATACCAATGAAATCTATAGTTTATTTCTATGTATATTCCATAAGTCTATACTTTTATACAACGGAAAAAGTATATACTTCTATAGATGATATGTCTACAGTTTTCTATTGGTACAGTTAAGTCTATAGTCTTCTATAGATCCTTTAAGTGAAAAGATTTCTAATAGATCCTGTAAGTTAATAGATTCATATAGATTTTATAAGTCTATAGCTTTCTATAGATATTATAATTCTATAGATTTTCTATAAAATGAAAAACCACAAAGGGTCTTCAGTTTTTCTGTAATTACCTACTTACTTCAGTGGCCATTATCAGTACATTTATATAGACGCTTTAGAAGTATTAGGCTTTCCTAAAGAGTGGCTGGTTACTCTATAAAGTTTTTCTAATCGCTTGAAAATAAAGTTCGTTAGTTTTCTTTAATTTTAGTACTTCAGTCCACCTCGGGTCACATAAAAGCTTCGTCATTCTCATCAAATGCTCTGACGGCTCAAACGCCTTCACCTTGAGACGTCGGCTTTGGTCTTTGGGTTTCGCGTTTTCAACCAACTTCCGTCGTGGGATACTGAACAAAACTTTCCCAGTGAACTTAGGGATCCTGATAACTTCATACACACATACACACACACACCAGCTTAGTAGACAAGTTTTTTTATCATTTCATTACATTCCAAAGCTTTCAGAAAACCAACCAACACCACCTCCTCGGTACGTTTCGTCCGGGTGATTCCAATCACCCATGGCTTTTCCTTTGAGGGTCCAAACTTTTGCTCTGCAACAGCTGCTTCCTTGCTTGCTTGCTTGCCTGCCTGTCTGCTTGCTTGCTTGCTTGCTTGCAAGCGGCGCTACGGAGTCTTACCGAGCAACTCCTTCGCCACGCGAATTAGGGAAGTTTGCATTCCAGAAGACAAACAGGTCACGAGAGAAGTTTGCTTCCAAGTGTTGGTTACAACCAGGAAGGATTTAGATGTGTGTGGGTGGTTGTTGGGGCTGGGTGGGTGGGTGGGTGGGGGGTGGGGGGGGAGGGGGGATTGTTTAGAACCCAAATGCACCTGGGAAGATGTAGGGGGAAGGGTGATGGGGTGGGGGATATTAGAGTCATTTTCCCTGGAGACTGCGAGTGAGAAACTGGTGGATAGAAACAATTATAAATCTGGTGTGGGTGGGTGTGAGGGCTTAGACCAATAGCCTGGAAGATGAGGGAAGGGTGAGGAGTTGGGGGTGGTAATTTCGCCTGGAGACTGCGTGTGAATTACTAGTGGATGGAAACACTCGTAAATCATAATAATCTTCCAGCAAATTTCAACAACAAATTCTTCCAAACTATCGCGAGCTAAATCCACATTGACGTAAGATGTTTAAAAACACAAACCATCACCATATTCATTCCATTTACTTTGAATCATTACTTAAACAATTACAGACACAATCATCATTCCCGTTTGAAAACATACCAAAAGCATATCATCCTTATGTTGATTTCATTTACTGCTTAAGCTTTAACCGCAAGATTAGACCATAACTTTTAATTTCATTTAATCGCAATTTTGCTTATCATTCACCGCACGGCCGACTAATTTGCAGGACGAATCATTATTCACTCTCTCTCCATAAATGTATAAGTTAAGGATATGCCTTCCCTTAAATCAAGATAGAATTCCCCTACCTTTAAGTAGAGGTAGAATTCTTTTACCCTTAAGTCGAGGTAGAATTCTTCTACCCTAAGTCGAGGTAGAATTCTTCTACCCTGAAAACGAGGTAGAGTTTTTCTACCCTTAAATCAAGGTAGAACTCATCTACCCTGAAATCGAGGTAGAATTCTTCTACCCTCAAATCGAGGTAGAATTCTTCTGCCCTTAAATCAAGGAACGAACTTCCTCTTTACTATTTACAATCAAGGTAGGAATTTAATTCTACCCTTGAAACTCGAGGTTAGAAAACAGACCACCATACAAAGAGGAAAATCACAAAATCACGAAGGAATGAAGGAAAAGGGCCAATTATCTCTTTATGACGTAGAACTGTACATGTATATATATATATATACCACAGCATCAACTAAGAAGATTAAGATGGCATCCAATTATTTTCACGGTACGTCGAGTCTCACGAACTTGGGAGGGTGAAATAAAGTACTTTCGTAACGCACGCTGGGGCAGGCTTATTATATTGTACGAGGGGTAATTATCATTATTAGTCTCCCCGCCGTGAATCTAGTTATTAGACGTGTATTTGTTTATCATTTATCATTTATTTTAACAATGGTGTCAGGAAAATTCACCACCAACCAGATCTATTAATAATTCTGTTTGACGGACAACCACCACCAC
>NC_061098.1:17130377-17132877 GCF_015104395.2 Macrobrachium nipponense | reverse complement strand
AATGGTAAATTGATTTCATTTTTTCATTTGTTTCAATTTGAGGGATGGAGAGGTTTGAATTAGAGATTCTCCAGTAAGAAACCGTAACATTATAAAAAGATATAAATCTGAAAATTACGTTTTCAACTGCTTTAAGTGTTTCACAAAGTATTCATTAATTTTTTTACAGTCAGATACCAAAGATAATTACTTAAATACCCAGATATACATACACTTGTTATAGCCACAAACCACCCAAAGTCATTTCCCCACATCCAAAAGCAAAAATAATTTTGACAATCAGGAAAAGAAAAATAAAAGCACATCCAAAAGCAAAAATAATTTTGACAATCAGGAAAAGAAAAATAAAAGCACATCCAAAAGCAAAAATAATATTGACAAACCGAAAAAGCAAAATAATAACACTCAAAAGATCTTGGTCAATGGGCAGGAATCCTCCTGGAATGGGCAGCGTCATTGTCGGAAGACCGCTTAAGAACCATTCCAGAGCATTCCAGAGCATATTCCAGCCGAGGCGAAAACACTGATAATGGAGCCCAGAACTCCTCGTAGTAGACCCCAGTTTCCAATGACCGGCGCAATTGCATTAATAACCCGGAATGCAACATCGAGAGGGAGATCTTTTCGCAGGGGGAAAGTACGGCATGCAAATGCGGAAGGGTTGGGTGGGAGGGGGGGGGGGGAGGGGGGGGGGGGGGGGAGATTAGACGCTGGTGTGACGCAGGCGACAAATACCGTGTTATTCTAACATTTTGCATAGAAATAGAAGTAGTTGGGATTGAAATAGTAGTAGTAGTTGGAACTGCACCTCCCCCCCCCTTCCCTGTATCGATTCCGATGGAGTTTTGTTAAAACCTTGCGTCCGGTGTGCCGTCTCTCTCTCTCTCTCTCTCTATACAATTTCCATTATTTTCTCCCTCTCCGTCTATCTTTCTTTCTCAAAAATGTTCTCTCTTCTCTCTCTCTCTCTCTCTCTCTCTCTCTCTCTCTCTCTCTCAAAACCATTGCCATTCTTTTCTCCTTCTCTGTCTATCTTTCTCTCTCAAAAATTCTCTCTCTCTCTCTCTCTGAGTGAGAGCAACAACAAGCAAAAAGACTCCATGCAACTATTTCGCAAAGTGGCTGACCCCTTGCTGATGCCAGTATAGAATCTCCATAAAAAAAAGGGGGTTGCACTTTTTCCTCTGCTTTATTTTACCTGCACAAGACCCAGCAGATCCACATTTTTTCCCTCCTGGGATGTTTATTTTTTCTGGGAAGTTTTTTCTTATCCTAGAAAAATTTTTCTATCCTGTAAGGTTTGTTTTGTATCATGGAAATTTTTTTCTTTATCCTGGAAAGATTTTTAAATCCTGTAATGTGTTTCCTTATACTGAAAATTTTTTTTTTATCCTGGAAAGTTTTCTTTATCCTGGAAAGTTTTTTTAAATCCTGAAAATTTTCTTTATACTGGAAAGTTTTTTTTTATCCTGGAAAGTTTTTTTTATCCTGGAAAGTTTTTTTTAAATCCTGGAAAGTTTTTTTTATCCTGGAAAGTTTTATTTATCCTGGAATTTGTTTTTAAACTGGAAAGTTTTTTTTATCCTAGAAAGTCTTTTTTACCCAGGAAAGTTTTTTTATACTGAAATTTTTTTTTTATCCTGGAAAGTTTTTTTTTATCCTGGAAAGTGTTTTTGATCCTAAAAAGTGTTTTTCTTTTATCCTAGAAATTTTTTTTATCCTGTTAAGTTTTGTAGTCCTGAAAAGTTATTTATCCTGGAAAACGGTATTTTATCCTAGAAAGTTTTTTTTTTTTTTTTATCCTGGAAAGTTTTTTGTAATCTTGGAAAGCTTTTTTTTTATTATGGAAAGTTTTTTTAACCTGGAAAGTTTTTTTTTATCCTGGAAATTTTTTTTTATCCTGAGAAGTGTTTTTATCCTGGAACTTTTTTTTTTTTATCCTGGGAAGTGTTTTGTTTCTCCTGGAAAGTGTTGTTTTAATCCTGGAAAGTTTTTTTGGACACATTTCCTAATCCTGGAAAGTTTCTTTTTCTTTTTATCCTGGAAGGTTTTTTTTCTTTATCATGGAAAGTATTTCTTTTTTCCTGGGAAGGTTCACCCCACTTCATACATTTACTGGCAACAACATAAATTTCAGGTATGTACGCCTTCCAGCCTAAAAATAAATGCTACGTTCGTTTGTTCGTTTGCTCGCTTCTCCATTGCTTTCGTTCCTCAACAAGTTTGATAGTTTTTTGTGTATAAAAACAGACAAACAAGTTTGAAGTTATTACAAAGCAGAGAACACTCGTTTACTCAGGTAAATTCAGGTATGAAATACATACCCGTCTTGCTTGGTTGCCACAGTATCAATACATGTTCATATCATGATTATATAATAGGTCGTTGCAAAATAAAAAATATAAAAAAATTCAGTACTTAAATCTTGCCCTATGGGACCAGCCAGATCAACAAAGAATGACTGTTTAATATATATATGTATATTGTATTATATATATAT
>NC_061098.1:17114464-17124877 GCF_015104395.2 Macrobrachium nipponense | reverse complement strand
GTTTGGCGGCCGCTGATTGGGTGGTACCGGGAGGTAGGCAGCTCTCAGCCAATCAGAGGCCGCCAAACAAACGTCTCGCAGGCATAGGGCTCACCCAAGAATCTACCTTAAGTGAAGATGCTATAGTATATAGCACCTGGGACAAACTATAGCATATGAATGGCACTATAATGAAAATTGTTCACTTTAGAAAGCTGGAAATTCATCACTTTTATGTACATTTTATGTGAAACATCTATTCTAAACTATAATGAAAAATATTTACATAAGAATGACGGAAATCATATCACTTTTATGTACATTTTATATGAAACATCTATTCTAAACTATAGTTGAAAATATTTACATAAGTATGACTAAAATCATGGATTATAAACTACAATGAAAAATATTTACCTAAGAATGCTGAAAATCATCACTTTTATTTACACTACTATAATGCAGCTGTTACAAATTTATATACATGAGTTTCGCAATAGTGAAAAAATATTTACATGAATCTGGTATTCTCCCTTTTGTTGTAGACTACACTGAAGCTATTACAAATTATAATATATGACTGGTACTATAATGGATATTATTCACTTCAGAGAGCTGGGAATCGCCACTTTTATGTGCAATATATAGCATCTTTTACAAACATTAATAACATATAACACTGTAATGAAGAATAGTCACATGAGAATGCTGGAAATGAACACCTTTACGTACACTACATAACATCTGCTACAACCATTTATAGAATGAAGAGCACTATATTGAAAATTACTCACATAAGGAATCTAACCTTTATGCAAAGTATTTGTCATCTGTTACAAACTATAATTTATGAATAACATTTTAAAAATATACAGGCCATAGTTTGGGACTTTTTACCATACCATCTGTTGCAGACTAAATTACCATAAGCCCAAAACGTAAGCTCGTAATACGTTCAAATCCTACCTGTATTAAAAAAAAATAATAAATAATACGAAATCACAAATCTGGCTCCGATTTCAAAGCAATCCAAATACACACACACACACATAATCCTTTCAGACTCGGCTCTTGACGAATCAAACAAGCCCTTGACGAATCAAGCAAGCCCTTGCGACAGAACACAATGTTTCAGATTTACCCACACAATCTACCCACACAAATTTACCCACACTCCAGGGCACCCCTTAGACAAGAACCATTCGCAACCACGCAATTAATGCATCGCTTGATTTTCGACGAACCCTTCAAAAAGCAAAAGACATCCTGTCCTGCAAGCAATCATGATCGCCGAAGGTATACCCCCCCCCCCCCCCACCACCCCCCCCCCCCCCCCCCCCCCCCCCCCCCCCCCCCGAAAAGTCATTCAAAACAAACGTGTCCGCACCGAAATGGGAAATAACGAGAGGAAATAACAGGAGGGAATATCAAGAGGAAATAAAATCAGCAAATACCATAGGGGAACGTGATTCCGCGACTCCCCTTCTGGAGAGCCATCTCGAGGACAACAGGCCGTAACGAGAGACTTTTAAGAACCTCTTCCAAGCACGAGAGAGAGAGAGAGAGAGAGAGAGAGAGAGAGAGAGAGAGAGAGAGGGGGGGGGGGGGGGTACCCTCCAACCTCCTCCTCCAAATGCCACGACGGAGTAAACATCTCTAAGAGGAAAAACATCTTTTTGTCCGTCCGCCCTCAGAGCTTCCAGCCGCTGTAATTTTAGTCTATTTAAAGTTAAAAGTCAGGCAACGATACAGGACAGGCTACTACCACCGGGCCGTGGCTAAAGTTTCATGGCCCGCGGCTCGTACAGCGTTATATCGAGACCACCGGAAGATGGATCTAGTTTTTAGGTGGCCTTGATTATGCGCTGTACAGAAAACTCAATTTTTAACTTGGATCGTATCCACACGCGAGCTAAATTTCTACCTAAATTTCCTCCACCTCTACCTCCTCTTATTTTTTCCTCCTCCTCCTCCTCCTTTTTTCCTTCCTCCTCCTCCTCCTCCTCACTTCCTTTTTTCTTCTTTTTTTTCTTCTCTTATTCCTTTTTTCTTTTCCCCTTCTTCTTTCTCATCCTCTCCCTATCCTCCTCCTCTTCTTCATCTCCTTCCGCCTTCCTGCTCTCTCCTCCTTCTGCCTCATCCTCTCTTCTCCTCCTCCTCTTTTTAATCCTCCTCTGCTCCTTCCCTTCATCCTCCTTCTTTTTTCCCGCTCCTCCTTCTTCCTCTCCGCTTCCTCCTCATTCCTCTTCCTCCTTCTCCGCTCCTCCTCCTTCTGCTCCTCCTCCTCTCCTCCTTCCTCCTCCTTGTTCCTTCCTCTTCCTCCTCGTCTCTCCATCTTCCCTCGCCTCCTTTTTTTTAATCCTCTCTCCTCCTCCTCCTCCTCATCCTCCTCCTCCTGCCTCATCCTTTCTTCTTCCTCCTCTTCCTCCTCTTCTTCTCTTCTTCTTCCTCCTTTCCTTCCAATCTTCTTCTCCTCCTCCGCTTCCCTCCTCCTCATCCTCCTCCTTCTTCCTTCCTCCTTCTTCTCCTCCTACCTCCTTCTTCCTTGCTCCTACTTCTCCTCCTCCTCCTCTTCCTCCTTCTTCTTCTCCTCTCCTTCTCCTCCTCCTTCTTCCTTCCTGCCTCCTTTTTTCCTCCTCCTCCTCTTCCTCCTCCTCCTCCTCTCCTCCTCCTCATCCTCCTCCTCCTTCCTCCTTCTTCCTTCCTTCCTTCCTCGTCTTATTCTATTCTTCTTCTTTCTTCTTCTTCCTCGGGTCATAGGGACGATCTGGAAACGGTTCCAAATTAGTCCTCTTGTTCTCCTGATTCCCAATTGAAACCAAGTGACATGTCATCGAGGACATTCTATTTTTTTTTTTTTTTTTTTGCTGGATGAATATTTCCCTCTTCTCTGGCGTCCCTTTATCTGAGAGAGAGAGAGAGAGAGAGAGAGAGAGAGAGAGAGAGAGAGAGAGATGCTTCAAGGATCTTATCCCTGAGAGCGAGAGAATATCAAGGTTCAAGGATGCCCTACAGAGAGAGAGAGAGAGAGAGAGAGAGAGACTTTTAGACCCGAGGATGATGTCATACGAGGAGGAAAAAAGACGAGAGAGAGAGAGAGAGAGAGAGAGAGAGAGAGAGAGAGATGAGAGAGAGAAGAGAGAGAGAGAATTTTATACCTAGGAGGAAAAAAAATGTCAAATTAAGAATACAAACATACGCAGGAGAGAGAGAGAGAGAGAGAGAGAGAGAGAGAGAGAGAGAGAGAGAGAGATTAAAGGACTTTATACCTAGAGAGAGAAAGAGTGAGGGTCAACGCACACATACACACATACTCACACACAAACGGAAAACTACCCCGGGAAACAATTACCTGCAGATGACTTTTGCAGGCTACGGTATATACCTTTTCTGGACGAAGTTATCATCCCACCCACCAATCAACGTACTTTCTGAAAACTCTGGCACATACCGAAAGCAATCACTGGCAGATACAATCCTTCGTTTTCCGAGGAGGAAGAGGAGGATTCTTATACCGAAAGGTATATGAAAAGGAAATTTGACATTTTTCTAATAAATAGATGCAGGGGGTGATAGAGGAGACGAGATTTATTTAACTAATGAGTAATTTTATACCTAGAGAGAGAGAGAAAGAATATAATGCTTCAAGGATTTTATACTTAGAGGAGAGAGAGAGAGAGAGAGAGAGAGAGAGAGAGAGAGAGAGAGAATAACATTTCAATTATTTTATACCTAGAGATAAGAGAGAGTATAATGCTTCAAGGATTTCATACCTAGAGGAGAGAGAGAGAGAGAGAGAGAGAGAGAGAGAGAGAGAGAGAGAGAGAGAGAACATGTCAATAATTTTATACCTACAGAGAAAGAGAATATAATGCTTCAAGGATTTTATACCTAAAGGAGAGAGATAGATAGAGAGAGAGAGAATATAATGCTTCAAGGATTTTATACCTAGAGGAGAGAGAGAGAATATAATGCTTCATGGATTTTATACCGAGAGAGAGAGAGAGAGAGAGAGAGAGAGAGAGAGAGAGAGAATATAATGCTTCAAGGATTTTATACCTAGAGGAGAGAGAGAGAGAGAGAATATAATGCTTCATGGATTTTATACCTAGAGAGAGAGAGAGAGAGAGCCCAATAATCACGATATAAATTCAAAATCTCAACATCATTCTCTTTGCACCGCCTGGGATGAGAGAGAGAGAGAGAGAGAGAGAGAGAGAGAGAGAGAGAGAGGGTGGGCGGAGGGGGGGAATATTGCACGGGAAGCAGGATGAGCGCTAAGTGCTCACTTTAGCTTCTTCCCTCGGCGAAAACGACGGATAACAGCAACAGTGCTTCATTTGCTTAATCGAAGTCGCGAGATAATCCCGCCCGTCCCCCACCCCCAAAAAAAAGAATTTTTCGCAAACAATCTATAGTGCTTTCATTCTATTACCGCTTTCATCAACGCAAAGACGGGCAGGCAAAACAGAGAGGCCAGAATGATGCAATTAATTACCATCAAAGCGATGCCCACTCCAATGTTCGTTGGCAGAGAAGCGAATGGCTACAAGTGCTGTCCAAGAGGTTTTTTTTTTTTAATATAATACGAAAGGACAGTCTCTCTCTCTCTCTCTCTCTCTCTCTCTCTCTCTCTCTCTCTCTCTCTCTCGTGGAATTGCATATTATAATTTTTCGTGACTGACGTGGAAGTTGACATTACCGGATAAAAAAAAAAAAAAGGGCTTGTGACAAAAAATAAAAATAAGACAAATAATGAATATTTAATCTAATATTCAGCGTTAAGGCATGTTTTTAGGAGAGAGAGAGAGAGAGAGAGAAGAGAGAGAGAGAGAGAGAGAGAGAGAGAGAGAAAATAATAAGGCAAATTGTTTTCTCTCTCTCTCTCTCTCTCTCTCTCTCTCTCTCTCTCTCTCTCTCTCTCTCTCTCTCTCTCTCCACTAAAAACGTAAAGGCACGTTTTTAGTGGAGAGAAGAGAGAGAGAGAGAGAGAGAGAGAGAGAGAGAATTTTGCAATTATTTATACGTCTGCCAAGCGCAACTATTTCAGAAATAACTGGCATGCAATATATCTGAAATGTTTTTTTAATTATCTCAACAATTTTAGTTATATATATTTTTTTTTTCTGCAATTTCGTTTAGCGTCAGATTGGGAGTGTGTAAAATAATAAAATCCTTCAACAATTTCATTAAATTAACAGACTGCTATTATTCTGAATCTATTTCGGGAAAGCACAGCGATATGACAAATTGAAATACTATACTATCAGGTTTCAGGTAGCCTACAAAGGCAGCCATAAGTTACTGCCTTAAGAAGTTTTATTAAAAGTAATTGCTGCCTCAGCTACATTAATTTTATATAGGTTCTTCTGCATTTTACTAATTATGGTTTTTTCATTGTTGCTTAAACTGGTAAGCAACGCGCAGCGAAGGCTGGCATGTCTAAAATAGGCAATTATGACAGTCAATTTTGATTTTTTTTTTTTTCAAAGATGCCATATTGGGTATTTTCAAATCTGTTCCACTGACTCTGGTCTGGAACACTGGAACACTAGTAACACTTGTTTATCAAGAAAAAATCACAACAGCCAGGCAAGTCTAAAATAATCTCGGCCACACTACAACTGTCTTGGGAGGCATTTCATAACTACTAAATACGACAGCCCAATGAATTATGGTGCATCTTCTCATTTAAGGGTCTTGCTTCTCTGTACGAATATCAATTATCAATATCTATTATTTTTTTTCTGATTATTGATCTCTTCTTTCTTTATTTCCTACATCATATTCTTTGGAGGTTTTAATTTCAAGACAGAGGGATCTGTGGGTACGTCTTCTAAATAATAATAATAATAATAATAATAATAATAATAATAATAATAATAATAATAATAATAATAATAATAATAATAATAATAATAATAATAATAACCAAGACGGTGTTTTTTTCGCTCGCGCCCCCACGACTAAAAAGCCTGAATAAAAATAAGTAAAACAGAATTAATCACGAAAAACGACACTATAAAATTCCGATGATTTGGTCAACTGCAAAAATAAATTTGACTTGGGATTACTTTACGAGAGGTGAATTTATTCAAAAACACACGATACCAACAAATGAGAAAACTCATCATCTTCAATTCTTCAATGAAGAAATTTGTTTTCAGACAGCCACAACGTTTTGTGTGTGCTGAAAAAGTGTGAGTGAGTGCATGAGTAACTGTGTGTGTGTGTGTGCGAGCGCGCACGACACTGGTCAACAAGACGACGATACACAAAGCGACAGAATCAACGAGAAGGACGGAACACAATGAAAATTAAGACGTTTGACGACAAAAATGCCACAACGCAATACTACAATCATCATCTCTGGAACAGTGAACGAAAAGGGTCAACTCCGAGGAATGGGACTTCGGTTAATAGGGAAACTTTTTCCCAGAGTTAGAGACGAAAAGCTAATTGCGTTTAGACCCAATAGATATAAACTCTCTTCGTCTCTCGACTCGATTCCCTTGTTAGTGGCCGGGAAAATAAAGCGTCATTCTTCTGGCTTGAAAGATCACTGCGAGTGTTACAGGAACTTGTGGGTAAATATCCTTGATCGGGGAAAGTTTATCACTCGTGATTTTACGGAGAATTATCTGCAATGTATGAATGAGTATACGGGTAAACATGTGTATGTATGTATGTATATATATATATATATAATATATATATATACTATATATCTATATATAATTTTAATCGGTAAATTTTTTTTCATTTCATTATTTTTTTGTGTTTTGGTGAAAACTGAAAACGGTAAATAGTTTTTTAATTATTTTTTTTTGCTTATAGGTTATAATATATTGTATCTGTCGTCTGTATTTATATATATATATATATAATATCTATATATAATATATTATATATCTATTTATATTCACACAACATATGTTATAATATATTTGTATCTGTCCTCTGCACACACACACACACACACACACATATATACTATATATATATATATATATATATATATATATATATATACGTACATACAACATATATATGTAGACGACAGAATACAATATATTATAACCTACACGCAAAAAAATAATTTAAAAACTATTTACCGTTTCAGTTTTCACCAAAACGCAAATAAATCATAAAATGAAAAAAAAAAAAATTACCGATTAAAATCTAGCTTTTTAATATTCATTTATATAACACACAAAAATAAATTAAAAATAATTTACTGTTTCAATTTCCGTTCTTTCAATTTTCATTTACAAAAAGAAAAAAAGTATTAAATTATTAACCGTTTCAATTTCTGCTTTTTCTATTTTCATTTACAAAATTAAAAAAAAATAAATTATTTACCATTTCAATTTTTGCTTTTTCTATTTTCATTTAGAAAAAGTAAAACATAAAAATTAAAGACGGCTTCACTTTTTGCTGCTTCAGTTTTCATTTTAAGAAAGTAAAAAAAAATCATGATAGAATGCTTCACTTTTTACTTTTTCAGTTTTCATTTACAGAATAAAAAATTATTGACAGCTTCAATTTTTGCTTTTTCAGTTTTCATTTACATAAATAAAAAAATTAATGACAGCTTCACTTTTTGCTTTTTCAATTTTCGTCTAAAGAAAATTATTGACTGCTTCAATTTTTGCTTTTCCAGTTTTCATTAAAAAAAAATTAAAGACAGCTTCTAATTTTGCTTTTCCAGTTTTCATTTACAAGGAAAAAGAACAAAAAGAAAAAAAATTATTGACAGCTCAACTTTTTACTTTTCCAGTTTTCATTTTAAAAAAATTATTGACAGCTTCACTTTTTGCCTTTTCCAGTTTTCATGTCCCTAACGTCCCCTCTCTTACCCTCAATCTTGCCTGAGAGGAAACTTGTTCCCTGCAATAGCATCCGATACCAGCCATTATTATTAGCCAGGACAAGCAAGCTGCCCACTTACCTCGCGTCCTCTTAGTGTCTACAGCCTGCGACTCCTCGACCTAATTAAGTGGAAGGTTCTGTGAGGAGGACCTCTGAGAGAGAGAGAGAGAGAGAGAGAGAGAGAGAGAGAGAGAGAGAGAGAGAGGGTGGAAGGTTCTGTGAGTTGGAGTACGAGGAGGAGTAGGTGACGAGAGAGAGGGAGAGAGAGAGAGAGAATCTTTGAGGAGGACCAGAGGAGGAGGATGAGTTGAGAGAGAGAGAGAGAGAGAGAGGAACGATAGGTGAGATATAAATCAGGTCACCAAACAATTGAGGGACAGAGACAGAGATTGTAGAAAAACAAACACAAACAGAGAGAGAGAGAGAGAGAGAGAGAGAGAGAGAATAGCCACTCTGCTCCGTTTTTGGCTCGCCATTTAATCATCAGGACGAGAACTCGCAAAAGGGAAATAAACGAACTGGAACCGTTAACTTTTCATCTTTATAAAAAATGAGGGGCTTTCGCACCAAAACCTCTCAGATAGAAACTAGGAGGAGCATTTTTAAAGGCGTCGGGACGAGGGGGGGGGGGGGGGGGGGGGGGGGGGGGGGGGGGGGGGGCGGCGGCCCCTGACCACTGCGACCTGAAAACCCAAAGGCCACTGACCACAACCGAACGTTCAGCTGCGCGAAGTTTCGTCTCTTTGCATTCGTGTAAATAAATTTTGTCCATTATAATTCCGCATAAATTACCAATCTGTGAAATACTGATCACTGTTTAAAGAGACAATCGAGATATTCCAAAGAGTCCATTTATGACTGAAGCCAAAAAGTAAATTAATTAATTAATAAATAAATACAAAACTTCAACAAAACCACTTTTCCCGCCATAAGGGCCAAGAAGGGTTACAGTCATACTTAATAACTAACTAATATATTCCATAGCAGTCACATTAAATGCATGACAGACACCAATTGGGTTGCAAGGAGTTACAAGGATTAGGATGTCTCAAAGACTTACTAGTCCATCCGAGGAGATACTTCTACTAAAAGTAGCCAGGAAGTGTGCATTGACACTTCTTCCAGAGAGAGAGAGAGAGAGAGAGAGAGAGAGAGAGCGAGGGGGAGGATGATTCTATGATCTGGTAAACGCTGGTATCACGTACCCTTAAACGGCGCTACTGAGAGAGAGAGAGAGAGAGAGAGAGAGAGAGAGAGAGAGAGAGAGAGAACACTCTTCCACGGCATTTAAAAAGATATACCAGTAGCGTATAAGCATTCCATCACACCCCTGCAAGATTGATGACACGGGATGAAGCGAGAGTTCGATTTTAAGATTGATAGTGGATGAAGTGCTTAGGTGGTTGCATAAGTGATAATGTGCGAACAAGGTTCTCCCTGGCCTCGCTGCGGGCAGAGAGAGAGAGAGAGAGAGAGAGAGAGAGAGAGAGAGAGAGAGATGATCCCATATCTGTTGGACATTGATAACCCAGAACATAAATGTGGCTATTGAGATAGAGATTAAGGATGATTCTATATCTGGTGGACATTGATAACACAACACGTAAATGTGGCTGCCGAGAGAGAGAGAGAGAGAGAGAGAGAGAGAGAGAGCTTCTATGACCTAGCAAACACAATGGCAGCATGTAAATGTGGCTACTGATATCGACAATAAACAAAAATCAGATCAAACAAAGCAGGAACAAAACAATAATCAAATACTATAAATAATAGAGAATTAAAAACAACAACAAACACTAAAAATACCAAATTCTTCTAAATATATACAGCTACTGTTCAGTCATATAGTACAGTCGACGTTAAACTTTTATAAATAACGAATAGACTCCAAGAATAAAATGACAATAATACGATCGTTATCAATAATGTAATCTACGGCTTAGGACACAGTGTCGCGTTGTGTCTAAACACACACACGCGCACACACACACACACGACGTTAGGAACATGCAAAGGTCAGAGAGCGGCAGTGAACTCTAGAGAGAGAGAGAGAGAGAGAGAGAGAGAGAGAGAGAGAGAGAGAGAGAGAGAGAGAGCAGCTGCTCTATATATATATATCTTGATCATTCTACAGGATGTAGAGTCTAACTTGGAATTCAAACGAGATGATTACCGTTCCTGTTGTAGACGTTTTGCCCCCATTTCTCTTGGGTTGGAATGCTGACGGTTGGAACGCTAACAAAATGGAACTGTTCCACGAGCCGCTTTTCCTTCTGCTGCGTTTTTTTTTCGCTGACTATACAGTCATACACACACACACACACACACACACGCACACAAGCAAAGAATTATCTGTGGGTGTAAAAGACACTTAGGAAACTAACATCATATGTCAACCACATACAGGAAGTATCTTGATATCGTTAAATATAATGAAAGGTCAAAAGGGCTGCATTAAACGAGAGCAAACGTTGAGAGAGAGAGAGAGAGAGAGAGAGAGAGAGAGAGAGAGAGAGAGAGAGAGAGAGAGAGAGAGAGAGAGAGAGTCCACATCTAGACTGA